>NC_044032.1:592693847-593024036 GCF_901765095.1 Microcaecilia unicolor
AGGAATAAGCAGTGAGATTAAATTAGTAATAAATCTCCATTTAAAAACAAATAAATTAATTACGTTGGAAAAGTAATTAAGTAAAATTGGAAAATATAATAACTGTGTGCTGAAGTGTCAGAGAACTTTAAAGTCGCTGCATTATAGTTACTGTTTAAACCCAATAGGTCAATTGAAATTAAAATTTTGGTATTGAAAGTTTTATCCTGGGGGATTATTTCTGGGTGGGTTAGATTAGGGCTTGCAATTTATAATTTTTTTTTTACTGGGAAAGTTAGTTAGGGAAGTAATATAAGGTTTTATGCAGAATTCTTCAGTTAGTTAACTTAGATAGGGGATAGTAGGTTTCTTTCCCTTTAAGTTTTTTAAGTCAGTGCAGTAGGTATACCGGACTTGTTCCTGTTCTTTGGCTTGTTTATGGTACCCAACGTTAAAGAAAGGAGAAGAGCAGAAGAAAGTCAAGAGAGTTTGAAAAGATCAGCTAAGTTCTACATAAGATAAAGGAAAGAACTGAGAAATTAAAGAAAATAGAGTTTAGAAAATTGAAATAATACCTACCTGTTTAGCAGTGAAGAACCTGTAGGAGAAAGAAAAGTGCACGAAAAGCATTAATTTATTTTAAATTGAATTAATCTGGTTAATATGAACATATTAAATATGTTTTAAAATGAAATTTGATTGTAATATAAGGAAAAGTACTTATCTGATAGTCTGTTGTGGAAACATTTTGGAATGGTGAGGTGGTGAACTGTAAAATAAGAACACAATATTGATTAAATCAGAAGTTAATGTTACAAATGAATTAATAATAAATGTATCGAATTTTACTAATAGAACTCACTTGTGATTTTGAGTTACTTGTTTTTTTAAATACATTTTCCCCTTCTATTTTAGAAATAGAATGGTGAGGTTAGTTTTAATAGTTGTACTTCACCTCTGTTTTGATGAACATTTGTCTGAGGTATTCAATTGGGCATAGTAAGGTAGACTAATCATCTTTGAAGGTGAGGTCACACTAAGAATGAGTTAAAAGAAAAATTAAGAGTTTTTTTTTCCTTTTAACCCATGTATACTCATTCTTAGTGTGAGGGCTTAGATTCATTCTTAGCTAAAGGGCTTGAAATAGTAAGTCAATTACATGATGATTCCTCTTGATCTCCTGTGATAAGGTTTATTGCTATGTATAACTTCTATATCATGCTGTATAAGAGGAGACCACTCAGCCATCTTATTTCAATACTAGGAAAAAAGGCCCGTTTCTGACACAAATGAAACGGGTGCTAGCAAGGTTTTCCTCGGAGTGTGTGTGTTTTACAGTGTG
The DNA here is from genome assembly GCF_901765095.1 of Microcaecilia unicolor. Lineage (NCBI taxonomy): Eukaryota > Metazoa > Chordata > Amphibia > Gymnophiona > Siphonopidae > Microcaecilia > Microcaecilia unicolor. The sequence goes on from NC_044032.1 coordinate 592,695,169, forward strand.
TGATACAGAGAGAGTGAATGTGAGTGTATGTGACAGAGAGAGAGTGAATGTGTGAGTGTGTGTGACAGAGTGAGAGAGTGTGTGTGTGAGAATGAGAGTGTGTGCCAGGGGCCCCCTCCCACCCAGTTTCAGGATCCGCCCATCCCCCCTCCAAGTTCCAGGGTCAGCCCCGCCTCCAAGTTCCAGGGTCCGCCCTCCCTCCCTCCTACCCACCCAGTTCCAGGGTCTTTTCCCCCCTCCCTCCCAGTTTCAGGGTCCACCTGGCCCCCCTCCCATTCACCCAGTTCCAGGGTCGTTGCCCCCCTCTCTCCCTCCCAGTTCCAGGGTAGTTGCCCCCTCTCTTTCCCCCCTCCCCTCCGGCCACCCACCTGCAACGTTGTGAAGCTGACTCTGTGGCTTCACTGAAGTGAAGGGTTCGTAAGGATCGTTAGGTTCGTCGCTCTGTAACCATCTCTCTCTGCCCCGCCCTCACGCCTCTGATAGGTCCGCCGCCCTCGATGTCAAAACATGATGACGTAGAGGGCGGCGAACCTATCAGAGGCGCGAGGGTGGGGCAGAGAGAGAGATGGTTACAGAGCGACGAACCTAACGATCCTTACGAACTCTTCACTTCAGTGAAGCCACGGAGTCAGCTTCACAACGTTGAAGGTGCCTTTTATTATAGTAGAGATATTTCTTATGATTAGAAGTAAGAACCACTGGAATATTCTGAGGAGAAAAGAGTAACAAACCCTCCCTCCCTAAAGCTACACCCACTAAACCCATAAAAGAAATAGAAGCCAATACATGATTATTTAAATATTAAGAGTCACTAAAAATATAGAAAATCTAATAAAATATTGAAAAGACCAACTGGCAATGCTAAAGTGCGGGGTACAAATGTAACAAAAATAAAAATAAATAAATAGTACAACATATCTAACAATGCTAGCTAAAAATATCCAGATCTTATGATATAAAATAATATCCCAAGATCTCCATTCAGTTGCCTACTAAGGGGCAGGTCGTGCCCCTTAACTGTGCCCCTTTAGCAGCACCCCTCAGAGCTAGCACATTTATATGCAGAAATTGTGGCAGGTACTGATGATGTCACTGAGGGGAGTACCTACCACCGCACTGACAACCTTCACTGCCTGTGAGTCAGCAAAAAAAAAAAAGCACACTCTCAAGATGGTATGAAGATGAATCTCTCAGCATCTAGGGGGTGTTCACATAACTGCCTTTCATCCTAGAATAGCAAAATGGGCTACAAATCCAAAACTATATGAGGTAGAAAGGGCAGAGGCGCAGGTATCAGAAAGGGTCTTACAAAAGGGATGCTTTATCTTAGAGCATCAAAGTACATTCAGTAGTAAATAACAGAAATCCTCATAAGACACTAGGCACATACACACAGGCCTGGGGAGCCACCTGCCAGAAACTCCATCACTAAAAGACTTTAGTCCATAAAAAACCCAATTTGTTTATAGGAGGTACCATTCCTAGGATGTGGCTGGAGTGGTATGTAAAGTAGACTGGGGTTGTAACACATAGAAAAGGACTTTATAAGAGCAGTATAAAGTTGAAGTGGGCTCAGATTATGTGAGCAAGAAAACCTGGGCTGGAATAGTGTGCAAACAACCTGGGGTGGCAGCACACAAAGATGACTTTGTAACAGCTGCAAGCTCAGCGTGTGTGGATAAGAAAACTTGGCTGTGAATAGAAATCCTGGGGAACTGGGATCAATTCCTGTTGCAGCTCCTTGTGACGCTGGGTAAAGTCACTTAACCCTCTGTTGCCCCAGGTAAATCACTTTGGATGCAGTTGCAAAAACAGGAAATGCTAGCTGTCTGAGGCAGTGCTTCTCAACCCAGTCCCCATGGCACATCCATCCAGTCAGATTTTCAGGATATTCACATAGAACATGCATGAGATAGATTTGCATATGAGCAAGCAATGCATGCAAATCTATCTCATGCATAGTGTGGCTATCCTGAAAACCTGACTGGATGGGTGTCCCAGAGGACTGGATTGAGAACTACTGGTCTTGGGGTTGTAAAAAAGAATTGAATGTAAGCAGTGCTACGCCCAGAGGGAAAAAGAAATAGTGATTTCCATTGAGACGAATTCCAAAGAAATGATATTGGTGGAGGGGGAGGGGGCATTTATATGACTGATTAAAGAACATGACATGCTAAAGAGCTTTATTTAAATGTCAATCAGCTGAAGGGTCTAGAACAGTGGTTTTCAACCCCATCCTCAGAGACCACTTCTGCCATACATGAAGTGTATGCTAATACATCTTGTGCATATTCATTGTGGATATCCTGAAAACCCAAGTGGCCAGGTGGTCCCTGAGAACGTGTTGAAAACCACAGGTCCAGAAGGAAGCACAATGGATAAAAGGAAGTGGGTGCCACTGTTCCTACAGCCAAGGGGTGGCACTCTGGCCACAGCATGTGACAGTAGGCATATATACAACCCAAGTGAAACCAAGGTCATCCATCATAAGAACATAAGAATAGCCATACTGGGTCAGACCAATGGTCCATCTAGTCCAGTATCCTGTTTCTAACACTGGCCATGCTAGGTCACAGTTGCCTGGCAGAAACCCAAATAGTAGCAAGATTCCTGCAACCAAACCCAGGGCAAGCAGTGGCTTCCCCATGTCTGTATCAATAGCAGACTATGGACTTTTCCTCCAGGAACTTGTCCAAACATTTTTTAAACCCAGATACACTAACCACTGTCACCACATCCTCTGGCAACATGTTCCCAAAATTAACTATTAATTGCATGAAAAAATATTTCCTCCAATTTGTTTTAAAAGTATTTCCATATAACTTCATTGAGTATCCCCTAGTTTTTGTACTTTTTGAAAGAGTACAAAATCGATTCACTTCTACTTGTTTTACACCACTCAGGATTTTATAGACCTCAATCATATCTTCCCTCAGACACCTCTTTTCCAAGTTGAAGAGTCCTAAACTCTTTAGCTTTTCCCCATATGAAAGGAGAACCATTCCCCATATCATTTTGGATGCTCTTCTTTGAACCTTTTCTAGTTCTGCTGAACACAATAATAGGAGATCTCCTAAAGATATCATATTAAAAGAGCTATTACGCATGTCTGCCATAATGGTATTTAATTTATCTATAGAAATATCATCTTGGAAGCCCAGATCAGATGCATTCCATGTATTTGCAAAGGAGGAAAGAAGAGAAAAACGCAGCAAGCATGGTTAAAAGGTGAAGTAAAAGAGGCTATTACAGCCATAAGAATGTCCTTCAAAGAATGGAAAAAGGACCCAAATGAAGAAAATAAGAAACAAGACAAGCACTGGCAAACCAGATGCAAAGCATTAATAAAGGCTAAAAGAGAATATTAAGAGGAACTTGCCTCATAAGCTAAAACTCACAGTAACAACTTTTCAGGTACATCAGAAGCAGAAAACCTGCAAGGGAGTCTGTGGGACCATTAGATCATGAAGTAGCAAAAAGGGCACTCAGGGAGGACAAGGCCAAAGTGTCACTGTCGTGCCCTGGTTTCAGGCTCTCAGTCATCTCACCCCCTGGTGGCCAGGCCTGGTGGCTGCATTGGATTGTCTGTGTGCCGTTTCCCGTTCTAGACTTCAGCCCAGTCCAGTCCGGATCTTCCGGCCTGCCAGACTTGCTTGTCTTGTTTGAGCCTGGACAGCACCCGTAGCTGCCTGGTGATTGCTGCATCTGAATCTCAGCTGCTGCTGGGCTTATTAGCCATTTGGAAACTCTCTGCTTTGCATTGCCTAAGGCCCTGGTTTGTTGGTGCTTGTTGCACTTCTGCCTAGCTTGGTTTTTATTCTAGTTCCTTGTCTGATGCTAGTTAGTCGGTGTGTAGTTTAGCTTAGGGTTATTGTTTGTTTTTTTAGACTTGTTCCTTGTCTGTCTTTTGTGTTTAGTTTCTGTTTGTCTGTGTTTCTTGTTCAGTGGCTGCTTGGCAGCTTTCAGTTCTGTCTTGTGTTTGTCAGTGTTTGTTCCCTGTTTTAGTGGTTGCTTGCAGCTTCCAGTTCCTACCCTGTCCTGTAAGTCCTGTCGGCCGCCTGCAGCCAGGGGCTCAACTCCTGGGGAAGGGTGGCTAGTGCAGGTGACGTCTTGCTGTTCCTATCTGAGTTCTGTCTTGTTCCTGGTATGGGGTGGTTTTGCCTGCCACTGCCACTCCTCGGCAGTGGCCCAAGGGCTCACTAACCTACTTCCTGCTTTTTGAAAACGTGACACATAGTGGAGAAACTGAATAAATTCTTTGCTTTGGTCTTTACGGAAGAAGATGTAAGAGATCTGCCTGTACTGGAAATGATTTTCACGGGTGATGATGCGGAGGAACTGAGAGAAATATCGCCGAACCTGAAAGATGTACTGAGCCAAACTGACAAATTAAAGAGCAGTAAATCACCTAGACTGGATGGCATACATCCAAGGGTACTCAAAGAACTCAAGCATGAAACTGATGCTCTGCTGTTAGTAATATGTAACCTGTCATTAAAATCGTCCTTAGTACCTGAAGATTGGAGGGTGGCCAACGTGACGCTGATTTTAAAAAGGGTTCCATGGTGATCCAGGAAATTACAGACCAGTAAGCCTGATGTCAGTGCCAGACAAAATAGTGGAAACTATTATAAAGAATAAAATTACGGAACATATAGACAAACATAGTTTAATGGGACAGAGTCAGCATGGGCTCAGCCAAGAGAAGTCTTGCCTCACCAATTTACTTCATTTCTTTGAAGGTGTGAATAAACATGTGGATAAAGGTGAGCTGGTTGATAGTATATCTAGATTTTCAGAAAGGTTTTGATAATGTTCCTCATGAGAGACTCCTGAGAAAATAGGAGGCAAGGTTCTGGTGTGGATTAGGAATTGATTATTGGACAAAAAACAGAGGGTAGGGTTAAATGGTCATTTCTCTCAATGGAGGAGGGTGAACAGTAGAGTGTTGCAGGGATCAGTACTGGGACTGTGGTATTTAACATATTTATAAATGATATGGAAATAGAATGAGTGAGGTGATTAAATATGCAGATGACACAAACCTATTCAAGGTTGTTAAGAGATGTGTGGACTGTGAAATATTGGAGGAAGACCTCAGGAAATTGGAAGACTGGCCATACAAATGGCAGATGAAATTTAACATGGACAAATGCAAGGTGAGGCTCTTTATATGCTCTGCATATGTGATTAAGGTGAGGTATTCTGGCGTGTTGTTTCTGTGCAGATAATCCTGTTTGTTCTCTTTTCCCAATGATAAGTGAGTTGTTGGTGTTCTATGGACTGGTGTAACATTTGCAATACTGTCTTTTAATATGCTCTGCAGCTGGTTGCGGGGTGGGGGGGTGGTGGGCAAGGCTACTGTGAAGGCCAAGCCACAGAGTTACCTGCCCCCTAAACCTGGCCCTGTATGTGAGTCTATGAAAAAAAAAAGCACTGGTTACTTATAAGTGAGTCACAACTCCACTGGCATAAAATTGGTTGCTATTCACTGAATGCCAACAAGAACATTTTTGCTTTGATTGTTGCTCAGAAATAAATACCAGTTTTGCCCTCTGTTCTGTCATCAATACTACTATAGGAAAATAATTTATTTATTGTAAATGATTGTGTGAGAAGACCCCTTTGCCATGTACTTTTTTATGGCTACAGTTGCTCTGCAGAGACCTTCTATTCACTATCTGAAGGCTAGGGTGTATATTTGCTCACCACCCACAAATTTTTACTTGATGAATAATGTCCTGTATTTATACTAGGAGTTGTCAGGAGGAAACTAAGATAAGAAATGTGAAAGCACCCCAGTATAATATTAAATAGATTTTACCTTTGATTAAAGGGTAAACAGAAGCCAGAGTAGAAGGAGGAGAGACTAGAAGTACAAAGGGTGGGAGAAATCAGTTCTTTCACTTTTTTTTTTAACTGTACTTTTTTATTAAGGTTGTTGTTACATTTGTACCCCACGCTTTCCCACTCATGGCAGGCTCAATGCGGCTTACATGGGGCAATGGAGGGTTGTGACTTGCCCAGAGTCACAAGGAGCTGCCTGTGCCTGAAGTGGGAATTGAACTCAGTTCCTCAGTTCCCCAGGACCAAAGTCCACCACCCTAACCACTAGGCCACTATCCACAACATAAATGTTACGTAATATTGGTTACATTTTCACAAGTTAATGTTGATAAACTTAACATTAACATGTCATAACTGACAGATTTGTTGTGTTTCTCTTGGTTAAGTTACTTCAACAATAGAAACTCATCCCTTTTCTTCTCCCACCCCGGTACCCTGGTTTTGTTCTTATTCCCCCTACAGATTCTCCCTGTTTGGGCCATTTGTATTTTAGAGCACTATGATCTGTCCGTTTCAACTGAGTTTTCCACTATTTCCCATGTCTTTCTCTATTTTGCTGTGGTGTCTCTCAGTTGCACTGTCAGTTTTTAATATGTCTGCATTTCTCCTTGCACCCTCCACCAATCCAATACCCCTGGTCACTCTTTGGTTTTCCATTTCCTTGCTATAGCTATTTGTACTGTCAATGAGTGTCAGGTTCTTAACTTCCTTTGGTATTTCCCGTATCTGAGAATACTCCCAGCATAGTTCTGTATTGTTTTTCCAGTCAACTGCCACCCATTTCTGGAGTAGAACCTAGATTGATCCACAGAACTATTTAATTACCATGCACTCTCACCACATTTGTGAGAAAGTACCTTACTGACCACAAACTCCTCAACAAGGCTTGTTTCTATCATTCAGTAGCTGAGATAGTGCCACTGGTGCGATGTACATCCTGCATGTTAATTTGTACTGCAATTGTTTGGACAGAGATACTGCAGAGCCCTTTTGTTTGTATCTATGAATTTGCCTTCAGTCCTCTTCTCCTTTTTGCTTACCCAGTTACCCTTCCCTTGGTGTGTCTAGTTGCCCTAATGCCCCATATAGTTTGGATATGAGCCTCTTTGAATTCCCATGTTTAAACAGGATCCTCTCTATATCTATGGATATTCTGTGCACATTTTGGCTTACCAAGTAGGTGGATCAGTTGAAAGTACTGGTAATATGGAGCCCTTTACCCTAACTGCACCCATTGCCCATCACCACTTCTTGGCCTAAGAGCTCGTTGAAGTACATAATCCTTTCTTGTTCCACTTCCTACACAGTGGTCGAAAGGGTGATGTGGATGTTCGGGGAAAGTTTGGCCTGTGGGGAACATACTGTCCTTGAAGATTGCTTCTTTTCTCATGCTTCTCCAGGTTTGTACTAAGGGGTGTATAAAAATGTGTTCATGCCAGCTTTGCTTTTCAGTTTCTTGTTTCCCCACCCATTCCCCATTAAGTTGAAAAACAGACCACGGTCATATCATTATTCTATTTACACCTACTGTGTGTTTTTGGCTTGCACATGGTGACTTTTCCTCACCCTTGTTGGCACAGATCTGTAATGCTATTTAAAGTTGGGGGCATCCCCCAGGCCCCCAATTCTTTCCCTTGTTGAAGTCTCCTTTCTTAATCTGTGGCCTTTTCCATTGCCAGATAAACTTCTCAGTCAGGGAGCCTTACTTCTTAAAATACCATGCTGATACTGCAACTGGTGCTCAGAATATAAGACAGGGGCGTAGCCATGGGTGGGCCTGGATGGGCCCAGGCCCGCCCGCCCCACATCTCTCGCATGTCACTCGCTGCCTTTTCTCCGGCCGCAACGGAAATTCTTGTCCTCCCCGCCGGCGCTGCCTCGGTCCCTGCATGCTACCCAGTACCTTCGGTCCCTGCATTCTTTTCTTCGATTGTCGCCGGCAGCGCTGCCATTCACACAAGCAGCTCCGCTCCCCTCTGCTGCGTCCATCTGGCCCTCTCTGCTGCACTTCCTGTTTACGTAGGGCCAGATGGACGTGGCAGAGGGGAGCGGAGCTGCCGGCGATGATCGAAGAAAAGAATGCAGGGGCCGGATAGGTACTGGGTAGCATGCAGGGACCGAGGCAGCGCCGGCGGGGAAGACAAGAATTTCCGTTGCAGCCGCGGTGGGACGCAGGGGTGGAGAGAGAGGCAGGGAAGGGCATGAAAGCTTGCAGCGATTCCTCAAGGCCGCCACACTACAATGTCCTTGCCCTGGGCCTGCCCCGTGAGAGGGGGTGGGGTGGAGAGAGTGAGTGAGTGAGAAGGGTAATGCTAGGTGGGGTGGAGAAATAATTGTTTGACATGGGGGAGCGAGAGATGCAGGAGGAAAAGAGAGTGAGAATTGTTTGATATGGGTGTGGTGGGGAGAGGAAGAGAAAGGCTGCAGAGGAGTGGCAAAGGACGATAGAGGAAAAAAGTGTTGGACATGACAGTGGAGGGAAGGGAGTGAGAGATGAGAGGGGGAAATATTGAACATGGCTCGAGGAGAGAGAAAAAGACGTTAGACCAGGGGCTCAAGGCAGGGAGAGAGAGAGAGAGAAAGAAAGAAAGAGATAGTGGACAATATGGGAGATGTTGGACATAAGAGGTGGAGCAAAGGGAAGGAGAGATGCTGCACAAGAGAGGGGGAAGACGGAGATATTGGATCCAGGGGCAGAAGGGAGATATGCTGGACAATGGGTAAGAGAAAGAAATGCAGGACAATGGAGGGAGGGGACAGGCATATGCTGGTGGGGGGAGGGGGTAAAAGGGAGATGTCAAGCTATGAGAATGAAGAGAGGATAAAGAGAGAGGGGAGATGGTAATGAAATGAATGAGAGGATAGTGATTACAGGTGGTAGAAATATGGTAATGGTGCGTAGATTGAAGATGGAAGGGAATGGAAGGCTGGGAAGGAGTGAGTTTGGATATGGGTGAGCTAGTGGGTGAAAGGAGATGGAAATTTGATAGATATCTGAAAAGTAAAAAGAAGGAAAACGTTTAGAAAGAGGGTTAAATTTGAGTGGACAGAAGCAGAAAAGAACAAAAAACAGAAAGGAAAGAGCTAAAATGGAAAGATCAATATTTCAGAAGCAGTTGTAGTGAGGAAATGGAACGAGAGGAGAGAAAAGACAAATGAACAGTTGCTTGAAGAATTAGCAGAAGACGACGGGAAAGTGGGAAGGAGAAACTGAAACCAACATGATAGAAAAATAAATGTCCAGACAACAAAAGGTAGAAAAATAATTTTATTTTGAACGTTTTAAATGGAATATGTTAGCTTTGGGAAATGTTCATAGCGGATGTCTTTTTATTGTGTTCAGTAGAAATGGAAATGCATTTTTGTTTTTATTTCTCCAGTGTTGCAGTAAATGTTGAGGTTCTCAGTTCAATTTTTGTCTACATATTTTTATTTCTAATTTGTAATCCCTTGTTCTGTATTTGGTGATGGTCTGTCAGTGTGAGACTGTAATGGCAGATGGGGAGATTAAAGAGATTATTTTCTGCCCTGGGCCCCAGCATGGCCAACAGCAGCCCTGACCCTTGTTGTAGCTGGTGGGGATCCCCAAGCCCTGCTAGCTGAGGACCTCCACTGAAGGTGGCCAGAACTCCCTTCTGCTGAGCTTGGCAGATGGGGGCAGCATCCTTGAGCCACTGAAAACTAAGCATATCGGTGGCTCAAGGAGTTGCTGCTTCCGACCAAGCTTGGTAAAAGTGAATTCTGGCCATCTTTGGTGGAACTTTTCAGGTGACAGAGCTTGGGGATCTTCATCAGCTAAAGTATTTATCTTTTGAGTTGGGAAATGCTGGGGGAGGGGGTTAGAGAGAAAATTTTGTGACCACCCACTTTGGGTTCAGGCCCACCCAAAATTGGCTGTCTAGCTACACCACTGCTGCCATTACGGGTAGTCCAGACTCCAAAGTCTTTAGGTGGGATGTGTTTACCGAATCTCTGTTATTTGAATGTAGCCAGTGGGATGCAACATCTCAATGATTGCTTTAGGTCCGCTTCTTCCTTGTCACCACTTTTAGAAACACAACTAATACCCCAGATACATTTTAGTATTATATTGCATACTATGGGATCCCTCCCATCAGCACTTTTGCGATTTTATGTTTGCTTACATGCCGCACGCCTAGTTTGGAGGTGGCTTTGAAGGAGACATCATTTTTCTGCAAGAGTAACCCCTTACATATCCATAAGTGATAATCCCGAATTTCTAAAAGGGCAAGGCAGAAGTGTGTTTCAACGTTGGCCCAAACAGGGGGTAGTCTGTCTACAGCATTTTGTGACCAATGAGGGTCAGTTGAACTCTTTTACTACTTTGCAACAAGAACACACTGATTATTTTGCCTATCATCAACTGCATCACTATGTTCATTCATTGCAGTGGACAGATTTAACTGAAGATGTACAGCTCACTTTAGCAAAGGAATTAATATTGGGGTCCCAATTACCTGTACCTTTATCCTTTCATCCTAAGTTTCCTTAAGAAATGGCGAAGGAAGTGGATTATGCATGTTTGGTTGAACAGTAGTCTGCTACCTTCCAGATATTACTTACTGAACTATTTGAAATATATCCACAGTTGGGTAGTCCAAGTTCTCCACAAAGAAATCCTTTACAAATTTGCTCTGACTGTACATTTCACCACACAAGGCTCATCGTGCACAACTGGCTCAACAAGGAATGTGTCCTAGGTGTGGAGTATCATCAGTGACTTTGGGCCACATGTTTTGGCTGTGTCTGTGGGTACAGTCTTTCTGGACTACCTTATTTACTTTTTTGAATACTATAATGACTTGTCACATCCAACAAAAACCTCTTTTGCTCTTTGGTGGGGCATCACTGCAATTACGGCTTCTGTCTGGCTGTAAACAGTTATTTCACTATATGGTTTTATTTGCATTAAAGTCTATTTCAACTGCTTGGATAGACTGCTTGGGGCTCTCTTTGCAGCAGTGGAGAGCCTTCATGATTGCCCAAATGAGACTGTAAAGCCTGGCAGTGAAAGATTTTACCCACAGTTCAGGAACTCAGTTTCACGCTGAGAGCCTTTCTGGCAAACATTAATGTTGAAGGCTAGAAGTTACCTCTTGAAAATGTAAATGTTCTCTACCTGTTCTTCTTGTTGTATTGATTGTGGAAGGGTGGGGTTGCCAGATGGGGGTTGGTTTTGGTAAGAGGGGATTATATTGTTTCTTGTTTTTGTCTTACAAAGTTTTGCTTTTGAGAAGTCTCTTGGAGGAGAAGATTTTGTCATGCTATTAATTTGATGCCAATAAAAATGATTTAGACATGAGTCTTGGGTGAGGTCCCATTTAGAATAGTGTACAATTCTAGATACCGTACTTTCAAAAAGATATAAACAGGATAGAATCAGTCCAGAGGGCAGCTACAAAACTGGTCAGTGGGCTCTGTCATACAGTGTATGAGGAAAAAACATGGTGCTGTGTCGAGTCTGAGGTATTTAATACAATTAACTTTCTACTATATTGGATTTCACATCTCTTTGGTTGTGGGTTGGCAGTGCCATTGGCTATCCTACTTTTGTTTTCCTTGTGGCTTTTCATATAGAGGATATGAGGACGTACTTATAGACCTTAATATGTATACTCTGGAAGAAAGGTGGGAGAAAGGACCGATATGATGTTTAAATATCCCCGTGGCATTAAGGTACAGGAAGTGAGCCTTTTTCAAACAGAGGAAAACTTCAGAATAAGAAGGTCTTGATTACTGCAACTTACTCCTCACCGGCCTCCCACTCAGCCATCTATCCCCCTTCAATCCGTTCTGAACGCTGCCGCACGTCTTATATTCCGCCAGAACTGATATACTCATATCACCCCTCTCCTCAAATCACTTCATTGGCTTCCGATCAGATATCGCATACAATTCAAGCTCCTCCTCCTTACCTACAAATGCACTCAGTCTGCGGCTCCTCACTACCTCTCCACCCTCATCTCCCCCTATGTTCCCGCCCGTAACCTCCGCTCACAGCACAAAGCCCTTCTCTCAGTACCCTTCTCCACCACTGCCAACTCCAGGCTCCGCTCATTCTGCCTTGCCACACCCTATGCCTGGAACAATCTTCCTTTATCCATACGCCATGCCCCCTCCCTACCCATCTTCAAATCTCTGCTTAAAACTCACCTCTTCAATGCTGCCTTCGGCGCCTAACCGCTTGAGAAATATAGAATGCCCCAATCTATCCACCCTATCAGATTAACTGTTCACTTGTCCTCTAGATTGTACACTTGTCTTTAGATTGTAAGCTCTTTGAGCAGGGACTGTCCTTCTATGTTTAAATTGTACAGCGCTGCGTAACCCTAGTAGCGCTTTAGAAATGTTAGTAGTAGTAGGTTATAGGCTCAGAAGTAATCTAAGGAAATGCTTTTTCATGGAAAGGGTGATGAATGTGTGGAATAGTATAACGATGGAGGTGGTGGCGACAAGGCCTGTATCTGAATTCAAGAAAGTGTGGGACAGGCACATAGGATCACTTAGGGAGTGGAGAAATATTGGATACTGTGGATGGGCAGACTAGATGGGCCATTTGGCCTTTTATGTGCAGTAACATTTCGATCAAGAAAGAACCCTTTACAGATTCAGCATGTGTTGTATTATATGTACACATGCACATCCACACAGTTTTATGAAAGCCATTTTCACATGCCTCATACGCAGAGAATGCTTTATGAAATTACCTTCAGTGGTTAAAAGTGAAAATTCTTTTTTCAAAAATCACAACCGTAAAATAAAGCTACAGTGCACTGAAAGGTCTTGCATTTACAGATACAAAAGCAGTTAACTGTGAGAACCTACAGTGCATGTGCAAGTCTCTGCATGCGTGGGTAATTTGAGTGCAATGCAGGGATCGCTAGGAGACGCTCCCTAGGTTCGTGATGGTCTTTATTGGACCACATGCAAAGCCTATGGCAAATTGGGGCTCTGGAATGGAGTTCTCTCCTTAGGGATTTCCAAGGACGGATTCTGCAGCCTTCCTCCAGAATATTAACGTCTCCAGCCATGAGAGAAAGCAGCAGACACCGAACACACAACATCCCTGTCTGCTTTCTCTAAGTAGAGGAGTGTGGTAGCCGTGTTAGTCCACTCTTAAGGTTATCAATCCCCCTTTCTCTCAAATCCCCCCAGCCTGGAACCTCCCGATCTTCAACTTGCTTCTGAGAGAACCAGCATTAGCCGTAATAACTCATACAGATTACACTGCAACCGAACCGACGCCACAGATTAATTCCTTCGGCGTGTGAGCGTTCCACCGCCCTGCCGGAAACAGGAAGTTGCGTCGGAGGAGGACGGGGCAGGAGGCGGTGGGGCTCGACCAGGCTTGACGGTGCGTCATAGGGGGCGGGGTGCCGGAGAAGGAAAGCTCAGGGGTCGGTCGCAGGCAGCTTGTTGTATGAATTGTTGCCGCTGCCGGCGACCTCACACATAAGTTGGAAGGTAGGATGTAGGGTGGGGGGAGTTTGAAAATGAGGGCGAGATACCGGCGCACGGGCGGGGTAGGGGAGTGGAGGGAGAGAGATGCCAGACCGCGGACGGGGAGGAGGGAGTAGACATGCTGGACCGGGGTGGAGTGAGGTGAGGTGGGCTGGGGGAGAGAAATGCCAGGCCGGGGGGGGGGGGGGGGGGGGGAGATGTGGGTGCTTTGGTTGAGTGTGAAGAGAGGTGCTCCGCGTCTGAGGATAGTCAAATGTGTGTGATCTGATCTGGTTTCTCTGCGCTATCTGAGATTAAAGTAATCGAGAATTTAAATAGTTTAAACTCCCTATTCTTTTTCAATTCATCTTGCTTTTTAATGTCTGTTTGGGATGTGTAGTAGAAGGTGCTCATGCACTGAACTGGCGAAGCTTAGATCGCTTATTGTATTTTGCTCACATTTTTCAACATCGATGTAGTGGTATCTGTAACAATGACTTGTGCTTGTAAAGTGTCTTGCTAGTTTGTATAATACGTGAAAGTATAATCGCTGATTTCTCAGGGGGAGAACTTTGCTCCTCCTTATGTTATTATATCTTTGTCTTAAGTATATAAGAATAGCCCATGCTGAGTCAGACCGATGGTCCATCAAGCCCAGTATCCTGCTTCCAACAGTGACCAATCCAGGTCACAAGTACCTGGCAGAAACCTTGCACAGCCCAGCAATGGGCTCTCAACCCAGTCCTTGGGCGAACCTAGCCGTTTAAGCTTTCAGGCAATCTGTGGTGAATGTGCATGAGATACATTTCCATACCCTATCTCCATTGCATAGAAATTTTCATGTGTATTAATCGTGGGCATCTTGAACCCTGACTGGGTAGGTGTCTGGAGGACTGAATTGAGAACCTCTTCTATAAAGGGTGGGACATAAAACACTGCCTGTGCAGCAGGGAGTTGAGTAGGTCTTAGTTTCCATTACACTGATGAGCTAAAGTGAATTCTTTAGGATGTGTACCACCTAGGACAGACTTCCAGTGAAAATTGTAGGAACCAAAACAGTTCCAAAATTCACCCAGGCCTTGGAATTGTCACAAAAGGACTTTAGTGGCAGGAGTGAAGGTCAGAAATACTAGGTAGAAATACTTGCTCAGACTGGGTGCATGCTGTTGTCTTGTTTCTATTGCTATGTCTGCTTTGTGATTAACACCTTTTAAAGTGTTCACTAATTAGAGTCATTACTTACCCATTTGGTGAAAGCACAGTGAAAGCTGTTTGTGTATTTAGGGATATAATGTTTCCTTATCTAGCATCATTAGGCAATGAGGGCAGCAGATAGCCTTAATGATCTGTATGAGATACATAGGCAATTGTGAACCCCCCCCCCCACACTGTACATATTTGCAGATAAGGACTAGTTGACCTTCCTAGTCTGATTGGTTGTCTAATAACTTGGTTATCACTCTTCCATGCCCTTATTGCTTCTCACTGTGCTGAAGGTATCTCCTAGTTGCAAGCAGTTTGACTACATGTTGGGTGTTGCTGTTTACATATGTTGGTTTTGTTGACCTTTGGCCCTTTATCATGCTGGGTAAATGAGCATAGACATTCTTATACTTCCTAAACCTATACCCAGGGCTCCCCATTTTTACTCAGCATCTGTGCTTACCTCTACCCATGGTCTCAAACATGCTTTAATTCGTTCACTGTTTTGACTTCCAGTATTTCTGCTGGTAAAGTATTCAAAATATCTGTCACCCTCTTACTAAAGAGAGTTCCTCTGAGAAAGTCTCTTCCCCTCCCCCCCCTGCTTCATGCTATATATTTGCTTATTTCTATTATATTCCTCATTTCCCCTCTTTTTCCTTATGGAGTGGAGGAGTAACATATTGGAGTAGTGAGCGGAAAACCAGGGCAGCCTGGTTCAAATACCACCATGGCTCCTTGTGATCTAGGGGCAAGTCACTTAGGGGCCCTTTTACTAAGCCGCGTAAGCGTCTACGCATGCCCAGCGCGTGCCAAAATGGAGTTATCGCCTGACTACCGCGTGGCTCTTGCGGTAATTTCATTTTTTCGCGCATGTCCGAAATGTGCATCTGAAAAATAGTTTTATTTTCAGACATGTGGAACGGACGCGCGCCAAGTGGCATTTGGCTCACGTAGGTCATTACCGCCTGAGTCTTTACCACCAGGTCAACGGCTGGCGGTGAGGTCTCAGACCCAAAATGGACACGCGGCAATCTTCTTTTTGCTATACATCCTTTTTCGTCAAAAATAAAAAAGGCCTTTTTTACAGGTGCGTTAAAAATGGATTGGCGCACGCGCAAAACCTGCACCTATACTACTGCAAGTCATTTTTCAGCGTGCCTTTGTAAAAGGACCCCTTAACTCTCCATTGTCTGTTCAAACTTAGGGGCCCTTTTCCAAACAGCGGTAAAAAGTGACCTTAGTGCATCCTTACACAGGTCATTCCCACGCACTCAGGCCATTTTTACTGCTGGGGTAAAATGGCTGATTGTCCTATTTTGCCTATTAATGACCTTTCACTAATTTTTCCATTAGCGAGTGAACCCCTACCACCACCTGTTTTGTAGGCAGTAGAGAGTCACGTGCTAAACTGCGCTAATCAGTTAGTGCACGGCAATTCCCATGCGCTAATCGGTTAGTGTAGAACACGCCCACTCTGCCCCTAGACCTGCCCCAGCGCTAAAAATAAATGTTATTTTTTTAGCTGATGGGTAGCTTTTACACATCCCCAAATTACCGTGGGATGTCCCATTGCCATGATAAGCATACATTAGTGTCCTTAGATTGCAAGCCCTTTGTGGACAGGAAAGTGTACCTGAATATAACTCACCTTTAGCTATAACCGAAAAAAGGCATGAGCTAGATCCAAAAATCCTTTCTGTTCCCTTCTTCTTGTGAGCATATTATGAGTGACTTAAAATCTGTTTGTGTAGAATTTGCTGCAGGCACTGTTCCATTTTGGTAGCAGATCTTTGAACTGCTTCCATCCTCTTAATGTCTTTACAAAGATACGGCTTTCAGAACTGAACACAATACGCAAATTGGGTTCTCATTAGTGACCTGTACAAGGATATCATTACCTCCTTTTTGGAGCTGGTGAAATGTCTTTATGCACCCGACTATACTGCTTTGTTACTAGCAACCTTCAGATCATCCGAGATGATTATTTCCACTAATTGCCTGTTTAACAGATGGCAGGTCTTGTCCTTCAGATTGAAAGCTGGCTATTGGATTTTTGCATCTCAGATGGAAAAAAAAGTAAAATCACAGCTCCTTGACTACTCTTTATTTTCAGGCCTCAATTTTCCATCCCCTCCTGCATATCTATCCTGTTTTCAGATTTTTGTTTCTTCTAGAAGCAAGCATACATTTCTCTCAATCCCTTGGCAGTGTCATTTAATAAAGATCTTGAAAATAACTCAAGCCTGAGATGCCCAACTGGTGGTCACTTTACTTTCAGAAGGGTAGAGACCATTTCTGAGATTTTGCTTAACCAGCTGGGCATATGGGGCCAGTCGTAGTAAGCATGTGTTAGAGCTGTGCCCTGATAGCTCAGGGCACAGCTTCCTTATGCAAGTGTAACATTACATTTTTGCTTGCCAACAGGGATGCTCTTAGCAATTGCAGGGCCCTGTGCAGACCACTTCAGTGGGCCACCCCACACCTTGATGTGCATCCACCACGTTTCAGTAGAGAGCGGGAGCGGCAGTGATTTTCATATCCCGTCAACTGCCGAACCCAGGGCCTCCTTACTGCTGCATCCCGCAGGAAATTACATCAAAAAGGGGCGGGACGCAGGAGCGAGGAGGCTGAGGGCTCGGCAGCTGTCGAGATATGAAAATTGCTGCCTGATGCTCTCTACTGAAATGTGGATGCACATTAAGGTACGGATCAGGGAGGTGTTCTGAGACAGGAGGACAGACATGCCAGAGATGCGGGGCCCTGTGTGACCGCCCCTGTTGCCCCTGACTTAGACCGACCCTGCTTGCCAATGCAGTAACCAAATTGTATGCAAATAAACCCTGCATAAAACTTTTGTGCTAATTTGGGAGAGCACACTGGATGCATGCCCACACAGTTCTGCGCTAAAGGTAACGAGAAAACCAATCCAAAAAATTGGGGAGCAACCAGTCCAGTACCAGCACAAGGGCAATCATTTATTAAAAGTACAAAACACAGACTCGATGCAGTTCTGCGTTTTGGTGCTGTGGCGCCTGCTTCAGGATTCAAAACAATTCAATTGACTGTCAGCTCATTTACTTGAGCCATTGATCATGTCTTTTGTGGTTTTATCTGCTTGTTTCCAATTGACTACTGTTCTAACAAGTTGATGGTGTTCCATTCATAGTCCTTTTTGGATGCCTGAATATTTACGTCATAACTTCAACTCAAATTTGACTCCTGAAGCAGGCGCACTAGTGCCAAAACACAGAACTGTGTTGAATCTCTGTTTTGTACTTTTAATAAACGATTGCCCTTGTGCTGGTATTAGATTGGTTGTTCCCCAACGTTTTGGATTTGTTTTCTTTTTTCTATTGCTTGAGGATCCTTCGGCTGTTCCAAAGGTAACAAGAGCCATGCACAGGCCTGAGCAGACAAACAGTGTCAGCACACATCTATAACTGTATTGGAATGCTGTTCTGTGCATAACATTTTTGCAGTATTGATATTTATGTGCAGTTTCATTCCAGGACATGCACAAATGTGTGCTGATACTGTTTGTCCACTCAGACCTGTGCATGGCTCTGGTTACTTTTAGCGCAGAACTGTACATAAGTATTGCCACACTGGGACAGACCAAAGGTCCATGAAGCCCAGCATCTTGTTTCCAACAGTGGCCAATCCAGGTCAGAAATACCTAGCAAGATCATGAAAAAGTTCAATATATTTTTGCTGCTTATCCCAGAAATAGCAGTGGATTTTCCCCAAGTCAATTTAATAATGGCCTATGGACTTTTCCTTTAGGAAGCCGTCCAAATCTTTTTAAAACCCCGCTAAGCTAACTGCCTTTACCACATTCTCTGGCAACGAATTCCAGAGTTTAATTACACGTTGAGTGAAGAAACATTTTCTCAGATTCATTTTAAATTTACTACTTTGTAGCTTCATTGCATGCCCCCTAGTATTTTTGGAAAGAATAAACAAACGATTCACGTCTATCCGTTCCACTCCACTCATTATTTTATAGACCTCTATCATATCTTACTCAACACTCTGCCTCTTCCGGCACACCTCCACCAAAAGGTTGTGAATCCTGTATGATGGCAGCAAAAAAGAAGAAACAGGTTCCAGTCTGAGATTCTGCAGTGCCTGAATGCATTTGGTTTTATTCCTTCTAGTCATGTGTTTTAGTGGTTTTGTTATTGTTTGTTTTCTTTGCTTATGTGGTATTGTTTTATATTGTTTGGCATTGTTAAATATTAAAAAAAAAAAAAAAGAAGCAGGCATAAAATCCTCACAAATGCTAGCGCAGAAGGAGCTAATCCTGTGATGCTTTCTCATACTTGATGTTAAAGCCCAGATATGGTGCTCTGCCTTTCAGTCTTCTGCACACTTCTCTGCGTCTGGGCAGAATAACTAATAGCCTCATTATCATGGTTTTAAATGTGCTGTGCACTGGTATCTAATGCAAGCCTTTGCACAAAGTTAGCTCCTTGCAAAGCCATTTTGTGCACTAAGGCTGTTCTAAGCCCATGCAAAGCCTTGCACGTTTTATTGCATTGGTCCGCTCTGTTAGCAGCTGTGCCATGCTGGCTAATATTAATTTGTTTAGCAGTCTTTATATGGACCCATCTCAGAAAGCTTATTGAAGTCCATGTTGTGAAATCATGTTGTCTGCTGTCCTGTAAGCTTGAGAAATATTTGCATAAATTGAATCTCCAGTGTGTACTAGTTCATCATGCATATTCATTGGGCATATCCTCTAAACAGACTGGCTGTGCTATCAATGGGACAGGTTTTGGAAGCCCTGCTTTAAGTAC
This sequence comes from Microcaecilia unicolor, assembly GCF_901765095.1. Classification (NCBI taxonomy): domain Eukaryota; kingdom Metazoa; phylum Chordata; class Amphibia; order Gymnophiona; family Siphonopidae; genus Microcaecilia; species Microcaecilia unicolor. The sequence continues at coordinate 592,714,482 of NC_044032.1, forward strand.
TTCCTGCTCTGTAAATGGATTTGCAATCATTCCGCAATCATTTAAGTCCTGGTTTCCTGCCTTAGGCACATTGCATTCTCCTCTGTAAACACAAGAAGAAGAGGGAGTTTAAGATTTACAACTTCTGCTGGTCCCTCTCCTCACTAGTCTCACTTTATCTTAAACTATGTCCCCAATGGTGTTTCATTTCTCTCGTTTAGAAATCTTAACAAAGATTGGACACTGTTTTTCTAATTGGACTTTTGTCCTCTAGCTGCCTTACGTTCTTGTTTATTTTTTTTTAGACAATTACTGGATGTCAGTCTTCCTTCTTGTGGGTTTTTTTTTTGTAAATTTTATTTTCTAAACACTGGTCTCTCTTTTTTTTTCCCCCTTTCCCTTTTCTAACTTGCCTTACACACAGACACGTTGCCTTATGCTTTTATTATAGCCCATAGTTCTTCTTGTACCCTTGACCTCTTGGATTTCCTGTAGGACTTACTGAACACTGGGGCCAATGCTCAAAACTACTGCCGGTGTTAACGTTTTATTTTTATTTATTTATTACGATTTATTTACCGCCTTTTTGAAGGAATTCACTCAAGGCGGTGTACAGTAAGAATACATCAAACATGAGCAGTAAGGAGTCAGAGTAGTAAAAATATTCGAACAACATGCAGTTAATACCTGCTTTGCACACATGTTATTGTGCACCGAATTCTCAAATGGTTTCAGTGCAGGGGCTGAACCCATTACTGCAGACCACATTAAAATACATGTTTACGCTCTCGAGAGGGAATGTGAGAGAACCACATGGTCATAAATTGACAAGAGGAACTTTTTATGTATTTTTACTTTCACCTTCACTATAAGCATCTCTTTAACAGATCTCTGCTGCTCTACTGAGGTGAACCCGATTGCGGGTCAAAAGACGCAAGTGACTCCAGCTCCAAGCTAAGTATCAGTTACCGTTATCAGAGATATTTCATTATGATTACAGAGGTAAAGAAGGACTGTTGTCAGGAACTCCTTATGGGCGGTAGGCAGGGCTGAGTGCCATGATGTTGGATTCTACTTGTTGCCACTCAGTAGACCAGCCTGAGAAACTTGTATTTTACTGAGCACTCATTATTTATCATTTAAAGATATTCACCAACACAGCATATTAAAAAATGAAAAAAATTATTTATAGTTTCAAAACGGTTTCTTGATTTTGAAGTTAGTTCAACATTGAAACCAGAACGTTCAGTTACCCCAGAGTTAGTAAAGTTAATTAAATTTTAACTGCCAGACCCTCGACCATTCTTCTAACGTTCGGAGATCCCTTCTCATCATTTCTACTCCCTCCAGGGTATCCACTCTATTGGCTATTTTCGTTGCATCCGCAAAAAGGCACACCTTTCCTTCCAACCCTTCAGCAATATCTCCCACAAATATATTAAACAGAATAGGCCCCAGCACCGACCCCTGAGGAACTCCACTGCTCACCTTCCTTTTCGCCGAGCGGATTCTATTTACCACCACCCTCTGCCACCTGTCGGTCAACCAGTTTCTTATCCAGTTCACCACTTTTGGTCCTAAGTTCAACCCTTTCAGCTTATTCACGAGTCTTCTGTGGGAGCCCGTATCAAAGGCTTTGATGAAGTCCAAGTAGATTATATCTAGCGCACGTCCCTCATCCAGTTCTTTGGTCACCCAGTCAAAAAAGTCAATAAGATTAGTTTGGCAGGATTTTCCTTTGGTAAAGCCATGTTGCCTCGGGTCCTGTAACCCATCAGTTTCTAGAAAGTTAACTATCCTTTCTTTCAGCAGCAATTCCATTATTTTTCCTACCACCGACGTGAGACTTGCCGGTCTGTAGTTTCCCACTTCTTCCCTGTCTCCACTTTTGTGAAGATGGACCACATCCGCTCGTCTTCAATCTCGCGGAACCTCTTCCGTCTCTAAAGATCTATTAAATTAATCTTTAAGAGGTCCCGCCAGGACCTCTCTGAGCTCCTTCAGTATCCTGGGATGTATCCCATCCGGCCCCATAGCTTTGTTCACCTTCAGATTCTCCAGCTGTTTATAAACTCTTCCGTAAATGGCGCAGTATCTACTCCATTCCCAGAGGTTCCCTCAGCAGCCAACCACGGTCCTTCTCCAGGATTTTCCTCAGTGAACACTGAAGAGAAATAATTGTTTAGCACGTTCACTTTATCTTCATCACTCTCCACATAGCCATTCTCATTATCTTTGAGTCTCACAATTCCATTCTATCTCTTCTCCTTTCTCCAATATATCTGAAAAAGGTCTTGTCACCTCTCTTTACATTTTTAGCCATTTTTCTTCCGCTTGTGCTTTCGCTAGCTGTATTTCCTTCTTTGCTTTCAGTTTAATCCGATAATCCTTTCCGTGATCCTCTCGTTGCGTTCTTTTGTATTTCTTGAACAAAGCCTCTTTTGCTCTTATTTTTTCAGCTACTTGTTTGGAGAACCATATAGGCTTCCTGCTTCTCTTGTTTTTGTTTACTTTCCTCACAAAAAGATCAGTCGCCATATTTATAGCAGCCTTTAGCTTGGACCACTGTTTTTCCACTTCTCCTATACCTTCCCACGCCAACAGCTCCTTCTTCAGGTATTCCCCCATTTTATCAAAATAAGTATGTCTGAAATCCAGTACTTTTGAGTTTTGTGCGTCCGCACTCCGCCTTTGCCCTTATATCAAACTATATGGTGTGATGATCACTATTACATAGGTGGGCACCCACCCAGATATCGGAAACACTACCTCCATTAGTGAGCACTAGATCCAGCATCGACCCTTCCCTCGTGGGTTCCATCACCATTTGTCTGAGCAAGGCACTTTGACAGGCATTCACAATCTCCCTACTTCTTTCCGATTCCGCAGACGGGACGTTCCAATCCACGTCAGACAAATTGAAATCGCCCAACAGTAGCACCTCCCCTTTCATACCAATCTTTTGAATATCTTCTATCAGATCCTTATCTAACTTCTCCGTTTGCGCAGGAGGTCTGTAGATAACTCCTGTGTGGATACAGGTTCCGTCTTCTCTTTCCAGGATGATCCATAAAGCTTCTTCTTTTCCCAGGTTCCCCGCATTTCAGCCGCTCTGATATTCTCTCTCACATACAGAGCCACTCCTCCACCACTTCGGCCCTCTCTATCCTTCCTAAAGCCTGGTACGGTCACATCCCATTCATGAGAATCGTTGAACCACGTCTTCGTAAAAGCAACAATATCTTCAAACATCAGGGCCTGCAAGTCTTGAACCTTTTTACTTAGACTACGAGCATTTGTGCACATAGCTTTCCATGTGCTTAGTGAGTTTGGGTGGTATTTTATATTTACATGACCTTTCCCTCTGCTGTCATGTTTATTCTGGGGGTGACTTTCCGAAATCCCCTGTTTCCTTTTGTCACCCCCACCCTCTAGTTTAAATGTCTAGAAATGTACTGTCTGAATTTCTCCCCAAGGATCCTTTTTCCCATCATTACAGTACAGCCTGTTATTTTTCCACATATTACCCCATTCTCCTATGTATCTAAAACCTTCTTCATTACACCAAGACTCAAGCCACTTATTGAATGCCTCTGTTTTGCGTAGTCTTTCCTCTCCCCTCCCCAATGTAGGAATTAATTCAGAAAAAGCCACAGTCCAAACCAAAGATTTCAGTCCCTCCCCAAACTTCTGGAACGCTCTCTGTGCTGTAAACTTGCTATTGTTGGCCAGGTCATTTGTCCCCAGGTGAATTACAACAGCAGCGTTAGAAGCCTCGCTCTCTTCTCGGATCACTTTCAGTATTTGGTCTGTACATCTTGTAGCTGAAGATCCTGGAAGACATTTCACAACGTTGGAACCCCTGAACTGTGCTCCTAAGTTAATGCCTCCGATAATGGAGTCTCCGAGCAGTAATAATTTTCTGCTTTTCACAGTTCTGTCATTAGTTGGGGGATGTTTCTGGAGTTGTGCTATTTTCATTGCCTCTGGTTCTACCACAGTACTTCTTTTTTCACTATCATAATCATGCAACACTGCAAAAGAAGTTGACAGGGGCAAAGCTTGGAAGGGCGAGTGTTTCTGTGTCACAGATCTTAATCTACCAGAGCCTACTGTAACCCATCTATTCCTCTGATGTTTCATTCTCTGAGGCAGTGGTGGTGGTGGTGGTAAATTAGCTGGGAACTGAGTAATCCTGGACGCTTCTTTAATTGTAGTTAATTCCTTCTTGAGTTTGTTGATCTCTTCTTTCAAGGCTGATATTTGGAGACAGGACAAGCTCTAAGGTTCCAGATAGTTTGCCTTAGGGTTAAAGCAGAACATATATTGCACTGAATGAAGGTCATAATGATGTGATTCACAAGTGTGAAAGGGTGAACTATGAGAGGGAATAACAAGAATTAGGATGGACGTATTAAGTGTAATGAAGATAGTTGTCCCTTGATTGCCCTATATAAAGGGAGTTTACCTAGGGGTGGGTGGGTGGAACTAGGACACAGGTAACCTCAGTTACCAATCAAACCAAGTCTGAAAATGCCCAGTTCAGCTCCCAGTTAGAAAAACAAATCCCTGGTGGACTAGCCAGAACTCCCTCAGACCTCCATAACTCAGAAGAGGCAGGAGCGATGCCCACTCGCTTCTGCCTCTGACACTGCTCTCTTCAGATGGCAATGCCCTGCCCTGCACAGTGCATTCTGGGATGCACTGTGCAGGGCTGGTGTACCATATAAGGAACTTTCTCCCTTTATATGGTAGACAGGCTCTGGCCTGGGTTGAATGGGTTCTAGTCCTACTGTATCATCTCCAGCTCTTGTTACAGGGGGAGTGTAGAGGACTCATGAGCTGGATATATTTTGAACTGTGACAATTTTATGATTGACCCTCATGCTGTTACAGGATCCTGTTTTAGAGCGAGTGGTTTTCCTCCATTCATTAAGTTTTTTTTTTATTTTTTTTTAAGTTGGGATTTTGGAAACAGTTCTCATGGGGTTCAGGAGCTCCTTTGCCTTGAGGTTGGAATATTTTTATGTATATTTATTTATTGTTTTAAGATCTAATGTGCTTCATAATAGTTTTAGCGAGCCAGATGCCACATCGATTTCATAAATGAATAGTGCATCTATTTCATTAGGCTTTAGAGGTTAAGTGAAATTTTCAAGGTCACAAAGTGAGCGATAAGTAAGATAATGGTGCCAGGCTTTTAATTCAGTGCTCTAACCATACAGTGATGTTCCACTCTCAGCTTTTGTTTGGCTAACATCCAGGTGGAAGTCTGAGCTGAAGTTCCTCTTGTCTTTGTACTGAAATCAAGAACCTGTGTAAGAGGGTTAAATACCTTAAAAATTGATCGTTATCAGAGCAGGATGGTAAAGTATGTCTTTTTGCAAGTTTACTGTTAAGCAGGGCTGTGGAGTCTGTACCCAAACCTTTGACTCCGATGCCTCTTATTTTTCTACTGTCCGACTCCAGGTCCAATTCTGACTCCTACTAATATTGGGCTCTAAATTTTTTGTTCTGGATCTAAAGTGCTGGGAAATATAACTTTTTACCAGTACTTTAGATCCAGAACAAAGATATGTATATACAAGTATAACATGATAAATTTGCCATATATTATAATGGCTTTTTATTTTGATGCTGGATGAGTTGGTACATTTTTACTCACTCTGAGTCCGACTCCACTCAAAATAGCTTCCGACTCCGAGTCCACAGCCCTGCAGTTAAGAGCCTCTTAGCAGTCTTGACTAATAAGTTATCTTTAGTTTGTCCTTCTAACTGCATCTTTTGATGAAAAATGCAATTTGAAGATTACTGCATTGGGAAGAAACTGCTTGTTAATTAATGTTTTCTTTCCCTTAGTAAGTCCAGAGCAAAGACTGAAGAAGCATGGATGTAACTTAATCCACTTAGATTACTAAGAACTGGATACTATCTCTGCAAATGCTGATTTCTTAGCAAGGTACTGTCAGTAAAACAATGGATGAATCTGCTTTGTTAGATCTCTTGGAGTGTCCTGTTTGCTTGGAGCGTCTGGATGCTTCTGCAAAAGTCTTACCCTGCCAGCACACCTTCTGCAAGAGATGTCTGGTGGGCATTGTGAGCTCACGAAGCGAGCTTCGGTGTCCAGAATGTAGAACTTTGGTAGACTGTGGTGTCGATGAACTCCCCAGTAATATTCTACTGGTTAGGCTACTGGATGGCATCCGACAGAGACCACGGAAAGCAGGCACTGGAAGTAGTTGCACAAATGCATTGAGGGCTCAGAGTGGAACTTCATTGACTTGTGGTACAAAAGATCCTCAGAGTTCTCAAAGCGGACAGCAGCAGCGTGTGCAAGCACGGAGCCCCCCTGTTAGGGTAAGTACCCTGGTGTCAGAGACCATATTATTTTGCTTCCTATATGCACAGCAGACTGAAATGAAGAAGAAGAGCTTCAGGCTGGTAGAGCCACCTTGTTTCTTTTCCAGAGGCCCAGGATTGGAAATAGTCCTTTATGAATAAAGCCCTGTGTCTTGAAACTGGATACTGCTTGGTTAGTGCCCTGTTTTTAATGTACGCTGCCCTTATTAGTTGTACCTTCTCTGAAGAGAATTAAAAATTGGTGTATAGATCAAGCGGCATACGAGTTATAAAGAAAACTGTGTTAGCTCAAGACAGATCTTCCTTTTATATTCAGCGTTACTGTAGTGACATTGTCTTGAACAAACAACTAGTAACTAAGGTAAATGCCTCTTTTTGTTTCTGATTCTGTTCATACCTCTGTCCTGAAGGCACACTTATATGGTCTGATTTTCAGGATATCCAATAACGAATACACGTAGAATAGATTTGTATACACTGGCCCTTTTCAGTGTATGCCAAAATATCTCATCTCTTGCATGTTTTTGTGGCAGTCCTGAAAACCTGACTTTCCAGGTGGGCCTCCAAGGCAGTACTGGGAAACACTGTTGCATGCGCCAATGTAGGATTATGGTTGGGAAAACTGGTAATAAGCCAAGTTCTACAGGTAGTGAAGTGTGTTTGTGTGCCAACCAAAGACAACCCCAGCACAGTATACTAATGTATTACGTGTGTGTATTGTAACCTATTTAGGTTTAAAGACAATGCAGGCTATACGTTTGTAAGCAAATAATGTGTTTTGTATTTCATTAACTGGGCCAGCCTAGTGCAGGTTTTGGGGGAAGCGAGCCATTTATTTCTCCATTATTAATTGCAAATGAAAGAAGATTTTGAGTGGTCAGTCTATGTGAGTACTGCTAATAGTACAGTTGCAAGACCACTTCTGAAAGCACTAGCCCCTTGGATTCTATATTGGGCACCGAAAGTTTGGCCTGGACCTCAGATGCATGGGTTAATGAGTCAATTAGGTGTTAACAATCAATTAATTGGAGTACATTAGCACTTGGCAGTAATTTTTTTTTTGTTACATTTGTACCCCGCACTTTCCCACTCATGGCAGGCTCAATGTGGCTTACATGGGGCAATGGAGGGTTAAGTGACTTGCCCAGAGTCACAAGGAGCTGCCTGTGCCTGAAGTGAAAATCGAACTCAGTTCCTCAGTTCCCCAGGACCAGAGTCCACCACCCTAACCACTAGGCCACTCCTGAGTTGTAAAGTAGGGCCAATGTGTGCATAGGGGTCCTTTTACAAAGGCCTGCTGAAAAATGGCTTGCGGTAGTGTAGGTGCGGGTTTTGGGTGCACGCCAATCCATTTTTCAGCGCGCCTGTGAAAAAGGTCTCTTTTTCCGAAAATGGACTTGCGGCAAAATCAAAATTGCCATGCGTCCATTTTGGGTCTGAGACCTTACTGCCAGTCATTGACCTAGCAGCAAAGAATCAGGGCGGTAATGATCTACACGCATCAAATGCCACTTGGCGCGCGTCCGTTACGTGCATCCGAAAATAAAAAATATTTTTCAGATATGTGTATCGGATGCGCGCCAAAAATGAAATTACCGCAAGAGCCATGCTTTATTCAGGCGGTAACTCCATTTTGGCACGCGTTGGGTGCACGTAGACGCTTACACAGCTTAGTAAAAGGACCCTATAGTGCTTCTCCAAAAGGGGCATGACCATAAGAGCAGCATGGGTGGATCAGGAGCACTCCCAGAAACACTTGGACTTACACATCCAACTGCCATCAGTTGGGCGAAAGGTTTTTGCACCAGGTTTCAGCAGTGTAAGGCCTTGCTCCTAAAGTTGGGTGCGGGAATCCATTCTAAGGGCTAGATTTTATATATCATGCCTAAAAAATTACTACTACTACTACTTATCATTTCTATAGCGCTACTAGATGTACGCAGCGCTGTACATTTGAACATGAAGAGACAGTCCCTGCTCGACAGAGCTTACAATCTAATTAGGACAGACAAACAGGACAAATAAGAGATAAGGGAATATTAAAATGAGGATGATAAAATAAGGGTTCTGAACAAGTGAATAAGGGTTAGGAGTTAAAAGCAGCATCAAAAAGGTGGGCTTTTAGCTTAGTTTTGAAGACGGCCAGAGAAAAAAATCAGTGCTAAAATGAAAAAAACCCTAAGCGTATTCTATAAAGTACGCCTTAATTTAGGCGTACTTTATAGAAGAAGACTAAATTTCCACGCAATTTGTAGAATACACTGAGTGCCAGTCGACGCGAATAATTTTAGTCATGGCCATTTACACCATGTTTTACTTAGTGTAAATGCCGATGCCTAAATTACGTGCAAAGCGGGTGTGTTCTATAACAGCATGCATAGATTTTAGAAACGCCCATGGCCACACCCCCTTTTCAACTATGCAACTTAGAATTTAAACCCATCAAGTTATAGAATACACTTAGTTGTGTGCGTAAATGTATCTACAAACATGTTTTACAATTACAACCCCAAGAATGCCTACACACAGATGACGTGTGCTCTTATCAGCACTCATACTTGTATGCAAGTATACTTGAATGCAATTTATAACCGCTTTTTCCACAAATAAAATGTGCTCTATATGAGAGAGATTGTTTCTTAAGGTTATCCCCAGCCCAAAATAACAAAATTATAAACAAAGCTACTCTTATACATTATAAATAGGTACCTGTATATAATATGTAAGCCGCATTGAGCCTGCCATGAGTTGGAAAGTGCGGGGTACAAATGTAACAAAATAAATAAATAGAGCAAGATTCCGTAAACGGCACCTAAGCACAATAAGCTATTACCCTCGCATTCTCTATAGTGTGGCTTAAGTTGCGTGCGCAAATAGTCATATTCTGTATTTTCATGCGCTATTTAACAAGCCAATCAGTGCTGACAATTGCCAATTAACAAGCAGTTATTGACACTAACTGGCAATAATTAGAATTTACATCTTCTTTAGAGCAGTCGTGTATTTATGTGCTATTAGGAATAATTTTGAGAATTTATTTTTTAAAGGAACATAGGTGCCTATACTGCCTGCATAAAATAGGAACTTTTTTGGACATTCTTAGAGGCGCTCTGTTATGAAATTGTTGTTGGGGAAATGTTGCATTAGCTTCATAAACCATTATAGAAATCTTCCTGAAAGATACAATCCCCAGAAGGCAGGGCCCCTAATGTTTTCTTGCAAAGGACTATCTGTTTGTTTGGAGTCTGTTTTTATTTAATGGATTTCAATTAAGCTGCCAGTATTGCTGAAAAAAATTGTTTCCTTTGAGCTTCAATTGGTTTGAAAGGTATAATTTTTCATATGAGCTATTTCCTTTGACAACATTGGCACCGAGAACCTTGTTAAATAACTGTTAGAAGGCTATTGTGAATCACATTGTTGCAGAGTTTCAGACAAGGTACTTTTTTTGAAATGAGATAGTTAGAAAATCATATTTCTAGCAGTTAGGGCTTACATTTTCAGTAGATCATCTATTCAACTTAGCTATATGTCTCTATCATATCTCCCCTCTCTTGCCTTTCTGCAAAGTGTACGTATTGAGCATTTTAAGTCTGTCCCCATATGCTTTATGACTAAGACGACTGGCCATTTTAGTAGCCTCTCTCTGCACCAACTCCATCCCATTTATATCTTTTAGAAGGTGCAGTTTCCCAAATTGTACACCGTACTGTGGATGAGGTTTGACCAGACTGGAGGAATGGCCCAATGGTTAGTGCAGCGGGCTTTGATCCCAGTGTCCTGGGTTCAGTTCCCACTGCAGCTCCTTGTAACCTTCAACAAGTCACTTAACCCTCCATTGCCTCAGGTACAAAAACTTAAATTGGGAGCCCTCTAGGGATAGAGAAAGTACTTGATTATAATGTTATCATTTTCCACCTCGATCTTGATGGTTAAGTGGAATATAAATGAAAAAGCAGAGTGTAGACCAAATGTATATCCAAACAGTGCTGCTGTGTTTCGGCGCCTATAGTGCCTGCTTCAGGAGTCAAGTTTCTCTCAGCCAATGATGTTAGTAAAGCAAGGCTAAGACATCAAAGGTTACTGCTTCTATAACTGATGTTGTCAAAGCACAAAGTAGTATGTCACAGCTAAGTTTTTCTAAGTATTAAACCTTATAATGAAAATGCAATAAAGTGTGAGAGTGTAAATTTGATAAGTAATTGGACCTATGAAGAGGCAAAGGCAAGTTAATCTACCTCTTGATAAATGAACCACCGCCACACGCTAAGTGCTGCTGAGGTCCTTTTTACACATTAAAAAGTTTTTTTTCCCCTATAATACTTTTCAAATAAGATTAAGAAAATTAGAGGGCACAATTTTCACTTTAAAATATTACACTGAACAATGCTTTACTGAAAATTCAGTTGAAAAATGTTTTAGACGCTGGGTTTATTTTGTTATAATAGATGGTTCTTATGTTAGTACACTTAAATGTGTAAAAATGAAGATCAAACTAGCTTTAAGTTACACTGAGTTAGTCCAAAGAAAAAGTATATCTGTGTATCAGATTAACCTTTATTTCAGAAATTGTGCAGCAATTTTGCAATAGGTTTCCTTAAATTTCCATGCTAAATGCAGATTTTCTCTTTGTCGATGCCAGACCAGTCCAGAGCAGTGGGATTTGCTCAGGAGATGGAGACGCAAATCTACCTGCCTGCCTTCCCTTATGTATGCTGGTGCGGCCAGGAAATGGATCAGTATTGCTCTGTTTCCAGCAGGTGGAAGACATGTCTAGTGTAATTTATAAACAGCCCATTTTCTAAGAACATAGAACAGGAATCTCCTTGGTTTCACAGACACATTTTGAAATTAACTCATTTCACATCTTTCTGCACTTTGGAATGCTTTACCACAGTTCTTTAGAAAAGTGGTGCTTTGTTGTCCTCCTGCGTTGTTAACTGTAGACATGTCTCTGTTGTTGATCAGAAATGAGCATTTCTGTTAAGTAAGTTGACTCCAATTATTTTAGGTGATTTTAAATAGCATTTTAATAAGGTTCTTTTACTTGGGAAACCTTGTTGGAAGTAATGACATCCTTGGGTTACTTGCAAATAATATCTGAGTCTACACATATAGGCATCAAATATTGGATCTCATTCCTTTACCTAAGGAGTTGGTTAATTCAGTAACCTTTGCTGTCATTTGTATCTGATGCCCTGGACTGATCCTTTTTTAGTTCATTTATTTGAGTTTTTAAGTCCTTTGAGTGTTGTAAATCTTATATCGTTTGTTAAAAGATTAAGGAAGAAAGTTATTAATGTGGGCTTCCCTAAGACATGTTTTTACCATGAGCTTGAGCTATTTTAGCACAGGTCACATTTTATGCAGTGAGACTTAGTTACTAATAACTTGGGTTAACAGTAAAATAATTTATCTTAGCTGTAGCCCATGTCGATAACGTCTCTTCCCCCACCCTCCGCCAAGGGTTTAAGCTATGGTTTGATGTCTTAGCTTCTAAATTTGGGTACATCATATGAGTCTAGTGCTCTCTGTTCATGAAATAGATAGGGGTTGTTCCAGTTCTGCAGGTTAGGACTTGCAGACCTCATCAAGCCATTTGTTATACACCTTAGTTTAAATGGTAAAACAGAGAATTATACAAGAAGAACGCGTAGATGCTTTGAATTCTTATCAGGAGTTAATGAACTCTGTCGAAAAACAAAGTAAAAAAACCTTATGATAACAAAGATTCATATTTCTATAGGTCATCCTATTAATCTGAGATAAAGGGTTGTTTATACTCCATACTGCTTTTATGGGAAAGAGTGACTCTGGTACCAGCTGAGCAAGTCAAATTGGTCATTTTGTCTTCGATCGACTTTTGTGTAGCCCTTAGGTTTCTTGACCTATTTAAATCTTTGAATGAGGATGTGAAGTTGTTGAATCATTGCCAACAAACCCTAATATGAAGATTTCAAAACAGCAAGCATTCAGTCTTTGTGACAATAGAACCGATCGGCTTAAGCTATCGTCCAGCCTCCTCTTTGCCTTTTTTGACAAAGGTGCTTGAGAAATAGTTGTAATTCAGCTGGAAGAGTTTGACTCAAAAAATGTACTTGATCCATACCAATATGGTTTTTGTTCCAGTCATGAGACTGAAACAATGCTACTGACTGTTTTAGTTCGTTTTCAGCAAAGCTCTGAGCAGGGTATTTTAGTGTTACTTCATATAACTGCTGCTTGTGTCTAACTTGGTCATAATATCTTGATTATCTGTTTTAAAAAAGTCAGGATTGAAGGGTTAGTACTAGACTGGTTTAAATTTTTTTTTTTTTTACTAATGATAGTTGTTTATCTTGTTTTTTATTGCCAACACATGTTCCACAGGGGTCTTCCCTTTCCACACTGCTTTTTAATCTTCATATGATTCCATTTGTAAATGTATTTTTATTCCTGTTTCCAGCTGTCTATGGAGCTTTAGCCTGGAAGTCCCCACGTGTATAGCTGATTTATTCTGCTCGTCCATGGAGAAAGTGATGTTACTTAGCAGTAACAGGTTCTTCATGGACAGTAGGATAAATTGGTTGCACATACCGTCTTTCCTCCCATGGAGTTCAAAATAGTTTTCTGTCTTAAGCTCTGATTTGTATGACTGAGGACCTTGCAGTTCGTGTTCATACGATGTCAACTGCCCATGAGCAGAAAGAATTAGAAATGTCTAGAAAATCCTAACTTTTAAAGGTTTTGGCCTTGATGCTATTGGATAACATTGCCCACATATGAGTGATTTTATTCTGCTGTCTACGGTTATAACTAAGGGCCCTGTTTACTACGCTGCGTTAGAGGCATGCTAGTGTTTTTAATGTGCTCTAAACACTAGAGACGCCCATAGGAATATGCTGTAATTTTAGCAAGCGCTAAATATGCTAGTGCACCTTAGTAAACAGAGCTCTAAGTAAATTATTTGCTTTTTGCTTGCTTTTTTTATTATTTGACCTGAAAATAGTTCACAACCTAACTTCCGTAAAGCATTGAAGATTCATCTCTTTAACAAAGCTTACCACAATGACACATATTAAGAATTGTAATACACCACACTTACTTGATAATCTGAATGATTTCTCCTTTTACCTGATTATTTTATTATGTTATCTGTATTTTAAAAGTATTGCCAATTGAATGTTTTCTCTTTTTCCTGATTGTTTATTATGTCATCCATATTCTTTATATAATACCAATTGTATCTTTACTCTGGACTGGCGAAAGCCATGGCGGAAAATTGTAAGCCACATTGAGCCTGCAAATAGCTGGGAAAATGTGGGATACAAATGCAACAAATAAATAAATAAACATGAAACTTGGGACTGTTTAAATTTTATTTTTTAATGACATTTATATCCCACATTAGCCTGAGTAGAACACGGGTCCAATGTGGCTTACATAACAATTAGAAAAGCATGAACATGTTCAAAATATATTAACAGAAAGTAATATACATCATATAATGTTAGACCAATAAAACTTGAATTAGGAACAGATGTAATTAAATACCTAGGGGCCCTCTTACTAAGCCTCGGTAAAAAATGGCCTGTGGTAGTGCGATCACATCTTTTGAGTGCGTGCTGGACCATTTTTTTACCGTGTCTAGGAAAAAGGATGTGCGCTAAAATTGAAGCCAGTGCACGTTCATTTTTGGCCTGAGACCTTACCTCCACCCATTGACGTAGTGGTAAGGTCTCACGCACTACCCACGTGGTAAGTATGCAGCGTGCGCCAACTGCTGTTTACTGCCGGGTAAGTGACTTGCGGTAGAAAATAGAAAATTATTTTCTACTGCAGGGTTTGCACATACCAAATTTGGACTTACCGCCTGGTCCACATTGTAGCTGGGTGGTAGTGTCAATTTGGCGCGGGCTGTATGCGTGTAGTGCCTTACACAGCTTAGTAAAAGGGCCCCTTAGTTATTTAAGCTAGATAATTGAAATATGGAGGAAAAGGGTAAAGGGCTAGGATTAACTGGGATAGACAGGAGTAGTGGGAGGTTTTCACTTTACTAGTGGTCATTTGACCGATAATCTTGGAGTGTTGCTGAGATTAAAGTACCAAAGGCCTTTGTTTACAGTTGCTAGTTCATCATCAGTAGAAACAAGTTGTAACTGTCATGAGCCTAGTACAGGTGTGGCATGAGATAACCAGTAAAGCGGAACCAAGGCCCCTTTTCTACTTGGGGACTGAAATATTATATTTCTATACATTCTAATTAGAAAAAAGTTACTACTCCAGGGGCAGAAAAATACCTTTCACACCTAAATGTGTACCTCTTGGCTCACAGACGGTATAAAAGAAATTAAATAAAGTTAAAAATAAATGCTTTAAATTAACATGTGATAAGTTGTGTACACTTTAAATTTAGGATTACACTCTACTACTGTAAAAGCCAAACTATGAGTCAGTAATCTAGTAATTCAAAACAAGTGAATTGAAGAAAAAATATATATATATATAAACACCAGGTAACATTTTGTAATGTAAGCAGAAGAGGCCAGATGGTAGGTAAAGATGAGGTGGTATATCCCGCTGATCATGCAATGTTAAGAAACAGTGTTTTCCATTATGTGTAGGTGGGAAAATTGTTACTAAGAGCTCACAGTTAAAGAAAATGATCATTTTGAAAAAAATTGTTCCATTCATATTTGGTATGTAGGAACTTATTATAGATCTATACTGTACGCTGTCAAGCATGCTAGTATTTCAGTTAGTTTCCTATAAACATCTTATATATTAGTGACTGTGGAACTTGCTGCCTTCACTGTCAGACATTCAACGTGCTGATATAATTGTTATGCATGGATTAGTAGAATCGGTATTTACTTGGTTTTACACACACTGTTTGGAAATTGTATTTTTCACAGTAAGTATTTTTCTATTGTCTCCAGTTTTTCAGCGTCTTAGGAAATGTGAGGAGGAGGGAGGCGAGAAGGTGTCTGTTTTATCAGAATGCAAAGGGACAGGAGAGACAATACATAGAAATGAGATAATGACAAGTGTCAGCTGTCTGCCCTTCCATTATGAGACTTCCCCCAATAGATTTATTGTCCCTGAATTTATTGATAGTATAAAGGCCACTGAGCTATTGAAAAATAATTGCATATGACTTAATACTTCATTTTTATTTTCATTTTTTACCCATTTATTCTAGATTTACTAAAAAAAAACCTTATTGAAATAAAAGCCAGGGGCTAGTACTTTCTTTTGTTTGCTCTGATCTGTGGTTGTCATTACGTGTCTGTCTTTCCTTAAGAATTGTTAAAATGGCTATGCTAGCAAAATGTTTTAGTGGATTCAGTTTTTGCATTTAAGCCTAAAAAGGTAATGAAAATTTGTTTTCATGTCTTTAGAACTTTTTAAAATTTCTCAGACGGTATTTGTATTTAAAAGTTTGCAAAACCTTTCCATGCACATCCACTGTCTCCATTCTGAGGCGCTGATGCAGAAAGCCGTGTGGAAGAGCCACAACTCTACGGCAAAATTAGCTCTCCAAACCTATTGTGGCATGTTGTAAGCAATGAACATGCAAATTACTGCTGCATTAATATCGTAACAGATATTGGCAGCTCATTGCGAAATGTAACCCTTCCTGTCAGTGCCTGAGTGCAGTTGGCTCAGGCACAGACAGGAAGGGTGCCATTTAAACAAAACAAAAAAAATCCCAGTTACTGGTGGTCAATATCTCTCCTGCCTGACCCAACCTATCCTGGCCACCCCCACCTGACAGCACTGGCCTCCCAGAAATCCCTGATGTCTAGAGCACCCTCCACTCATTAAACCTTCTTCTTCCTAACTAAAAAGAAATCCAAAAAAACAACATTTTTGATGCCTCCCCCCAACCCGACCTACCATAAAAGTCTCTGGGGTCTAATGTGAACCCCCTGACTCCTTGCTTAGGCCCCCTCCAAGTTCCATACCTTTAACGAGGCAGGAGGGATGCCTTAGTGCTGTTGTATGGCTGAATGGCCCTATCCAGTGCATTCCAGGATGCACTTGTGCGGGGCAGAGTACCGCGATTATGAAGATGTTGCCAAGGCAGGAAAATAAGTGAGCATTCCTCCTGCTTCGTTTTAAGGTATGGAGCTGGAGGAGGCCCGAACAAGGGATTGGAGGGGGGACACCACTAGATACCAGAGACAAAAGAAAATCAAGTCGGGTCAGGCGAGAAAAGGGGGGAAGGGAAGGATGCCACTAGGGGATTTATTTAATTTATTTTTTAGGTGGGGGAGAGGAAGAGTAATAGGTGGAAGGTGCCCTAGACATCAGGGAACGTCAAGTCTGGTAGGGGCCCCGGAAGGGAAGGGAAGGGGGGGGGGGGCTCGAAAAGTGGTGTGGTTTGTAGCTATATATGCTGCATGAGGTAAAAACTGCATTCAACCCCTTTATTGCATTGTTAGTGCATATATACCCTGCGGTAACTTTCTGCATCTGCCCCTCAATCTGCTTTACTGATAACTTCACGGGGATCCATGTGCGATCTGAGCAGGCAATTTGTAAAAGAAAAAGAATGTGAAGATTACAAATAATAATTTATAGTAAAGATAAAGGGGAAACCTCAGTTTTAGACTACGATGAAACAGTAGATCTGAGGAATAGGCAGGGTTGGTATTTTCAGCAACCTGGGAATTGCTACTGCTTTTACGGGGCTACAACAGAAATATTCCTTAGACTCGCTAAGCTAGAAAATAGACCTGTGCAGGAGAAGAACTGAAGCAGAGATACTTGTTTGACAGTGATGAAGGGTGACCACGCACCCTTTGGACATCCAACTGCATTTCATCGTACACTGTACACCATTTTATAGGAGAAATAGTATTTTAAGTCAAAAGGGCAACACATCTTAACATTTGTGGGAGACTTACTGTAACATTCAACCAGAGAGACAGAATTAAAAATGCTTTCCAGGCATTGATGAAGCCAGAATATTGTTTGTTTGTGTGGGGTCACCAGTAGTGTTGGATGAGGTAAACAGAATGAACAATTAACTACTTTATTCAGTGATTGAGGCCAAGAAATCTCTCCCATGACATTTTGTCTCTTTCCCCATCTTTTTCAGTCCCTGGTTTTTTTTTTAATTACTCCCCCATTTTTCTTTCTCCTTCACATTATCCTCCCATGGCCTTAACGTGCTTCAGACTATCCTTTCAGCTTACTCTTTCTTCTGTATCTCACACGCACTTCCTTAGTCAAACTTCCTAGAAACGTAAATGTTACTTTAATAAAGTGGAAAAACCTGTTTATATTCAGTATGAGGGATGAAGGTGAATTTAGTTTCCAACTCTACTTACTGTTAACATATCTTAACACAGGCCTCGACAAATTTTCTTTGGATTTAGGAGCTAAACCAAAAGGAGCCAGTGACTGAGACCCCCCCCCCCCCCCCCGTTTCCACCAAAATTGAGGGGGGGGGGGGGATTTTTTTCTGATGCTTGCTACTGTTTCTTGAGAGTCTTATTACTAAAGCTGTTTTCTATTCCATGACTAAGGGAAAAGAAAGCTTAGTAAATCAGTCCCTTAGTGTACCCCTACAAGCTTCTGGCAGAAATAAACATCTAGTAGCCCCCCTCATCCCTCTGTCAACTCGTTCCTCCTCCCTTGAATCGGTCACTCCTTCAACTTCAGCCCACTCAGAAGGAGAAAAAGGGTTAGCGGGGAAAATTAACAAGATATTTGCCTAAAAGTGAAAGGGGATACCAGTAGCTTTGGATAATGGTGGCAAGAAGACTAAAAAATAAATTAAACAAAAGTGGGGGGGGGGGGGGGGGCAAAGCAGAACCATGTGGAACTCCACAGGTTAGAGACTGGGGTGCAGAAATTGAAGAAGCAGTGACAACTTTGTAGGAGCTGATAGAAAGATGGGAAATAAACCAAGCAAGGACTGTACCAGATGAGACAAGAAGTGAGTGATTTACCTGATCAATGGCAGCTGAGAGATAAAGAGAAACAGCAAGAACAATATTATGTTTATCCAGATGAGAGTAGAATTCACTAATTAAAGCTGTAAGAACAGTCTTGGTGCTAAAATGTGAAGAAAACCCTGACTGCCTGGGGTGTAAGGCAAGTGATTTCTCGATCAAAGATGAGATCTGGGTATAGACAATTTTTTTCCAGGACTTTTGAAAGGAAGGTACAGGTTTGATACTGGACGATAGTTAGAAGGATCCTTCAGAATGGGATATACCATTGCACATTTCCAAAAAGTGGAGACCTGACCCAAAGAGAGCCTATTATTAAAAGAATCTTTGGCAGGTGTTGGAAGTTGGAGCTCAGGGATCCAAATCCAGGAAGATCGTAAAGGATCAAGCAAACAGGATGTAGTCTTCATGTCTGAAAGAAGTTTTGAGAGAGATCCCAGGGTATGGGACTGAAAAGAGGGCCAGGAAGAGGCACTAAAGACTTGCATATAAGGATGAGCCAATGATGAGTCAGTTGGATTTGTCTTGGATACCTGTACCAGCAAACTCAAAGAGCAAGAAGACAAAGAAGAAACAGTGTCTGGGTGAAAATATTGTGAAAGGATCTCAGCCAGGGGACCAGAGTATTTATTATTGTTTGACGAGGTTAAACTGCAGAAAATCGAGTAGAGTTCCGTAAAAGGATTGGGGGCATTTTTTATTCGATTTATAAAATAATGAGCTTTTGTTTTCTTCAATTGAAAATTAATGTTCCTATGTCTGGATTTAAAAGTCAACAGGTTGAACTCTGACTGGATTTTCTTCTATTTGCATTCAAATTTACGTACCTGTCTCTTCAATAATTTTAATCCGTGATGGATGCCAGGGTTTTTTATTCCGAGGCTACCTCGAACAAGATTGGAATCAACACAACAAGTACTCTCTCTTTAAAAAGATGCTAAAAACATTTCTATTTGAACAGGCTTTTGGCATTTCTTGGATGAATTAAGAGTGTTACAGCCTCACTACAACTTTTTAATACCTCCAGGACACACAAACATAATACACCCACATGACACATTTCACACACACATACAGATACTATTAAAAAATGCAAGCAGACTGCTCCACCTAGAAATCGTCCTTATGCAATGACTGCTGCAGACCTGCCAGAACATTTTAAATATTAAGGGTAGGCTCTCCTTTCCGTAAAAGTGATGCACAACCCCTTTGTGCATTAGACACTGAAAAACATGTCTACTAGACTGGTTACAACCAGTCTAAATCAAATGTTGCAAGCAAGGTAAGCTTTGAGCTTCGGGGCCTCTGACTGCTCCCAAAATTGGTTACGACTCAACTCCAAAGCCCTAGATATGAGCAATAAGGGATGGGATCCTGCAGGATATATGTGATTTGGATTAGCTGCTGTTGGAGACAAGATTGTGGGCATGATGGATCTCTGGTCTGACCTAGTATGACACATCTTATATATTTTGGACCTCTTTTTTTTCTGTCTAGTGTTGTATCCTTATTGCTAGATGGTAGAATGCCTTTCCATTAAGCCAGGCCTGGATTTAAGCTTAGGCAAAAAAAAAAGCATTCGTCTAGAGCACCAGATTTTGAGGGTACCAAATACGCTTGCTTTAGGGCCATGCACATGTTCTGCTTCAAAGGAGCACCACTGTGGCACTACAGGCCTTCCTCTGCTGCTCCTCCAACAACACTCTCCCCACCCCACTTTCTTGCTGTCTGGGATCTGCTGTATGGCATTACCTATAGGCATCAAATCTTAAATCTGGCATTGTATTAAGCTACAGAGTGGAAAGAATAGCCGAGTTTGAAGGAAGAACCTTAAATTTTAGTAAAGCTATCTGCCACCTTTTTGGAAACTGTTCAAATATCTAAAAGCAGTGTGTTGATTAAACTGTTGTGTTGGTTTATTTCCCTGACACACAGAAAATAACTCTTCTCTAATGAGTTCCTTAGATTTTTATGTTGAGCAGGTTATATTTTATGTGACAGGAAGTAGAAACTGCACGTTATGTGGCAAGCTAACTTTAAGATAGGAGTGAAAAAAGTTCTTGATACTGGCTTGCATGTGTGATTAAAATTTGATTCCTAGTATCTACCTCCAGATTGACTGGAAGAACCATTGCTGCTGTGGCCTGGCATAGTCCCTGCTGCCATTGTGGCCTGCAAATATTACAAGATAGGATACATTATGTGGAAAATGGTGAAGGACATGAGGACACAAAGGACCAAAAAAAGCTTCAACAAAAACAAGAGTTCAAAGTTATAGCACAATCTCCCCATCTTTAAAAATAAAATAAAAAATAAATTGATTAGGTGGGTGCTCGTTATTTGAGAGACCTCTGCTTCCTGTTCCAACCCTTCCCCTCCAGGTGAAGTGGGGACAGTGATGCTGGAGTGGACAGAGCAAAGCAAAGGGAAGCTATTCTGCTCCCTGATGCAGTCCCTCTCTTTTGCCATTTTCCCTAGAAGAAAGAGGAGAGGGGTTGCTGCAGGAATGGACAGAGCACTGAAAAACAACCCTGCTCCCTGTCCTCTCATTCCACCAAAGGTGCATTCTGATAGAGATGCCAGCTAACGGAGCATTCTGGATGAGCTTGTTCACTATGTGTAAATACTTGTAACAGGGGTGGAAAGGTATTTAGAACACTTTCAGGCTTATTTTCGAAAGAGAAGGGCACCCATCTTTCAACACAAATCGGGAGATGGGCATCCTCCTCCTAGGGTCGCCCAAATCAGCATAATTGAAAGCCGATTTTGAGTGTCCTCAATGCTTTCCGTCGTGGGGACGACCAAAGTTCACGGGAGCATGTCTGAAACATAGCGAAAGCAGGACTGGGGCGTGCTTAACACATGGGCGTCCTCAGCCGATAATGGAAAAAAGAAGGGCGTCCCTGACGAACACTTCGAGGCATATTTTCAAAGCACTTAGCCTTCCAAAGTTCCATAGGTTTCTATGGAACTTTGGAAGGCTGTGCTTTGAAAATGAGCCCCATGGCCAACTTTACTTGGTCCTTTTTTTTAATGACCAAGCCACAAAAATGTGGCCTAAATGACCAGATGACCACCGGAGGGAATCGGGGATGACCTCCCCCTACTCCTCCAGTGGTCACTAACACCCTCCCACCCTAACAAAAAAAAATTTTTAAATATTTTTTCCAGCCTCTATGCCAGCCTCAAATATCATACCCAGCTCCATGATAGCAGTATGCAGGTCCCTGGAGCAGTTTTAGTGAGTACTGCAGTGCACTTGCAGGCGGACCCAGGCCCATCCCCCCCCCCACATGTTAAACTTGTGGTGGTAAATGTGAGCCCTCCAAAACCCACCAGAAACCCACTGTACCCATATCTAGGTGCCCCCCTTCATCCCTAAGGGCTATGATAATGGTGTACAGTTGTGGGGAGTGGGTTTGGGGGGGGGGGTTCGGGGGGTCAGCACACATGGTAAGGGAGCTATGCACCTGGGAGCTTTTTCTGAAATCCACTGCAGTACCCCCTAGGGTGCCCGGTTGGTGTCCTGGCATGTGAGGAGGACCAGTGCACTACGAATGCTGGCTCCTCCCACAACCAAATGGCTTGGATTTGGTTGTTTCTGAGATGGGCGTCCTCTGTTTCCATTATCGCCGAAAATCAGGGATGACCATCTCTAAGGTCGACCTAAATGTTGAGATTTGGGCGTCCCCAACCGTATTATCGAAACGAAAAATGGCCGCCCATCTTGTTTCGATAATACGGGTTCCCCCGCCCCTTCGTGGGGACGTCCGGCGAGGACACCCTCAAGAACACTTGGGTGCCCCATTTGATTATGCCCCTCTTTGGCACCAGCTCAGAATTTTTAGGAGCCAGAGAGAATTTCTCTTGACAAATTTTGTTTGCTTTTTTTCTGTTGCAATTTTGTTTGGGGATGGGGAGTTGCTTCTTTAGTTCCTTTACTTTTAATTCTCTTCTCATTCTCTCCCCTCCCCTCAGTTTCTTTCCCTTTCCAGCAGTTTTACATACTCCATGCCTCTGCTTGGGCTTTGATTTAGCTGCAGTGGCTTCTCCATGTAGGCAGCACATTTTAGGTATCCAAGATTTCACCAGCTCATAAAAGTATAAAAGCTTTACTAGCAGAAGGTTCTGAGAGGTTCACAGACTTGGTAAACTGAAAGATGAACTCTTTGGCAGAAATTTGAGCAGTTGTCTTGCTCTGTGGTAAAAGTGAACACATTTCTTATTAGGTCTTGTAGTTTTAGCACTTTTTGTGTTGACTATTAAAACTGGCAGAATATTGCTGAGTGTTTTTGTAGCAGATTATGGGGTTAACTTTCAAAACACTCAGACTTACAAAAGTTTCATAGGTTACTATGTAACTTTGTAAATCTACATGCTATGAAAATATGCCTCTATATTAGCTATATTTGAACAGGAACGACTGTTATATTACTTCTGCTGTAAAATCCTGTACATGAGAGAGCCTGTGATAGTGTAGGCTTTGGTATGACATTCTATTTAGGGCTTGGATTATGTGTCTAATCTAGGTTTTATCAACTGTGCATGGTTGTTGGGAGACATTGTGGGCTGCATTCCAGAATTATTACTCATTCAAATGTGCAAATCATAGCGTGTAGTGGCCAACAGGCAATACATTTGTTTTGGCATGAAAACATAGTCGAGCAGAAGTTTGTTCTAAATGGTTCACTCAAGTGCATTTCATGTTTTTTTTTTTTTAGCTAGAGAAGAACACCTGTAACTTTTCATAGATTTGAATCTGCTACAGCATATAGTATACTGGCAAATCATTTGAGGGCAGATTGCATTTCGTTGTAAAGGAAACCACCTTTGTTCCCTGTCATCAGCTTATTTCTTGCAGGTGAGGTCATTTTGCCCTGAACCTGCTCTTCCTTTTACAAGGAATTCCAGGCCACGCCCTCCACATTCCACATCTCAGATTGTAAAGAGAAGCTTCAATATCTACCTGTTCATTAAAAGCCTCTGACGTACCAGAGACAAATTCACAGGCTTTGTGAACCATGAATGGACAATACATCAGTATGCGTCTGTATTTGATATGGTCTGTTAAAGGACAAAAGAGCCTTTCTGTTTTACAAAATGACTTTTTCAAGTTATTGGAATAAGGAGAAGGAGGGTGTAGGCCTGTTCTCAGCCCATGGGTAAAGCCGGAATCAGAGGCTGTGTACTTTCTCAATTATTATCTAGTTTGATTTATCACCAGATCCAGACAGGCTGCTACTGATGAAAAATAAACCAAGAAAATTGGGGAACAAAATTGATTTTTAAAAGTGTGGCATATGCAGGCAAAACCAATGAAGTGTTTATCTTATACTTATTATCTTAGAAAAAAAATGGAAATTGCTTTTGAGTGTAAGGGTCTTTTAAGCTGTTCATGGGCAAGTTTAGAATCTCATCCTCCATTATGGATATAAGCAATAAAATAAATGACAACTTTTACAATAAAATGGAGGTCCTAAATCTGAAAATAGTACTTTATATGTGTTTTTTTTTTTTTAAAGCAACAGATGGATCAAAACATAGGCAGTGCATCAAGCACTGATATCATTGCCCTGTCCCCTTCCATCATCCTTCTCTATTACTTCATTGCATCTCTTTTCTGTTTACTTTTTGGTGCTATAACTAGGGATGTACATTCATTTGACTGGATGTCTCTTCAGTTATATTTATTTATTTAATACATTTATTGTCCCACATTTTCCCACCAATTTCAGGCTCAATGTGGCTTACACATATCTGTAGAAAAGGCTACAGTGCATGAAATACAATTATACAGTTTAAAAGCAAAATAGTAAACAACATTTAAAACAACAATATGTAAAAGATAATAAAGATAATTAGTGTCCTTGAATCATTTAGACTAGAAGTTATTTGAAATTATGTAGAGCCTGAAGGATAAGCCTTTTTTGAACAGAACAGTCTTCAATAATTTTCTGAATTTTAAGTAGATCTGGGTACATTTGACTGATTTGGGTAGAGCGTGATGTGAAGGAATACACAGTGGTTGCGAACAGTGCGCAGTATTAATGACACTACCCTCCTCCAAACAAAAATGCAACCAAAACCAACCCCCTCTTGTTTACTAAGCCATGTGCTAATGCCGACACAGCCCATTCACTTTGAATAGGCTGTGTTGACATTGTGTGGGGGGGGGGGGGGGGGGGGGGGGGGGGGGAAACTCCAATAATTAACACAGGGAAACTAAAAAGAACAACATTTTTTGTCCTGCACACCCCTAGCTGTAACTACAGTAACACACAGGCTATCGGTGGTGTGTGATTTATTAATCCCACCTGGTTTTATGATTTGGGGAGTAATGAAATAGCCTTTTATGCCCAGATCTTTGGGCATCACGATAACTGGGACAAGCCTTTAAAATGATCTGCTATTTTATAAGCAGACTAGGGTTCTCATATCTTGAAATAAATATGAATAGTGTAGTTCATTTCGGAGTGGAGGAGTGGCCTAGTGGTTAGAGCACTGATCTTGACATCCAGAGATGGCCAGTTCAAATCCCACTGCCGCTCTTGTGATCTTGGGCAAGTCACTTGAACCTCCATTGCTTCAGGTACAAACCATTGGAAGAACCAGTTCAGTATACCTGACTGTAACTCACCTTGAGCTACTACTGAAAAGGTGAGAGCAAAATCCAAATAAATAAAATAATTAACAGAGCTGTTCTTAGTGTCTTGTAAATTTTTCACATTCTGCTGTTTATGCATTTCCCAAAAGTTATGTGCAGTGTTACAGAATTGGGGTGGGTGGGGGATCCGTACCAGGATCCATACGTGGTTTTAACAGACGTAAATCCTGATGCCTAATTATGGTCACGGGAATCAGTGCTACACACTACTCTATAAAGGACACTTATCTGAGTGCCCTTTTATAGTGTCGAATTTTGAGCGCCATTTACTGAATATGGCCCTTTAACTGTTAAAAAATAAATAAATATAGAAATATTTGAAAAGTAATTAAGAGTAAGTGCCAGCAAGTCTTCATTGCATAAGTCTTCATGTCCCTTCAGTTGTTAATTGCTGAAAACCTCCTTTTGCAGCAGTGAAAGCATTGAGGGGTCATTTTACTATGGTGCGCTGAAAAATGACCTGCAGAAGTGTAGGTGCGTGTTTTGGGTGCGCGCAGAATCCTTTTTTAGTGCACCTGCAAAAAAATACCGTTTTAAAATTTTTGCCAAAAACGGATGTGTGGCAAAATGAAAATTGCCACATGTCCATTTTAGGTCTGACACCTAGCTACGTCATGCAAGGTTCCATGTTAGGAGTCACGGACCAAGAAAGGGATCTAGGTGTCGTCGTTGATGATACGTTGAAACCTTCTGCTCAGTGTGCTGCTGCGATTAAGAAAGCAAATAGAATGTTAGGTATTATTAGGAAAGGCATGGAAAACAAATATGAGGATGTTGTAATGCCTTTGTATCTCTCCATGGTGCGACCGCACCTCGAATATTGTGTTCAATTCTGGTCGCCGTATCTCAAAAAAGATATAGTGGAATTAGAAAAGGTGCAGATAAGGGCGACGAAAATGATAAAGGGGATGGGACGACTTCCCTATGAGGAAAGGCTAAAGTGGCTAGGGCTCTTCAGCTTGGAGAAAAGGCGGCTGAGGTGAGATATGATAGAGGTCTGTAAAATAATGAGTGGAGTTGAACGGGTAGATGTGAAGCATCTGTTCACGCATTCTAAAAATACTAGGACTAGGGGGCATGCGATGAAGCTACAATGTAGTAAATTTAGAATGAATCGGAGAAAAGTTTTCTTCACTCAATGTGTAATTAAACTCTGGAATTCGTTGCCAGAGACTGTGGTAAAGGCAGTTAGCTTAGCGGAGTTTAGAAAACGTTTGGACGGCTTCCTAAAGGAAAAGTCCGTAGACCGTTATTAAATGGACTTGGGGAAAATCCACTATTTCTGGGATAAGCAGTATAAAATGTTTTGTACTTTTTTGGGATCTTGCTAGGTATTTGTGATCTGGACTGGCCACTGTTGGAAACAGGATGCTGGGCATGATGGACCTTTGTTCTTTCCCAGTATGGCAATACGTATGTACTTATGTACTGTAACCGGGTGGTAATGACCTATGTGCATCAAATGCCACTTGGCACGTGTCCAATATGCTCGTCCGAAAAGAAAAATTATTTTTCGGCCGCTCGTCAAAAATGAAATCACCACAAGAGCCACGTGTAGCCGCGTAAACGCTTACTCAGCTTAGTAAAAGGGCCCCTGAGTTGAGTGGAATGGAGGAGTAGTCTAGTGGTTAGTGCAGTGGACTTTGATCCTGGGGAACTGAGTTCAATTCCCACTGCAGCTCCTTGTGACTCTGGGCAAGTCACTTAACTCTCCATTAGGAGTGGAGGAGTGGCCTAATGGTTAGGGTGGTGGACTTTGGTCCTGGGGAACTGAGGAACTGAGTTCGATTCCCGGCACAGGCAGCTCCTTGTGACTCTGGGCAAGTCACTTAACCCTCCATTGCCCCATGTAAGCCGCATTGAGCCTGCCATGAGTGGGAAAGCGCGGGGTACAAATGTAACAAAAACAAAAATAAATTGCCCCTGGTACAAAATAAGTACCTGAATATATGTAAACCGCTTTGAATGTAGTTGCAAAAACCTCAGAAAGGTGGTATGTCAAGTCCCATTTTCCCTTTCCCTTTAAGATAAATGTCTATTAACTTTGTATACCGTGTTGGTGCAGCTTTTGCCTTTTCTTGGCAGAATATCTCAAGCTCTTTCAAGTTGGTTGAGGATTGTCAGCGGAGTTCCATCTTCAAGTTGTACCTCACGTTTTCTATTGGATTTAGGATTGAGTTTGGGCCACTGAGGGACATTCACTTTTCTTCTTGCCGGACCACTCTATAGTTCATTTTGCTTTCTGTTCAGGATCTTTGCCCTCTTGGAAAAAGTGAATTTTCTCCCCAGTCTCATGTCTGTGACAGACTGGAGCAGGTTTTCTTCAGGATCTGCCTGCACTTTACACCATCCATTTTTCCTGTGATCTTCAGAAGCTTCCCCAGCCCTGCTACTTCAAAGTCCTCACAACATAATTCTTCCACAACTGTGTTTTACTGTTGGTATGCTGTCAGCAGGGGGATATGCTGTGTTTGTTTGCCGCACATTCTGCTTAGCATTGAAACCAAAACATTTCACTTTGGTCATATCAGACCACAAACATTTCTCCCACACATGTGCAATATCCCCTTAGAATTTCTTTGTAAATACTATGCAATGCATATGGCTTGTCTTCAGCAGTAGCTTTTTTTTTTGTTTTGTTTTTTTTACTACTTGTTACCCTCCCATACAGGGCATGTTTCTGCAGTAATCTTGAAATTGTTGAACAGTTAAATATTCTCTCCAGCCTCAGCCAGAGATCTTTTAAAGTAATCTTGGGTCTCACAATGACCTTTTTCAGCACTTTCCTCCTTTGGAGGAACAGCCTGACGGAGGCAATGTCTTGATAAGACAGTTTTTGGAAACGGAGCTCATTTTGGGTTTGCTGTGATGTGGGGTGTGAAAACTTATGCAATCACGACATTTTAGTTCCTTAATTACCTTTTTAAATATATTGATATAGTTCTTTTCATGTTGAAAGTGTAAAGTAGATTGAGTAGATCAGGGAAGCAAATTCCTACTTATTGTATTGTTTTCAAATTTGTTTAGATAACAAAGTGAAAAATGTGCAAAGGTGTGATATTGGGCCTGTGAATATTTACAGTGCCTTGATGAAGCATAATCATTATTCTCCATTAAACCACACAAATCCTTTTGTTTTACGTTGTGGGTCATGACTAATTGTAAGCTCTACGTAGTAGGGATTGTTCAGATAATTTTATAACGGGGTGCCTGTGTCAAAATTATACGAATCGGAGAAAATGTTTCTTCATTCAACATGTAATTAAACTCTGGAATTCATTGCCATAGAATGTGGTAAAGGCGATTAGCTTAGCGGGGTTAAAAAAAGGGTCTGGACGGATTCCTAAAGGATAAGTCCATAGACCATTATTAAAATGACTTGGGGAAAATCCACTGCTTATTTCTGGGATAAGTAGCATAAAATGTATTGAAAATTTTTGGGATCCTGCCAGGTATTTGTGACCTGGATTGGCCACTGTTGGAAACAGGATGCTGGGCTTGATGGACCTTTGGTCTGTCCCAGTGTGGCAAAACGTATGTACTTATGTACAAAGCATGTGGCACAAAATGAAAATACAAATTCTTGATACGATGACTGGGTTTAAGTTTTTTTTGGCCTTATTTAGCAAAGTGCCAATATATTTAACTGTTAGCTGACTTCTAGTAAAGATATCCATGTACTCAATCTGCAGCCCCCCTTTACCTCTCTACCCTCCTCTCCCCGTATGTTCCCACCCGTAACCTCCGCTCTCAGGACAAATCACTACTATCTGTACCCTTCTCTACCACCGCTAACTCCAGACTCCGCCCCTTCTGCCTCGCATCACCTTATGCCTGGAACAGACTTCCCGAGCCCATACGCCATGCGCCCTCCCTGCCCATCTTCAAGTCCTTACTCAAAGCCCATCTCTTCTCCCTTGCTTTTGGCGCCTAACCACCTTCCCCACTCATGTCACTTCCACTGACTACATAGTTTATAACCTTTAGATTGTAAGCTCTCTTGAGCAGGGACTGTCCTTCCCCATGCTAAACTTGTACAGTGCTGCGTAACCCTAGCAGCGCTATAGAAATGCTAAGTAGTAGTAGTAGTATGTTTGTATTTTCTGTCATGATTTTGTGAGTGCTGCAACTGTATCTGTTATATTCTGTTAGTTATTTGACTCCTTGTATGTGCTTGTGTGTGTTACTTTTCAGTTTTTTTGATTGTCATCACAGATCTGATGATTTTTCTGTTTCTTTTTTGACTGAGACATTGTGGTTCCATTAAGCAATATAGAGACTGTTAGGGTTGTAACTAGTAACCCTAAAGGCTTCTGAAAAATACAGCTGGAATGAGAGAACTCGGCCATGGTCTTTGCTTTTAAAGTTTGTACAGAATCAGCAGGACGAGTATATTGAAAGAGCAATGGTCCTTTGTACAACAGAGTTTCCAGAATTTTAATGATGATTATACAGTACTTGCAGCAGTGAATTCTCATGGAAATCAAGTGAGAGTGTAATGAGGAAACCAAGATTAGATGCTGCTGATAGGGAACAGAAGATGACTTTGTGGTTAGGTCTGTATTGCACTCGAACTAAAGAGCTGAGAAAATAAAATTTTGTAGTGTCAGATATATTTTGTTTTGACTTTGAAAGTTGAACCTGTGTGTGTAGTACTCCTTTGCTTAATTACTGAAGAAGGTGTTTTTCTTAGCTTTGAGATGTAAAAGAAACGTGAAGCAATGCTGCTACTTCTATAATTATAGCTGTTTACAATACTGTAGTACATCTGCTGGTTGGTGACACCCACCCCCATTCCTTCCCAAACTTCGCTGGCAAATGCCCACTGAGTATTCATCTGGAATACAGAATAGTAGTGAAGTGGCAGTGAAGGGAAGACCACCGGGAATTAACTTTTTCCTTATACGAGGAGGAGTGGCCTAGTGGTTAGGGTGGTGGACTTTGGTCCTGGGGAACTGAGGAACTGAGTTCGATTCCCACTTCAGGCACAGGCAGCTCCTTGTGACTCTGGGCAAGTCACTTAACCCTCCATTGCTCCATGTAAGCCGCATTGAGCCTGCCATGAGTGGGAAAGCGCAGGGTACAAATGTAACAAAAAAAAATTGATAAACACACTTTTTCTTGCCTTTCCTTTTCTTCCAGTGGAATTTTCCTTTTTGCTGTCTGGGGCACAGAAACCAGAACTTAACCCTTGTCCTGCACAACATCCAAGAAATTACCCGTTGCTGTCGGTAGAGTTTCTATTTGCATTCCATGCTCTGTTACACTGTACAGGAAAACGTTCCTGTTTACAAACCATATTAGCTTTAATAAAATAAAGTTGTTATAGATGTTTGCTTAGGCTATGACGCTTCCTGTCCTTTGGTAACTTCACTAGTGCTAATGTACTAATTTGCATGGTAATTACCAGGTTAAACAAAACATGATAATTCCTGGGTGATGGGTGAAATCTGTGGGTGGTTATTGTGTACAGGGCTGCTGAGAGACTGAGCCGGGCCTGGGCCTCTGTGCCCGGGACGGAACCTTCATTGCTGCCACCCTCCCCAAAACCATCCCACCCAAAGTACCTTGGCTGACCCCGGCAGCTGCAGGCAACGCGGCTCCTTCCTCTGCCCAGCATTGCCTGCCCCTGCGGTTGCTTTCCGTAGGTTGCACATCCTCAGTCTGCTAGGTAGGCAATGCAAAGGGGGCCTTCACCCGGGTCCCATCAGGAATAGGAGTGAGAGAGAGAGAGACCCCTGCGCTGGGCTCCCCCTGGAGGCCCGGGCCCAGGGAATTATGCCCCCCGTCTCGGCGGCTATGACTGTGTATAAATTGTTAATGGAGCAGGTCATGCCGAGCAGTTACCACCACCCCAGGAGGTGAAACTAACTGCATTGGGCACTGTCTACTCTGCAGGTAAAGTGCAGTAATCACTTTTTTGTCTGTGCTAAATGTTGGCAGTCCTTAAAATGCTATGAATGCCCCAACCAGTTAATGCAGAGGTTTTGCAGTTAACTGCACATTAAGGGCCCTGTCCATTAAGGTGCACTAGCATTTTTAGCGTTTGCTAATGCGACAGACACCCGTAGGAATATATGGGTGTCTCTAGCATTAGTGCACGCTAAAAATACCAGCGTGCCTACAGTGCGGCTTAGTAAACAGGGTCCTAACTTTATCAATTACTATGCGATAATTGCAAAACTTTACCGTACTTTAGTAAATAGTAGAGATGTACATTCAGGTGAAACAACATATCCCATGTTGGCAAAAAAAAACCCATGACATTTTGTGTGTGTGGGGGGGGGGGGGAGGGGGGGGGTTGGTGTGCTGTCAGTGATGTGTGCTCTTTTGGGAAAAGCATTCCCTCTTGAATGTGCACTCTTTCCCGACCGTGCACTATTTGTTCATACATTTGCAAATCATCATGCATGCACGATCAGGAAAGAGTGCTGTTTGTGAACAGTGTATGCTCTTTACACCATTGCTCCTGTGATGACAGAATAAAGAAGAATAAAACCAAACATCTCTAGTAAATAGATTTGCAAACAGTGGCCCCTGTGTGGCAGCCTGTATCTTCTGCAATTCACAAGTCACCACTTTCAGTATGCTGATGAAGTTTTATCCATTGCTGTAGGCAAACTTATACAATGGAAGACTGTACTTTTTTTTCTTTATTTTTAAAGGCTGTCGGTCTTCTATTAAATATTACAGTAATTTACTATGTTTTTTGTTTTAATTGATCTTATGTACTCATGTAAATTGTTTTGGTTTTTATTTTAATATCTATGTGAATTGTGATCCGCCTAGAATTTTATAGAAAGTGCTGAATATAAGTTTTAAGAAAAGAAATAAATAGATTTTCTGTGCTGCTTCATTTAATTTAGATGAAATTTTGAGGATTCTTGTGAAATCAAAAATTATCTTCAGTCTGGACAATATGAAATGTAGTTTTAAACAGTTTAAATTGCAACAAATCAAACAATAAGGGAGGCAATAGAGAAGTAATGGAGAAAGGCAATTTAATGAAAACTGTTAACTAGATTTTATATTGTCTAAACTGAAGCAAGGTATTTTTCACTCCACACTGGAATCCTGGGGGGATGGGGATAGTAGACTTTGTCCTGTTTGGTCTGTTTGAATTTTATTTAGTTGGTTTGCGTTACTTTGGTTTGCTTGTTTGATTTTTCATGAAAAACATTTAAACATTCTGGAAGATACAGTTTACAGTGTATAATACGTACAGATTTATGTTCCAGAACAAAGACTGAATAATTAAAAAAAAAAATCCAAAACAGGTTTAATTAAAAGCATAATAGTCCAATTGGATCATTGGTTACCAGCTGACACATGAATACTGCCTCACTAATGTGTAGTATTGATTTCAAATAACTCATTAGGTGCTGCACATTTAGCTATACTAAAAACAAATAAACACATTAGATGGCAAAATGAAATGTAATTTGTGAAGAAATATTGGGTTTTTAATAATGAAGCAAAAGACTTAAACCAGTCATGAAATCTATAAAGTTTTCCTTTTTTGTTTTTGTTTTGCTAATATTCAGGATCACATTTTCAAACTCAATTGATTATAAAGTGTACAAAGTTAAGTGTAGCATCCAGTATTCATACCCTTTCCTCCTCCCATACATTTATTTCTGCTGGGGGACCCCTAGCTAGTCAGGTTTTTAGGATATCTGCACTGAATATTCATGAGAGATTTGCACACACTGCTTTCATTACTTGTAGATTTCTCTCTTACATATTCATTGTAGATATCCTAAAAACATGATTAGCTGAGTTCTCCAGATCAGGTTTGGGAGCCAGTGGTCTAACCTATGCAGTGACATCTCCTAGGTTAGTGGCAAGAATCATCTTCTGGCACTTGTGAATGTATGCGCACTCAGGCCCAGATGCACAAAACCTAACGAGCCCACAACTTGCGTTTTAAACTGGTTCCAGCCAGTTTAAAACGCAAATAGTTCACCCCGGGCATGCACTAAGGGCATTTTCCCTGCCACGGTAGCAGGCAACGAAAACGGAATGCAAATGATTGAAAAGCTATTATAATGAGCTGCACTACCGTTGCAGCCCATTATAATGAGATGCACTACCGTTTTTCCGATTCCCTTACCGTAGGAACCCTAACGAGATGTCTGACCTCTTGTTAGGGCTCCTGTGAGGGAATCGGAAAGGAAAAGGGCCCCCAAAAAAGGTAAAAAAGAAAAAAAAAAAAGCAGGGAGCGCATGTGAGGGGCGTCCTTTAAGGACGTACTCTTCCTGCGCTTCTGAGAGACGTCTTTTTTTTCGCATTTTTTTTAGCTCTGCCGGCGCTGGTGTTTTTTCCCCCCTTCTATTTTGTCTTCGCCGCCCCTCCACAGCAAAACTTTTATGTTTTCCTGGTTGCCGGAGAATCGGGACGTCCCTTTAGATTAGGCTCCTCTTCCTGGTCTCTTCAGCCAATCAGAGCGCGTTTCGCTGACAACAGCCAGCTAAGCCCGCTTTGATTAGCTGAAGAGACCAGGAAGAGGAGCCTAATCTAAAGGGACGTCCCGATTCTCCGACTCAGGTACTGAAGGACTACAGAATGCAAGTGAGCTACAATGAGTAGCTCATTTGCATTCCCTATCGTTGATGCATTCCCGTTCCCTACCGATTCGCTATGGAATCGGTAGGGAACGGGAATTACCAATGTCTTTATTGCATCTGGGCCTCAGTATCTAGGGGAGATGAGTAGTAGCTTCATACTGCCTTTTCTTAGCTCTACTGTTCTGGACCTGGGTGTTATCCCTTCCTACCAGTAGGTGGAGGTAGAGAAAACTAAATTCTACCAGTCACATCAGAATTGCAGGCCCTGTTGTGTCAAGATCCTTCTCTCTCCTTCGTGGAGGATTCCGTGTCCTTGTGCACAGTACCGTCCTTTCTTCTGAAAATGGAGTCTGTTCCATGTGAATCAGGAAGTTTGTTTGCCCTCCTTTGTAGCGCAGGGATCGTTGCCAGAAGATTGGAGGCTTCACAAGCTGGATGTCCGGAGGACAGTGCTCAGGTACCTCAAGCAGACAAATGAGTTTCCTCTCTTGGACCACCTCTTTGTACTCTTCCATGACCCTCAGAAGGGCTAGAGACCTCCATTGTGAGGTGGATTAAGGTGACTATTGAGTTCGCTTACATAGGCAAGAATTGTCTGGTGCCTCAAGGACTCAAATCACACTCTGCTAGGGCTAAGGCTGCTTCCTGGGCAGTATCCCCTGAGGAAATCTTCAGAGCTACTTTGTCATTGCTTCATTCCTTTGCTAAAATTTGTTAAAATTTAATGCCAAGAAGTGTACAGTGATGCACTTGGGGTGCAGAAACCCAAAAGAGGGATACCAAATAGGAGGGGAGAGATTAGTAAGCTTGACTTAGAGAGACCTTGGGGTGTTGGTGTCTGAGGATCTAAAGGTGAAGAAACAATGCGACGAGGTGACGGCCATGGCCAGAAGGATGCTAGGCTGCGTAGAGAGGGACATAACCAGCAGAAGAAAGGAGGTGTTGATGCCCCTCTACAAGACGTTGGTGAGGCCCCACTTGGAGTATTGTATTCAGTTTTGGAGGCCGTATCTTGCTAAAGATGTAAAAAGACTGGAAGCGGTGCAAAGAAAAGCTACAAAAATGGTATGGGATTTGCATTGCAAACCATACGAGGAGAGACTTGCTGACCTGAACATGGTTGATGGGGCATGGGTGCGTTTTAAAGGGACCTTCTGCTGCTTGGGCAGATGCACACTGGATTTTTCCAGGGAGCACCTCAGCTTATGCTGATGTCACTGGCAGAGTTCAGATTTCTCTATATCCACCTGCTGGTAGGAAGGGATAATACCCATTGGTTCAGAACAGTGTTGCTGACTAAAGAAAAGAAAATTATCGGGTGAGACATAATTTTCCCATCTGAACTGCAGGAACCTGATCCACAAACCACCAAGCCAGGTGTCTTGCCTGGTACACTTGTTTTATGTTATAAGGGATTTATAGCCCGCCAACTCCCTCAACTGAGATTCAAGGCAGGATACAACTAATAAGAACTTAAGCATTGCCATACTGGGACAGGCTGAAGGCCCATTAAACCCAGTATCCAGTTTCCAACAGTAACCAATCCAGGTCACAAGTACCTGACAAAATCCCAGAACAGTAAAACAGATTTTATGCTTCTTATCCTAGAATATGCAGTGGATTTCCCTAGTCCATCTTAATATTGGCTTATGGCAGCCATTCCCAATCCAGTTCGTGGGGCACACCCAGTCCAATCGGACCCTCAGGGCAGCCACAATGAACATCCAAGAGACAGACTTGCATTCACTGCCTCAATTGCATACAAATCTAACTCATGAACATCTTGGACATTCTGAAAAACCAACGGGACCAGCCGTGCCCTGAGGACTAGGCTGGGAATGGATGGCTTGTGGACTTTTAGGAAATTATCCAAACCTTTTTTTAACCCTGCTAAGCAAACTGCTTTTACTACATTCTTTGGCAACGAATTCCAGAGTTTAATTACTCATTGAGTGAAGAAATGTTTTCTCTGATTAATTTTAAATCTACTACCTAGTAGCTTCATTATGTGTCCCCTAGTCCTAGTATTTTTGGAAAGAGTAAACAAACGATTCACATCTACCTGTTCCACTCTATTCAATATTTTATATACCTCTATCATATCTCCCCTCAGCCATCTCTTCTCCAACCCGAAGACCACTAGCTCATAGGGAAGTACTGATACAATCATCAGGAATAACAATAAACAAGTAACCACTGGACAAAAGGGCTGATACAAAAAAAAAAAAACTGTTTCTTGAGGGGTACAGTTGTGTTTAAATTGCAATAAAGCAGTGGTGAACAGTGAGCAAAACTAAGGACATGGTTATCTTTTTGAAAGGCTGTTTTAGATAACTTGACACTATTGAAATTGTTAACACTTCCCAGGATGCTCGATTTTAAAAGTTGTTTCTGGGGTTTACTTTATGTCAGACTAAGCTATGTTATAATAGTTAGGAAACTACCATATATACTCATCTATAAGTTGATGTCATGTATAAGTTGAGGGCAGTTTTAGGACTAGAAATTACCAAAAATGTTTTGACCCGTTTATAAGTCAAGGCTGAGTCCCACATTGCTCCGTCCCGTTCACACGGCAGAGAGAAGGACTCCTGGGCTGATTCAGGGCAGGCTGCTGAATGTGAAATGCTGCCGCTGTTAGTGCTCCAAAGGGGAAAATCTCATTGTAAAGTATGGCCCCGGAGTAGAGGTGGAAGGGAAGGTGAGATGCTGGAACATGGGATGAAGGGGAGGAAGGAAAGAGAGAGGGATGCTGGATCATGGAGTGAAAGGATGGTAGGATGGTGAGATGCTGGATCATGGGATGAAGGGGAGGAGGGAAAAAGAGAGGGATACTGGATCATGGAGTGAAGGGATGATAGGATGGTGAGATGCTGAATCATGGGATGAAGGGGAGGAAGGAAAGAGAGAGGGATGCTGGATCATGGAGTCAAAGGATGGTAGGATGGTGAGATGCTGGATCATGGGATGAAGGGGAGGAAGGAAAGAGAGAGAGATGCTAGATCATGGAGTGAAAAGGATGGTGAGTTGCTGGATCATGGGATGAAGGGGAGGAAGGAAAGAGAGAGAGATGCTAGATCATGGAGTGAAAGGATGGTAGGATGGTGAGATGCTGGATCATGGGATGAAGGGGAGGAGGGAAAAAGAGAGGGATACTGGATCATGGAGTGATCCAGTATCCCTCTCTTTTGTGCTGGATCATGGAGTCAAAGGATGGTAGAATGGTGAGATGCTGGATCATGGGATGAAGGGGAGGAAGGAAAGAGAGAGAGATGCTAGATCATGGAGTGAAAAGGATGGTGAGATGCTGGATCATGGGGTGAAGGGGAGGAAGGAAAGAGAGAGTGAAAGATAAGTACATAAGTATTGCGATACTGGGACAGACCAAAGGTCCCTCAAGCCCAGCATCCTGTTTCCAACAGTGGCCAATCCAGGTCACAAGTACCTGGCAAGATCCTAAAACAGTACAATCCATTTTATGCTGCTTATCCTAGAAATACACAATTTCAATCAGACCCCATATGTTTATTATGATGTAAAATTAATCGGCTGATAGAGGCGTCTCATATACGGGTGAAAGCTTGTAAATGTCTGCTTTCTAAAAGGCTAACAAGCCACTGAAAGATTATAATCATCGATCACCTCCAGCCAACCAATCAGTGCCAAGCATTGCTAGTCTTTAGCAATCTGAGTGTCGGAAAAACTTTTAACTAATTTATTAAATCCTTATAGCATCGATACTCAAATATATATAAGTATGTAGAGGCACTGTTGGTTACAAAATAAACATTATCGTGAAATTGACGTATAATGCACTATATTGACTTATCTTTGGTGGTTCTAAACAATGAAGGCCATCAAACAGGGCCTGAACTCATCCAATTGTATCATCAAACTGAGACCTCCGGTAACGTTATTAGCCCGACAGGACCCTGTTTCGCGGTCTACTGCTTCTTCAAGGGCAAACAAATCTGCAACACGGAGAATCAACATTAATATCCACATTCTGATAGAACAAGCATATATAACATCAAACTATGGCAACTGACCTAACATTCACCGTCTACGGCATCAGTCCTCATACGCTCAAAATGGCGATGACGTTTGAAATATATACCAACTCAACAAACTCCTCCCCACGTACATCTACGTAATAAACAGCTGATCCATTGAATCATTAGAAGAAACAATTCCATTGCAGGTAAGTGTTGAGGCCATTCGGTTCAATAGTGTTCAAACGATAGATCCATTGTGTTTCTTTTTGTAACAATAATCTATTAACATCACCACCCCGAGCATTGGGAATAATGTGATCTATCACCATGCATGTCAATGTTTCACCCAAATGTTGTTTATTTATACAATGTTGTACTAAAGGAGCTCCGATGTTCTGGGCTGAAATTCTTGATCTGTGTTCAATCATCCTAACATGGAGTGATCTGTTGGATTTACCAATGTACACTTTACCACAAGGGCATTTGATATAATAAATAATGTGAGTTGTACGGCAGGTAGTATGATGTTTCAGATTAACAATTTGTCCATTGTGACAGAAACTCGACGTTTCAATGGTAAGAGGGCATGTCTTACATCCATTTTTGTAACATTTTTTGTGACTCCCAGGACCCGGAGACATCGATGTTGTAGAAGTAGATATATCAGCCGGACTCAAAATTTCCTTAAGATTCCGAGCTCGAGAGAATGCCATTCTAAGACGGAAATTCTCAAAAATGGGGTGGGTCCGCATAATGTCCCAATGCTGTTTAATAATATGTGCAGCTGCCTCACCCCCTTGCATATATCTCATGATAAAAGTCATAGTAGGGTCTTCTTGTGTATCGGAGGTATTATGCTGGAGCAGCAAATCACGATTAAGGTATTTTGCTCTTGTATATGCTTTTCTTAAAACTGATTTTGGATAACTCCGATTTAACAGTTTGGAACCAAACTTATTAGCTTGTTGGTAAAAGTCTGTCTCGTTGGTGCAAATTCGCTTGAAACGTACAAATTGTGAAAAAGGTAAACTTTCTCTGAGCGATTTAGGGTGGCAACTGCTATATTCCAAGATCGTGTTCCTATCTGTGGGTTTAGTGTGAACACTCGTTTGAAAAAATTGTTCGTGCAAAATAATTTCCACATCTAGAAAACTAATTTTGTGGGCAGAAAAGGAAACAGTAAACTGTATTCGAGGAGGACAGTTGTTCAACCACAATTGAAAGTCTTTTAACTTGTTTATTGTACCTTGCCACACCACAAAAATGTCGTCAATATAGCGGCGCCAGATCACCACCTTGGCATTAAACGGAGACATAACCAACCATTTGTTTTCAAAAGCAGCCATGTACAGATTAGCTAAAGTTGGAGCAAATGTAGCTCCCATGGCTACCCCGGAAGTCTGTAAATAAATTTTGTTATCAAATTTAAAAATTTTTTTACAAAGAGCCACCTTCAATAACGACATCAAAAATTTCGTCGGAACATCATGTGGTCTTTGTCTATTTTCCAGCGCCAAAAACACAACCTCCAGCAACTCGTCCTGGGGAATCATAGTATAAAGTGATTTAATGTCCAATGTTACCATGAGGCATTGCGAATGTGGTAAAACAATATTTTGTATAATCTGTAAAAAGTGATTGGTATCTTTGATATATGAAGGACATTGAGGAACCATAATTTTCAAAAATGTATCTAAATAGATGGAAAGCGGCTCCAAAAGGGATCCTCTAGACGAAAGAATAGGTCTACCTGGTGGTTTATGTGGGTCTTTGTGAATTTTTGGTAATAAATACAGCACTGGAATTACCGGAGTTTTGTTATTCAAAAATTGAAATTCCTTTTTCGTCAAAAAGCCCAATTCCAGTCCTTCCTTCGTAATATCGTGAATAATCGATTGTAACTGCGTAGTGCAGTCATGCTGTAATTCTATGTATGCTGTGTGATCTGATAGTTGTGTCGCTGCCTCAGCTAAATAACTGGATTTGTTCTGTATGACAACCGCTCCCCCTTTATCGGCTTTCTTGATAATAATGGCAGAGTTGTTTTTCAATTCATGCAGAGCCTTCCGTTCGTCTCTTGACAAATTGTCATGGATGTAATGAGACGTATTCCCGAAAAGCTTCTGTACATCCCGAAGAACTAGCTGTTTAAATGCATTTACAGTCGGATCAGGGGGAATCGGAGGAAACCACTGTGATTTATTGGCCACTCTCGATTCCGGTTCACAATAAGCGGAGCCAGAAAAATAGATCTTTAAATGTAGGCTCCTTATAAATTTCTCCAAATCAACCCGAAACTGAAAAGGGTCAAACCCATTTTTAGGGACGAATGATAGACCTTTAGATAATAACGATGTTTGGGCTGATGTTAATGTAATGCCAGACAGATTAACTACATTGGCTTCCTCTAGAATTGTGATCGGGTTTGTGGTCGAGTTCTGTGTTGTCCTCTGTAATTCCCTCTGCGACCTCTTCTGCCACGGGATCTCATCCCTTGCCGGTTGTCTAAAAAACTTTCTTGTTCGCTACCACTTGAGACACTATCTGAAAATTCAAATGTAACCCGCCTGGGCTCAGACTCTGTCATATTTATGTCTGATCTTGTAGTGTCCCGACCTATACGGGCTTTCATCCACGGGTAAATAGTTTGTTTGGCGTAATCGTTCTTATCTCTATTCAATTTTTTAAGCTTTGATTTCCTTAGCTGTTCTTTGAATTGTTCCAATGTTTCTTTCAAAGTTGAATATTTTTGTTGGAATACTTGATCTGAGATGCCTTCTTTTAATTTGGTTAGTTCTTTCTCGAGTAGTTCTTTTTCTTGTTGCAAGGTGGTTCTTGACTGTTCAATGATCAATAACATTCGATCCAATGAACACTTGTTCAGGATCATGTTCCATTTTAACAAAAATTCATCATGTTCTTTAAAAATTTGGGGCGCCTTGATAATTCTAAGACCCCGTGGAATCTGTTCAGCTTTACAATATTCAATTAAAGCTGAACTGTTCATCTCTAACCTCAAGGTCGATTTGAAATTCGACAATAATGTCTCCCATTCTGATTCGAGCATATCACTGCCCAAGGTGGTAAACATTGGAGAGGAGTGTAATAAATCTGCTGCCGTGTCAGCTGTGAAGCTAAACCCAGTGCGCCAGGAATTACTAGCCATTCTCAACAAAAAATAATCTCAAAAGGAAAAAAGGCTTCAACGTGTCTGAAAATGTAAGTTGTAAAAATACACAATTTCAATCAGACCCCATATGTTTATTATGATGTAAAATTAATCGGCTGATAGAGGCGTCTCATATACGGGTGAAAGCTTGTAAATGTCTGCTTTCTAAAAGGCTAACAAGCCACTGAAAGATTATAATCATCGATCTCCTCCAGCCAACCAATCAGTGCCAAGCATTGCTAGTCTTTAGCAATCTGAGTGTCGGAAAAACTTTTAACTAATTTATTAAATCCTTATAGCATTGATACTCAAATATATATAAATATGTAGAGGCACTGTTGGTTACAAAATAAGCAGTGGAATTTTCCCAAGTCCATTTTAATAATGGCTTCTGGACTTTTCTTTTAGGAAGCTATCCAAACCTTTTTTAAACCACACTAAGCAACTGCTTTTACCACATTCTCTGTCAACAAATTCCAGAATTTAATTACATGTTGAGTGAAGAAACATTTTCTCTGATTTGTTTTAAATGTACTACTTTGTAGCTTCATTGTGTACCCCTTGTCCTAGTATTTTTTAAAGAGTAAACAAGCTATTCATGTCTACCCATTCCAATTTACTCATTATTTTATAGACCTCTATCATATCTCCCCTCAGCTGTTTTTTTCTCCAAGCCAAAGAGCCCCAGCCGCTCTAGCTTTTCTTCATAGAGAAGTCATCCCATCCCCTTTATCATTTTTGTTGCCCTTCTCTGTACCTTTTCTATTTCTACTATATCTTTTTTTGAGATGTGGTGATCAGACTGCACACTGAGCAGAAGGTTGTCAATGCATCATCAATGATGACGCCTAGATCCCTTTCCATGTTGGTGACTCCTAATGTGGAACCTTGCATTATGTAGCTATAGTTTGGGTTCCTCT
Source organism: Microcaecilia unicolor (assembly GCF_901765095.1). NCBI lineage: Eukaryota > Metazoa > Chordata > Amphibia > Gymnophiona > Siphonopidae > Microcaecilia > Microcaecilia unicolor. The sequence continues at coordinate 592,756,082 of NC_044032.1, forward strand.
TTCCTGCATGCATCACTTTGCACTGGCTTATATTAAACGTCATCTGCCATTTGGATGCCTAGTTTCCCACTTTTTTTTTTTGTTGTTTTTTTTTTGTTACATTTGTACCCCGCGCTTTCCCACTCATGGCAGGCACAATGAGGCTTACATGGGGCAATGGAGGTTTAAGTGACTTGCCCAGAGTCACAAGGAGCTGCCTGTGCCTGAAGTGGGAATCGAACTCAGTTCCTCAGTTCCCCAGGACCAAAGTCCACCACCCTAACCACTAGGCCACTAGGCCACTCCTAAGGTCCTGTAGAAAATTTTCACAATCTTGTGATTTGACAACTTTGAATAACTTTGTGTCATCAGCAAATGTAATCACCTCACTAGTTACTCCCATCTCTAGATCATTTATAAATATGTTAAAAAGCAGTGGTCCCAGCTCAGACCCCTGGGGAACCCCACTATCTACCCTTCTCCATTGAGAATACTGACCATTTAACCGTATTCTCTGTTTTCTATCCTTTAACCAGTTTTTAATCCACAATATAACACTACCTCCTATCCCATGACTCTCCAATTTCTTCTGGAGTCTTTCATGAGGTACTTTGTCAAACACCTTTTGAAAATTCAGATACACAATATCAGTGTCTCTTATTTATCCACATGTTTGTTCACCCCTTCAAAGAAATGTAATAGATTAAGAAATGTAATAGATTGGTGAGGCAAGATTTCCCTTCACTAAATCCATGTTGGCTTTGTCTCATAAATCTGTGTTTTTGAATATGCTCTGTAATTTTGTTCTTTATTATAGTCTCTATCATTTTGCCTGGCACCGACGTTGGGGTCACTGGTTTATAATTTCCTGGATCACCTGTGGAACCTTTTTAAAAAATCGGCGTTACATTAGCCACCTCCGATCTTCCGGTATCATACTTGATTTTAAAGATAAATTACGTTACTAACAATAGTTCAGCAAGTTAATTTTTCAATTCAATCAGTACTCTGGGATGAATACCGTCCCGTCCAGGCGAATCATGGAGTGAAGGGAGGGTGGGATGGTGAAATGCTGGATCATGGAGTGAAGGGGAATCTACCTTCCTGGATTTCAGGGGAGCAGAGAAAGTAGTCTTGTTATGATGGACCATGTTATCCCTCTGTTTTTGGAAAACCAATGGGTACCTGCTAGCTAAAGGGTCAAATTCAAGAATTTTTTGATGGCCTTTAAAACCATGTAGGTATGTCTTGCTGCATCTCTTTGATGTACTTTTTCCCTATGCCTCACCCCTATTTTTGTGTTCATATAATAACACATTACTTGTGATTTCCTCTGCTTCTCATGATCGGTTGGCCTCCATTTGCAACTCATCTTTTACATAGTTGCTCCCTTGCTTTAGAATTCCCTCCCCAAGTATCTTCACCTTAAGCTTTCAGTGCCAAGATTTAAGGCAGCACTAAAACTTGTATTTTTTCCAGGAAGCATTTTTCCTGGGATTCTATATATATAGTACCTTAATTTCCATGCGGAAATTGAAGCGTAACTTAATTGGTTAACTAGCTAATCAGTGCTGTCAATTGGTTGTTATGCAATTAGCAGTAATTGGCTTTAAGATTTACGCTAAACATATTTTGTAACGTGGTGCGCTAAAATTCTAAGTCGCATTGTTGAAAAGGAGGCATGGCCATGGGCAGGGGTGTTTCTAAAATATGCGAGTTGTTGTAGAATACACCTGCTCCATGCCTAATTTAGTCATTATATTATGCCAAGTAAACATGGCGTAAATGGCTGTGACTAAATTTGGTTGCATGGAGAAATTTTAAGCCTATTCTATAAATATAGAGTATGCGCCTAGGTGTATTGTTTTTTCCTCATGGAATTTTCAAGCACCATATATAGAATCCAAGCCCTTTATGACTGAGTCAGTGTAATTACTGGCCTCAGTGTAATCTATAGCCTGAACCACATTGTCTCTTCTGTCTTTTTTTTCTTTTTCTTTTCTGTTAGCTAGTGTATGATTGTATACCACTTTGATATACTATAAATTATGGTATAGCAAATTGGTAATAAAATAAACAAAGATAAACATGTGACATCCTTGATTGCTACTCCACAGCTCGCTTAGCTCGTACCCCTGGATCATCTCTGTCAAACTGTGAGGATGACTTGCACTATTTGGCTGCATGCCATTCTGTCCAATACAGGATTTAAACATGCATTCTAGCCTCTTCCTGTGATGATTTTGCTATAAAACTCTCCCTGATTCATTTGGTTATAGATTTTCAACAGTACAAACTTTTAGTGCTTACACTGAGCATTCTAATAGTATAAATTGCTCTAATAACTCTGCTTCTAGATTTTAAAAAGAGCCAACATTTCCTATTCCACCCACAGTGTATTGTGCTCACATTGCATGAGCTGAGTCTCCTGTAGAAAAGCAATCTGTGCTGTCTGTGAATTAAAAAAAGAAAAAGAATAAAGCAATACATGCTGCCTCTTTGCTAGTGTAGAGGGGCTGTAAACAATGAGACACATTATGGTGCTCATTTTCGAAGCATATGGATGTCTCAAAAGGCTTGAAATATCCAAAGACCGATTTTATAAAAGCAGAATAGGGATGTCCAACACTGCTGTACCTCCATATAGCAGGGGGGAGGGTGCTTTAGGCATGTTTTGGGTGGGACTAGGGAGAGCCTGAAATTTGGGTACCCAACAGCGATTACTGAAGGACTTTTTATTTCGACCTGTTTCAGGCATGTCCAGGGCACAGAAGGGTGATTTGAGCAGCTGTCCACTGGAGAGATTAAGGCGTGACACCTGTTCTGCCCTTGGCAACCTTATGCTAGTTTTTATAGTGCAGCCCTGAAATATGTTTAATTTCTTTAATGTTATTCTCACTTATAAAGGTTTTTACTGCTGCAGTTACTTCTTTCAATGATATATGAGCAATGTATTGTGTTTAATGGAGTTTTACATGTTCTGCATCAACCTCAGTAAAGTTCAATATTATCCTAATATTGACTGGATAAATGTTATATCAGTGAGTGTTAGAGAAGTAAAATTTCTAGATGCAATAAATGACTGCTTCTTGGAGAAACTGGTCCAAGGGGATCTAATCCTTAGTGGACTGCGGGGCATAGTACGAGAGGTAGTAGTGTTGGATCCGCTGGGAAATAGTGATCATAGATCAAATTTGAGCTGATATCTGGAGAATGTCACTAAGGGGCCCTTTTACTAAGCTGTGGCAAAAGGTGGCCTGCGGCAGTGTGAGCGCCTCTTTTAGGTGTGCGCTGGGCCAGTTTTTACTGTGTCGTGGAAAAAGGGCCACAGCGCCACACAGTAGAAAATAGAAAATATTTGCTACTGCATGTTTTCAGCATGCGCCAAATTCAGAATTACCACCCGGGGCACTCAGTAGCCAGGAATTAATGCTGATTTGGTGCACACTGGATGCACCTAGGACCTTGCCTTTGTAAAAGGGCCTCTGAGGAAATCTATTGTAGCAGCTTTTACTTTTTGGAAAGTATGACTATATGACAAAATGAGGAAAATGGTTAAAAAGAAGCTGAAAAGATCAGCCGCAAAGGTTAGGACTTTAAATCTGGCTTTCACGTTGTTTAAAAATACCATTGTGGAAGCCCAAACTAGATGCATTCCACCTATTAACAAAGGTGGAAAAAAGAGCAAATGACAGCCAGCGTGGTTAAAAGGTGAGGTGAAAGAGGCTATTAGAGGCAAAAGAATATCCTTCAAAAAAATGGAAAAAGGATTCGAATGAAGAAAATAAGAAACAACATAAGTACTGTCAAGCCAGATGCAAAGCACTGATAAAAAAGACTGAAAGAGAATATGAAGAAGAACTTGCTGCGGAGACAAAAACTCATAGTAACACCTTTGTCAGGTATATCTGAAGCAGGAAGCCTGTGAGTGAATCTGTGGGACCATTAGATCAGGAAGGAGCAAAGGAGCACTCAGGGAGGACAAGGCCATACTAGAGAGATTGAATTCTTTGTTTTGGTCTTTACGGAAGAAGAAGTAAAACATCTACCTGTACCAGAAAATGGTTTTCAGGGGTAACGATGCAGAGAAACTGAAATCTTGGTGAACTTTGAAGATGTATTGAGCCAAATTGACAAGTTAGAGTAATAAATCACCTGGACTGGATGGTATACACCCTAGGGTATTGAAAGAACTCAAACATGAAATTGCTGATCAGTTGCTAGTGATCTGTAACCTTTTGTTAAAATTGTCCGTAGTACCCGAAGATTGGAGGGTGACCAATGTGATGCCTATTTTTAAAAAGGGTTCCAGGGGTGGTCCAGGAAATTACTGATTGGTAAGCCTGATTTTAGTGCCGGGCAAAATAGTGGAAACGATTATAAAGAATAAAATTACAGAACATGTAGAGAAACACGGTTTTATGAGACAGAATCGGCATGCATTAAGCCAAGGGAGGTCTTGCCACACCTATTTGCTTCATTTCTTTGAAGGTGTGAATAAACGTGTGGATAAAGGTGAGCCGGTTGATGTAGTGTATCTAGATTTTCAGAAAGCTTTTGACAAAGAGCCTCAGGAGAGACTCCTGAGACATTTGGAGCCATAGGATAGGAGGCAGTGCTCTTCTGTAGATTAGGAATTGGTTATTGGACAGAAAACAGAGGGTAGCGTTAAATGGTAATTTGTCTCAATGGAGCAGGGTGAATAGTGGAGTGCTGAAGGGAGCTGTACTGGGACCAGTGTTATTTAACATATTTATAGATGACCTGGAAATCGGAATGATGAGTGAGGTGAATTAAATTTCAGATGGCACAAAACTATTCAAAGTTGTCAAAATGCACGCAGATTGTGAAAAATTGCAGGAAGACCTTAGGAAACTGGAAGACTAGGCATCTAATTGTTTTGGTCACTGAGTGGTTCGTTATATGAAGCTCAATGCCTTGAAGTATAACCCTGGCACATTAATCACCTGCAGTCTATTAATTTTATGAAGTCTCTTTTATTGAATAAATCACAGATAATTTACTCACAGTTGATGTTCAGAAAGGCTGTTTCCAAATGCAGAGACTTCTTAATCTGTAGGTTGCAGGAGGTGGGAATCTGAGGAGAGGTGGTTGTATTGCAGGGGGAAAAAAGGTGGTTAAGCAGATAGAAATAGTCCAAAGCTGGGTGACTGGAATGTGCAATATCTCATTTGGAGCGAGATATTATCAGGGTAAAAAAATCCAGGTTCGTTGCAGGGAATTTCAGCAGGACAGAGCTGTCTGGAGCGAGATGGGGTCAGCTCCATGCACCTGGCTGGATGGTGTTAGAATACCTCATGGCTGAAAGGACAAAGAGGTGATGGGGCTGTCCACAGGCTCGGGGGGGGGGGGGGGGGGGGCGATAGAGGCCAATGAGAACAGAGCCTGCCATCGGGTGGCAAGGGGTGGTCCTAGTTTGGCAGAGAGAGAAAGGAGATCTAGGCAACCTTACAACCAGTGGTAACAACTCTTGCACAACCAAGCAAGTGTGGTTGCACTGCCTGTGAACTACATTAATCACAGTGCCTTGCTCATATATCTTTACAATGAGAGATTGCAGCAGCGAAAGTTCTTAGAAATGAGAATAACAGTAAAGACATTACACACATTTTAGGATCACGTTATGAACTAGTACAAGGCTGTCAGGGGACAGAACACTAATTGGCAGATGAAATTTAATGTAGACAAATGCAAAGTGATGCAGATTGGGAAGAATAATCTGAATCATAGTTATTTGATGTTAGGGTCCACTTTAGGAGTCAGCACTCAAGAAAAAGACCAAGGTGTCATTGTAGACAATATGCTGAAATCTTCTGCCCAGTGTGCAGCGGCAGCCAAGAAAAGCAAACAGGATACTAGGAGTTATTAGGAGAGGGATGCAAAATAAGACCAAAAATACTATAATGCCTCTAACACTCTATGGTGTGACCTCTCCTTGGTCGCCATATCTCAAAAAAGATATAGCGGAATTAGAAAAGTTTCAAAGAAGAGCGACCAAAATGATAAAAGGAGATGGAACTGCTCCCATATGAGGAAAGTCTAAAGAGGTTAGGGTTCTTCAGCTTGGAAAAGAGATGGTTGAGTGGGGGATATGATTGAGGTCTTCAAAATCCTGAATGGTGTGTAGTGGGTGGAGGTGGATCAATTTTTCTTTCATTCAAAAAGTACAAAGACCAGGCGACACTCAATGAAATTGCATGGAAATACTTTAAAAGAAATAGGAGGAAATATTTTTTCACTTGAAGAATAGTTAAGCTCTGGAACTCAATGCCGGAGGACGTGGTAGCAGTTAGTGTAACTGGGTTTAAAAAACGTTTTGGCAAGTTCCTGAAGGAAAAGTCCATAGTCTGTTAATGAGATGGACATGGGGAAAGCCACTATTTGCCCTGGGATTGATAGCATGGAATGTTGCTACTAATTCGGTTTCTAGCAGGTACTTGTGACCTGGATTGTCTACTGCTGGAAGCAGGATACTGGGCTAGATGGACCATTGGTCTGACCCTATATGGCTGTTCTTATGTTCCTATGTAATATGAAATGTGTACTAGCCAAACAACCAATCTTAGCCGCCCCCTCCCCCCAATCAACATAATTCCTGAGCCCAGGAATCTTGCAGGTCTTGGGTCTGGGTGGGAAACATGTCCCCTAGCTGTAGTTGCCATTTTGGGAAAGGCACCAGATTTGGCAGGAGTGGCTGGGCATCATATTTGCCCTTGGACACCCTGGAGCACCAGTGACTTAGAGGTCTTTCACATGTGAGGGGTGGCTGCTGGTATCTTGGAGGATGGGCGGGGCTCAGATAGGGGGGCTTCAGGCCGGTGGGGGGGGGGGGGAGACCCTCCTCCACCAGCAAATGAGTATCAGGCCATGGCTTTGTGGCTTGATGCTTCCGGGCAGTGAAATAACCTCAGTAAAAGCTGGAGTCATTTTTGCTGTGATTTTGTGGCCCTAACTTGACTTCGGTGTTTCACTGTAAGTTGCATTATGGTATTTTCATGGTAATGAGATGCAAAACTTTTGCAGGTTTTGCATCTTGTTGCTGTATAATCCATGGCAACTTAAATATCACAGTTGGAAATGAAGTTGAGTCGCATTAGGGTCCTTTAAGTCACATTAAGGGGCTTATAACGCGACTTAAAGCTTTATCGCAGCTTGATAACTACCCCTCTTAGTGACTCAAAGAAATAATTCAGGGATATTTCCCATATAAACCCATCCTGTTAGACTATCTCTGAAATGCTTTGATGTTCCCATGCATACCTCCTACCCATCCCCACCCTGTTAGACTGTCAATGAAATGCTTGGATGTTTTACTTATATATACTGTCATCTACCACATTTGCTTATTTCCGATCTGACGAAGAAGGGCAACCTTCGAAAGCTAATCAAGAAATGTAGTAAGTTATGTCTAATAAAAAAGGTATCATCTTATTTTCTTTTCCATGTTTTATTTTGTTTGATTTCTATTGATTACCATATAAACCTAAAAGTGATAATAACTTAAATTTAGTTTGAAACAATATAGGTAACCAATGTAAGTCTTTTCAAATTGGAAAGGCCCTATCCCATTTTTGAGTGTTCTTAATAAGTTTTATTAAGTAGTAGTATTTATTTATTTGTTTGTTTGTTACATTTGTACCCCACATTTTCCCATCTTTTGCAGGCTCAATGTGGCTTACATAGTACCGTAATGGCGTTTGCCAAATCGGTTGATAACAAATACAAGGTTATATTGTGGTCAAATGAGGTAGGTGTGAATCATGCATCATGAGGGTCGAGGGAATGAAGATTGTATATTGTCCAGTACGATCATTGATTATGCTGTGTTGCTGGCTGTGGGGTTTTAAGGTGGATCGGTGGGGTAAGCCTTTTTGAAGAGGTGGTTTTTAGTCATTTCTTGAAGTTTAGGTGGTTATGGATTGTTTTCATAGCTTTTGGGAGTCCATTCCATAGTTGTGCGCTTATGTAGGAGAAGCAGGATGCGTAAGTTGCTTTGTAACTTAGAAAATTACTTTATGTCTAAATTCTTTACAGTAATCTAATTCTATTGTGCATAATAATCTGATTTCTACTGTTGTGCACAACTCTTATTTCCAATGCATAGCTCTCATCTATCTAATTAATCTTAATTTCCACAACAAATTACGAACTACTTTAGAAGTCTAATCATAAGTAAAGCAGAATCAATTGTCACACCAGGGCTATATGAAGATTAACATAAAGGAATAACTCCCCTGCTGATGGATTATATCCAGTATTTGCTCTTTGTCTGCCCCTACCCACAAAATTTGTTTTCTGTCATCCAACATCTAATAGTTTAAAAACATTTACCCAATGTTAAATAAGCATGTTCCAGGCCTTTTATTGCAGGATCTAATATCTGCACATCTACATAAATAAAATGCTCTAAACCTAAAGCATCTAAAATAGTTCCCAGTTGGTGTAAAACAACAATAAAACAGTATGGGGCCGATTTTCAGACCGTGAGAGGCAGCCCGGCTAACTCCCACAGTTGACGGTGAACCTGAATATTCAGTGCTGGGCTGTTTCTGGTGACCTGCATTGAATATCCGGTTTATTTGTGGCCGGTTTAAACTTTACCGGCTAAGTCAATATTCAGCGCTGGCTGATTAAGTTTATAGTGGCCAAAGATAGGGCTGCTATTTAGGTGGCCTGATTTGGCCACCAAACTTAGCTCAATATTTATTGCTAGCCAGCTATATCGAGTGATATAGCCAGTTAGCTGCCACGCGCTTACCGCACATGTTCAGTGGTAGATAGCTGGCTACCCCCACTGAATATTTGCGGCTAGCCAGTTAAGCGCTGATCATTGGCCGATATAGGCATAAAGAGAAGCCTTGAAGGATCCCTTAATTTTATCGCCAGCTCTTTGGCAAGCTATATATGTGACTCATCCTAGAATCTTGATTTTCAAAAAAAAATCCTCACACTAGCTACCAGTGTCATCCAATTGACTAAATAATCATGATCTATTAAATCAAATGCTTCAGTTAAATCCAGCTTCATTAATAAGGCACATTTGCCTCTAGCCAGTAAAATTCTAACATTCTCCACCACAGCAATTAACACTGTACTAAGTTGAGATCAAAATCAAGATTGTAAGTAATAAAGTAGACTAAATTTATCCAAATACTATATTTTTCCATTACTGCTTCTATCACTTTTACCTAGTAAGAAATATTAACTGGTGTATAATTTTTACAAATGTTCCGATCCCCCTTCCCATTCTTAAGTGGATGGATAATAATCACAAAAACTCATCCTTCTATATAATAATTTTCACCTCCAACGTTCTAATCTTGCTGCCTCAGACCAAGGATCAAGTTGAGAATTACGCGTACAAAATTAACAGGAAAATAATAGGAAACAGCATAAGGAGTAACAAGTCGAATGCAAAGTGTTCATAAAGATGGCAAAGAGATACTTTATGAACACTTTGCATTTGACTTGTTACTCCTTATGCTGTTTCCTATTATTTTCCTATTATTATTCAAGGAAAGGAAATTAACAGGTATGAATAAATTTCACTATTCTTGTTGTTCAACTAGACCAGTCCAAACCATCAGGATCTATAAAAGCAGACCCCTACTGGAAGGGAGACAGCAAGGGTCCCTGAATAACTGCTGTGCCAAAAATGTCAATCTTGTAGTGCTTAACAAAGGAATGCAGTGACAACCAGGTCACCACTATAGATACCATTCGACGAGACTGCTCAATAACTCTGCCCAGGATGCCAAGTCGAGTGAGCTGAGTCCACCTTCCCCAGGCACCTTCTTGAGAGTGGCTACCATTGATCCCAAAACAGTGTATCCAGCAAGGAGTACAATATTCAGGCACTTTGAGCCTTTGAAGATGGCTTTGAGAGATACTTTGAAAAGAAGACTGCTTTGGAGTCAAAAACACATAGTAAAATGTTTTTTTAGGTATATTAGAAGCAAGAAGCTGGTAAAAGAATCAGTTGGACCACTAGATGACCAAGGGGTAAAGAGGACACTCAGGGAAGTCAAAACCATAGTGGAGGTATTAAATGAATTCTTTTCTTCGGTGTTCACCGAGGAAGATATGGGAGAGATACCAGTGCCAGAAATGGTATTCAATGCTGATGAGTCAGAGCAACTGAAACAAATCTCTAAACCTGGAAGATGTAATAGGACAGTTTGACAAATTGAAGAGTGGCAAATTGCCAGGACTGGATGATATACATCCCAGAGTACTGGTGGAATTGAAAACTGAGTTTGCAGAGCTATTGTTAAAGTGACTAGGGCTCTTCAGCTTGGAGAAACGATGGCTGCGGGGAGATATGATAAAGGTCTATAAAATATTGAGTGGAGTGGAATAGATAAATTTGAATTACTTATTACTCTTTCCAAAAAATACTAGGACTAGGTGGCAAACAATTAAGCTACTAAGTAGTACATTTAAAACCAGAAAAAATATTTCTTCACTCAACATGTAATTAAACACTGGAATTCGTTGCCAGAGAATGTGGTAAAAGCAGTTAGCTTAGCAGGGTTTAAATCAGTTTAGATAATTTCCTGAAAGAAAAGTCCATAAGCCATTATTAAGATGGACTTAGGAAAATCCACTGCTTAATTAATAGGATACTGTCCAACTGTTCACGGCCTCACTCAGTATTCAAATCATATCACAAAACTGCTAACAGAGTGTATTTAACGAGTTGGCTATATAGTTCTCAGTGAGGTAGAGTCTCATATAACCAACACGGCTGTTTTCATTTCACTCTAGGGTGAATCACGTGCTCGTGTTCTTTTATTAATCATAGACTCATCCCCCACCTCCTAATCTATTCAATATTTAAACACTTCAGTCTGCTTCTGACATCTTCATATTTCAATTAACCATAGCCATTCTTATAACTGTGCACACAGCACTTATCTTATGCAAATTGGTGTATGATAAGCAGCATAAAATTTGCTCTACTCTTTTGGGGCCTTGCCAGGTACTTGTCATCTGGATTGGCCATTGTTGGAAACAATGGGCTTGATGGACCTTTGGTCTGTACTAGTATGGCAATACTTTATGTACTTAAATGAATACTACTTGAATTATTCAACTGAATATTAATTGCTTCCATAGAGGATTTAAAAAAGTATGACTCGGAAGTTCTTTATGCTTCATATGGAGACTTAAATCCCCTACAACTATTACTTCTTACCTTGAAGAGGTCAGAACAATCAGTTCAGTCTCTAACATTCTCTTCTTCCTCATCTGTGTCTGTCATCCATTGAGTCTTGATTTGCCTCTTTCTTTTCACTACTTGGTTTCCTATTTCAGGCCCTGTTCGGCCCCCCCCCCCCCCCCCCCCCCCCCCCCGCATTGCTGGAATTGAAAGCTTGCTGAGTTATTTAGCCATGTCTTAGCATTCTGTCAACACAGTTTTTGCAGTGCCTTTTCAAACTTTAAAGCATGGTCACAATAGTCCAGTGGAAGCATGTCCTTACAGCTGTATAGCATCAAATGACACCACCACCACCCTTTTAAAAAATCTGTTTCTTTGTTTAAAAATGAATGCTTTTATGCACATAATTTGGGCATGTCTAAAACTGTTTTAGGTAAGGAGAAGATGGGCATTAAGAGTGGAACAACACTTACAGTCTGTGCTATTATTATTATTTTTTTTATTAAGCTTGCAGAATGATGCAGTATTAGCTGCTAGCTCCAAAATATCTTCTCTGTTTTCAATTTTTATTATGTAGGAGACATGCCACAAGTGTTCATGAATGTATTAACCAGTTATAAGCTGTTTTTGGAAGAAGTTTAATAAAATATTGTGCAAAAAAAGAAAAAAAAATATCACAAAAGTGATTTTGAAGGGTAAATGATTTTAAAGAGAAGTGACTTCTTTGTTGGAGCCAGTTTTTGAATACGTCTTTAGTCTTCATTGATCTCATCTATGTATCTTCCTTGATAATAAAAAAAAAAAAGAGCAGATCACACACAGAGTCCCAAGAAAAAAATAATCCTTTATTGAAACAAACACCCGATGTGGTCCATGTTTCTCCCACTCACGGGCTGCCTCGGGCTGTCGGTGCTAAAATAATATGCAAATATTAATGAATAAATGTGAATAAAATGTATAAAGCTATCAATATCAAATGTGAGGGATCCAGTGATAAAATTATGTGCACTTAGAAAGGACAGACAAACAAATTGAAACACTTTTGTTTATATAAATAAAACACAAATTGTGTTTTCTCAGTGGGATTCAATTCCAAAAAATATAGCTCCTTGTGACTCTGGGCAAGTCAACTCTCCATTGCCTGTATGTAATACATAAACTGCTTTAATTGTAACCGCAAGAAAGGTGGTATATCAAGTCCCATCCCCTATCTCTTTCCCACTCACTGTCTTAGTCTCACTCTTCATCTATCAACCAAACAATTCAGAGGCTAAAACTCAAAAATGCTGAAAGTAAAATTAAAACATTTTTGAAAGTGCTCAGAACTGTGATGCTAAGCCATCAAGTGGACAAGCAATCACCATCCAGCCATAACACCATCTGCCCCTGGCAGCTAAGTTGAATGTTCAGTGATTAATGATTAATATCATAGTGTGTGCTGCTATGAAGTCAAACATACTAAGCCAGAGTATTTTCCACCAAGTATAACAAGCTTCTGCTGCTTATATAATGTGAAATCCAATATAATTTCAAATGATGACAAGAATCCACGTCTGATGTTTGAAAAATCCTCATAGGGTGCAGCTTTGATAAGTCAAAGTCCACCTCTAGGTGCCAGTTTGTGTTCAAAAGTGATATGCAGCGGAACAGTTTCACACACATTTAATTTGATTTGAGCATCGCAGCGTTTCACTTTTGGATAGAAATTGGCACCTGCAGGTGGACTTTGACTTATCACAGCTGTACCCCATGAGGATTTTTGAAACATCAGACATAGATTTTTATCATCATTTGAAAGCTAAGAGGCATATTTTTAAAGCACTTAGACTTATGAAGTTAAATAGAGGCGTATTTTCAAAGCATTTAAACTTGCAGAGTTACATAGAGGGGCATTTTCGAAAGAAACGTCTAAATCAGAATTTGGACGTTTTACAAACACGTCCAAATTCCGAACAGGAAAGAAGGTAATTTTCGAAAAAGATGGACGTTTATTTTGTGTTTGAAAATACTATGGACGTCCTGTGATTTAGACGTTTTGTGATTTGGACATCCTTTTTTTATTGGTCCATTTTCGAACAAAAGACGTCCAAATGCAAGATGTCCAAAACAGAGGAGGAGTGGCTTAACGGTTAGTGCAGCGAGCTTTGATCCTGGCAGCATGGGTTCAATTCCCACTGCTGCTCCTTGTGACCTTGGGCAATTTAAATGCACAAGGGGCATTTTTGGATATGACGTCTAAGTCTGAATTTGGACGTTTTTTGTAAAACGTCAAAATCAGAACAGGAAAGGTCATTTTCTACAAAAAAAAAAGTCTAGCTTTTCCTTTTGAAAATGTTGTTTGGAAAATTGTTTTGGGATTTGGATGTTTTATTTTTTGGTCCATTTTCAAACAAATACATCAAAATGCAAAACGTACAAAATCCACAAGAAAATCCACAATAAAATGAAACCATTCACATGTTCTAAGTGTGGTAAAAGCTTTGGTTGTAATGTAAATCTCAAAAGTGCATCAGAAAGTCCACACGGGAGAGAAACCATTTGCATGTATAGAGTCTAGTAAAAGCTTTGGTCAGAAGATAAACCTCACAATGCTACTACTACTACTATTTAGCATTTCTATAGCGCTACAAGGCGTACGCAGCGCTGCACAAACATAGAAGAAAGACAGTCCCTGCTCAAAGAGCTTACAATCTAATAGACAAAAAATAAAGTAAGCAAATCAAATCAATTAATGTGTACAGGAAGGAGGAGAGGAGGGTAGGTGGAGGCGAGTGGTTACAAGTGGTTACGAGTCAAAAGCAATGTTAAAGAGGTGGGCTTTCAGTCTAGATTTAAAGGTGGCCAAGGATGGGGCAAGACGTAGGGGCTCAACAGCCTTCAGTAAGGCAGCTCATTGCATAATGCACCAGAGAATACACAGAGTAGTGAAACCATTTACATGTCCTGAGTGTGGTAAAAGCCTTGGTTGGAAAGAAAGCCTCACATGGCATGAGAAAATCCACACAGGGATGAAACCATTTACATGCACAGAGGAGGTAAAAGCTTCAGTTGGATTGGGACAGGTAATTAGGGAATGTACACTCTTGCTATGAAGTATGGAAAAATAGCACTCTGGTATTTAGATATATGTAATGAGACCTCCTTTTCATCTATAGATCTGAATTCAAAGCACAAATCTAATGATAAACAATAGACATAAGGATCAGATGTTATAAAAAAAAAAAATAGAAAGCTTGGCATCAGGTAGAATAGTGGAAAAGTGACATCCCAGGAAAGCAATAGGGCCTCCTTGGGGGCACTGCAGTGGACTTTATAAAATGCTCCCAGGTATACATCTCACCATTGCTCCCTTACCGTGTCTGCTGAACCCCCAAAACCCCCAACCCCCAACTGTACACCACTACCTTAGCCCTTGCAGGTGAAGGGAGCACCAATATGTGAGTACAGTGGGTTTCTGGTGGGTTTTGGAGGGCTCACAGTTTCCTCCACAAGTCTAACAAGTAGGGGGAGGTAGAAGCCTGGGTCCACCTGTCTGCAGTGCACTGCACCACTACTAGACTACTCCAGGGACCTGCATGCTATTCTGATGGACCAGAGTATAACATCTGAGGCTGGCAAGTAATATTTTAAATCACTTTTTTGGGGTGGGAGGGAGATAGTGACCACTGGGGGAGTAAGGGAAGGTGATCCCCCAAGTCCCTCCAGCGGTCATCTGGTCATTTGGGGCACATCTTGTGTGAAGTAGAGGAGTACCCTATTGGTTAGTGCAGCAGACTTTGATCCTGGGGAAGTGGGTTCAATTCGCTATAAAGACAGGTCTAGCTCAAAATGTCTAAGTTGTAGTCTTGGACGTCTTTGTTTTTTTTTTCATTACTGCTGAAAGACGTCCATGTCTTAGAAACATCCAAACCCCGCCTTGAACACGCCCCCTTGAGATTTGGACATCCTTCTGACGGACTTCAGAGAGAGACTTCCAAAAAGAGGTTTCGATAATACTGGTTTGGACGTTTCTGTGAGATAAATGCCCAAATGCTGACTTATGTCACTTTTTGGACATCTATCTCTTTTGAAAATGAGCCTGATAGTGACCTCTGGAACTTTGTAAGTCTAAGTTCTTTGAAAATGAGCCCCATAGTAACCTATGCTACATAGGGGCTCATTTTCAAAGCACTTAGACTTACAAAGTTCCAGAGGTTACTATGGAACTTTGGAAGTCTAAGTGCTTTGAAAATGAGCTCCTAAGTATATCGGATTTCACATTGTATAAGCAGCAGAACCTTGTTATACTTGGTGGAAAATACGTTGGCTTAGTATGTTTGACTTCATAGCAGAACATTAATCACTGAGCATTCAGGTTAGCTGCTGGGGGCAGATGATGCGATGATGGCTGGTGATTGCTCGTCCATTTGTTGGCTTAGCATCACAGTTTTGAGCACTTTCAAAACTCTTTAAATTAGTCTCTGAATTATAAATAAAACACATACATGCGTGTATCAGAAAACTTATAATGGCATATCTGTTCTGTGTAATGTGCAGTATTTCTGTATCAGTGTGCATATGTGGTAAGATCAGGAAGTAATATAAAGAATTCTTCCAAGCATGCTTCTTTTCTTTCTGTGGCTTTATCTGGATCACTTCATGTTGATGCTGTTGCAAGAATTGGTGAGGTGGGTTAAAAAAAAATGGAAATTGCCACTTTTTAAAATTGTTTTTTAAATGAAGCATTTTGCCTTTTAGTTGTTTGCAGTTGTGCTGAACCTTAAAATTAATTGTTTATTTAGGGGCCTTTTTACCAAGTGGCGGTAAAAGATGACCTGCAAGATCACCTTTTACCGCAGCAGGTAAAAGAATTGTTTTTTTTAAAAAGAGGCAGTAAATGGCCATATGGTACTTTGAACATCGGTGCGTGGCCATTTACTACCGAAGCCCTTAGCGCCTCTTATTCAGGAGGCGGTGAGGGCTCCGTCGATTATAGATGCCCAATTACCATTGGGCACACCTACTCCCTGCTCACCTACTACCTTTTTTCTAGTGCCGGAAAAGGCATGCGGCAGACCCAGAACTACTGCCGGGCTCATAGGCAAGCTGAGTGGTGCGGCCGATTAGCCGTTTGCTACACCAGTGGTAGTCCCTACTGTAGGTTATTTAATAGGGCCCCTTAATTTTGTTAAGCAGTTTTTTTTATATGTACTTTTTACAGTGAATTCTTTTAACGGGTTGTTTGAGCACAGCCTATCACATATATAGAGATACATTTTGGAATGGCTACAGGAAATTGCCCCCTTTTTAGTATGTTTGCTTTTTAAATGGAGCCTTTTAGTTGCTGTTGTTTTCAGTTGTGCAGAACCTTAGAAGCAATTGTGTTCTCTTATTGTGCCAAGCATTTAATTTATTCACTTTTTTTAAAGGGGGGCACTTAGGCTTTTAATTGGTATTTTAAACTGTGTCTTGTATTAGATTCAGGTGCTAAAGGAAATCAAACAGTTTGATTCCCTTTAGCACTGCTGAGCACTTCTATGACAGCTGTAAGATATATATTTTATCCTAACTAGGTGCTTTTTTAATGAAGGATTTTGCCTTTTAGCTGCTGTTTTTAGTTGGGCTGAAGATCAGAAGTACCTACTTCCTCAAACCTTGCTAAGCATTTTATTTAATTATTTCTTTCAAAGGGAGCACCTAGGCTTTTAACTGCTGTTTTAAGTTGTGTCTTATATTAAAAGTAATTGTTTCCTGGTTTCTTATAGTACTACTGAGGTGTGAATTAACCTCCTAATTAGCTATGTAATTTAGACTATTTCAAGTTCTTGTTATGCACTGGTTAGTCGTCTGTGAATATATATCCTACAGATAATATGCTCCCTTCACAATTAATCTTTTCCATGCTGTTTGAACACAGGTTACCACATATACGCACATATACTGCATAGATATACCATTATAAGTTCACGTTTATTATTATTTGCATATTATTTTAGCACTGACCTCTGAGGCAGCCCCTGAGTGGGCGAAACATGGACCACGTTGGGTGTTTGTTTCAATAAAGGATTATATTTTCTTGGGATCTATTGTGTGATCTGCTGTTGAGTTTTTTTGTTTTGCAACACTTTTGGTGCCGATCTAAAGAGCCTCTCTGTTGTTGAGTCTTCCTTGATAAATATACACATACAGATAGGAAAAATCAATGGAGGAAAATAGGCAGTTTACCTATTTAAGCTGGTATTTTGCAACTTACAGTTGTTGGCACTTACACATGTATGTGAACCATTTATGTAAAAATGCTACTAATTAACTACAGAGGATGCAGTCTTTATTTTCAATGTCAAGAGGGAAATGCACAGCAGGGGACTGTGGAGAATACTTTTCTCAAACCCTATTATAAAGTGCTGGCTACTCCTTTACTGTTTCCCATGTATTATGGGCATCCACATATTAACTGAACCGTTTCTAAAATTGTCATTTATTTTCAGACATCATTTTCACGTGTAAATACTGGAACTTCCATGTGGAAATTGTGGATAAGGCCTCTAAAATAACCCCCAGCATCTTTCAAGAAGAAAAGATAAATTGCAGTCTTAAAGGGGTTTAGTAGTGTGCCACTTTTTACGTTGTGCGCCAAATGGAAGTACTTCATTGAGAAATGGGGAAAGCAAAGAGTAACATGATATTTTTCACCCGGGGACAGTGTCTCCAAATGGGTTAGTTTTGCACATACCATGACGGTAATGAACCTCACTCCTAAGCCAGGGTATGTAGAGTATGATCTTAGTCTCTTAAACTTACTGCCAACGCTTGACCCAATGCTTGCATTGTGCCAAAGAGAGCTTCCTTGTAGAGTTCGTAAGATGTAACATGTATAGGCAATCTGTTGAGGTGTACTTGAAAGTGCTGTTAACTAAGCCTGTGGTTTCCAAAACTGGGGGGAATATTTCTGTATTTTTCGGCCACATTTTCTTGATCTTTGCCTGTATTTCTTAGGTATTAAGAATTTCTCCTTCTCTACCCAATTCAAAATAATTGCTTGAAACTGACACCTTTAAGATCTGTGCAATTCTGATGTTTTTCTCTTTTACCACTATGTCTGGTTACCTTGCATTCAGCTTCTCCTTGGCTGGAGTGAGGATATCCTAGGTGACCATATTTATTTTCCATAAATCTCTTAGGCTCATGATCTCAATGCTTTTTTTTATATAGAGATGTTACATTGAGTTTCCAGTGGATGAAATGTGCCATCTTATTGTGCCTTTCTGTATTGAAATTTTGTTCTTTCCGAACTTTGCAGCAGCTGTGAAATGAGTGACCGTATCCTGCTCATTGCTACAGAATCTACATATGTCTGTTGTACTAGGTTTTCTTTTTTTCTATGCAGGCTTTGAACCATTTTATCTATAATACACTGCCCTGGGCTGCAGCAATTGGACTTATCTTTTGGTTTCAGTTCATCTGTGTCTGATTTTGATCAATGCATAGATTCTGGAGTAACACTTTGTGTTTTCCATTGTACTTTATGCATTGGTTAACTATATCTAGCAAAAAGATGACGTTTTTCACTATAAATCTAGCAATTAAATCAAAGGAAATTGGACTAAAAAAAAGTCAGCATTCACCTATTCAGGAAATCTGGTAACAGAAGACAGCAACACTGAAAAAAAAAAGATAATTAGAATGGTAAAGCAGCATCAGTCATGAACAGATTGGGACAATAAGAAGCTAACAACTCGAATGAAGATGCACGAGTCTAATAGTTACATGATACCCACTCTATTATATGGTGCACAAACCTGGCCAGTAATGAAAACTCTCCATAACAGAATAGATGGTTTTGATTCACTAAGCTTAAGAGGACTTGTACATGTCAAGTTGTGAGATAAAAGTTAAAACTGAAATGATAAGAGAGATCACTGAACAGCCACCTGTTAGAAAGATACTACAGAAATGGCAACTTATAAGGTTTTGGCACCTACTGGTACAAAGAATGGATGTATAGCACATGCCAAGGCAAGCTATGAACTGGAAACCAGAAGGGAAAAGAGGTTCAGGAAGGTAAAGACAGATGTGGCTTCAAACAGTAAGACTTCACTGAGATGAATATCAATTGGTGATCCAGGAAATTATGAGTGTTGAGTCTATTAAATTTGTAGCTTTTACAAATAGTTTCATGTAGATTCCATTCCGAGATGCCCAATGTTTTGTGTGTCTGAAAGTTTTACACAGAGGTTTAATGTTCAACTACTTAAAATTCAGAAAAATATAAAGCAAACACTCAGTTAACTAAATAGAATTCTTTACTAGTGTTCACTTTGAGTTATCTAACATAGAAACAGAGAAAATGACATCAGATAAAGTCCACATGGCCTAACCAGTCTGTCCATCCATACCAACTACTAATCTCTACTATCCTTTCCTGTCTCTTAGAGATTCTGTGTGCCTGTCCCATACTCTCTTGAATTCAGATTCGGTCCTTGTCTCCACTACCTCCATCTACCACTCTTTCCATAAAAAGTATTTCCTTACTCCTAAGTCTATACCCTTTCACCTTCATCCAGTCCAATTGCTTAATGCAGGTGGTCAGGAACATGGCAGCATATGATGAGAACCAGTAGACTCCTGGTGAAATGCATTGTCTCTGCTTGCATGCCACAGAGACACTTTAATGAGATGGCTGTTTTCAAGGAAAGTTGAAAAGCAGTGGGACATGTGAAAGATTAATTAAGTCACGAGTTCTTAAATGCCAAGATAAACATCCATGTAGTGTGAAAGACTGCTGGGAATGTTTGTGCAATTAAGTTCCTCTTCAGCATACATTTACTGCATTGTTTGCACACCCTGGGGAAGTAGTTAATATTGGTATGTTTTCCACAAGTAAATATGTGAACACTAGTAAAGAATTCTATTTAGTTAACTGAGTGTTTGCTTTATATTTTTCTGAATTTTAAGTAGTTGAACATTAAACCTCTGTGTAAAACTTTCAGACACACAAAACATTGGGCATCTCGGAATGGAATCTACATGAAACTATTTGTAAAAGCTACAAATTTAATAGACTCAACACAGCAACTGCAATACTAGAGTCACATTTTAAATACCTATCATCCCTTCAGGTACTGTTATTTCACAGCGTCAAACCAGCATGATCCATGGCTGCTGAATCTGTCTCTAGTTTTGTATTTATCTGAGATTGAAGTGAGTTGCAGTGTTATGATAGCCTGTGTTGTGAAGGTGGGAGGTTTGCTCACTCAGTAAAGAAAAAAATAACTCTGTTTAAACGTCTTAGTTTTGGGTAATGCTTATGGAACTTGCTTTAAGTGAGTGTTGGGGCTATACCACAGTATTTGTTTAGTCAACATTTAAAAACCTGTTTTTTATGATTTATGTATTTTTTATTTGTAGAATTTAGTGTTTATAGAGATGAGTTTGTTCACCCCACCATCTCTCAGTCTTGCTCCAGACTGGATTTAGGAGAATTGCTTAAATACATATAATATTCTGGTGTCCTGTGGTTAGCCTCACAGAAGAACCCCAAAAAGGGGCAGCAGTGTGCTCAGGGTTCATACTTTTCCTTGTTAACTGTTTACAGGTCCTCTCTGTCTTGTTGCTCTGTCTTCTCTTCTAATACCCATGTCATCTGGGCGGGGAAAATGACTGTAAACTTTTTGAACTGCAAGTGGACATCCTGATACCAGCTACCACAGTCACAAGCTGGTATTGGAAAAAAATTAAAATGCTGCTTTTTAATCCAATGTTTTTTGTAATGCCAGCAATTGGTGCTGGATAGTATTGTAGGAACTGATTTTTCTTTCAAGCAGGATTGAATCAGGCACACAAACGAGTGTTGTAATTTAGTGCTGCCAGAATGAAACAGCTCTCCCAAAGCTCAGAAGTAGTGTAAAGTTTTGAGCATCCGTGGCTCTTCCCATGCATAGTAATCTCCTCCATTTTTGTTTTCTTCAGTCTGCCGGATGGACATGTAAATAAAGCTTATCCAGAAATTTTCTTGAACCTTTTTTTCATGACCTACTGATTCTGTTTTTGACATGTCTGTTCTTCTTTCTTTTTTTTTTTAATTTTCAATCCAGTGGAAATATTAGATATTATTTACAAAGGAGTAAAAGATGTCTTTCTAGGGGCTAAGTAACTCTCCAAAAAACAGAGTGAAGCCAAGTTTCATGTAGGGGAGAAATCTGTGAAAAGACAGATATAGTTTGAGATTCCAGAGAAATAAAGTACCCCAAACATGGCCCAGTGCATTTTTGTGGGAGGAGGAGTCTCAGCACCTGCAACATAATTACATAAGTATTGCCATAAAGGGAAAGACCAAAGGTCCATCAAGCCCAGCATCCTGTTTCCAACAGTGGCCAATCCAGGTCACAAATACCTGGCAAAATCCCAAAAAAGTACAAAACATTTTATACTGCTTATCCCAGAAATAGTGGATTTTCCTCATGTCCATTTAATAACGGTTTATGGACTTTTCCTTTAGGAAGTCGTCCAGACCCTTTTAAAACTCCGCTAAGCTAACCGCCTTTACCACATTCTCTGGCAATGAATTCCAGAATTTAATTGAGTGAAGAAAATTTTTCTCCGTTTCGTTTTAAATTTACTACACTGTAGCTTCATCGCATGCCCCCTAGTCCTAGTATTTTTGGAAAACGTGAACAGACGCTTCACATCTACCCATTCAACTCCACTCATTTTATAGACCTCTATCATAGAAACATTAATACATTGAAACAAAGCAGTTAAGGAATTGTTCCTTTCAAACTGCCCCTCCCCTCTCATAGGTGCACACACATGCAAAAAGGGTTGGAAATTGCTCCATGAGGCATGCTACATATGCTTTCCCCACCATATAGCCCTCTCATGCCACACTCTTATCCCTTCTGGGCTCTCTTAGTAGTTCTGATGCATGTTTCATTTTCGTTCTCTTTTAAATTGTATATCTTAATAGTTGTATTGAATGGTAGAACATAGTGTCTGAACTCTGTAGTTTGCTACTGTTGATATGTGTATGGCAGTAGTTCCCAAACCTGGTCCTGGAGGCATCGCAGCCAGTCAGGTTTTCAGAATATCCACAATGAATATCCAGGAAAGAGATGTGCATGTAGTGAAGGCATGGCATGCAAATCTCTCTCATGAATATTCATTGTGGATATCCTGAATACCTGATCGGCTGGGGTGCTTTCAGGGCTAAGTTTGGGAACCACTGGTGTATGGCATCCTTTCAAATCTGTTGACACTGACCTATAGAGGGTAATTCTATAATAAGGTACTCACTATAGGAGCTGATTGTGATGCCTATGAGAAGACTGTCCTATAAAGAAAAGTAGACACCTGCTTTTCTTTATAAAATACTAGTGCTAATGGCTGAAAATGTGTATACATTAAGGTACAATCACTTACACCAACCCTATAGCTGGTGTAAATTCCTACACCTAGATATTAGTACATAAGCACATAAAGGGTAGAATTCTATAATTTAGGCATATATTTGTTCGATTTGCCCATGTTCTGTCCAAACTCTACCCATACCCACATCAAAGTATACCCCATCAAATCATGGCAGGTACTTTGCTACTAGCCAGTATTCTATAAGACAAGGGTTTTCAACTCAGTCCTCGGGGTACAGCCAGCCAATGATGATATTCTGAAAACCCAGACTGGCTGGGTGTTCTCCCAAGGACTGGGTTGAAAACTTCTGCTACAAGGGGTCATTTACGAAAGTATGTGGCTAGTATACTGCCATTTACATGATTTCCTGGCTGCTAAAACTAGGTGGTGTCTTGTAAAATTACTCCAATAAGAGAGATTGTATTTGGGTTTATTTTATTCTTTCCATACCAACAAAATGTTTGGGAAGTGTTTTTCTAACCACCCACCCCCATGCTCACTTGGCCCTTCTCCTTTCTTCTTTAAAGTAGTACATAGAAGGGTTGGAAAGAATTCCACGAGTCATGCTCCCTGTGCTTTCTCCACATGCCTTGTTTTCATTAATTAAAAAAGTGTGTTAGTACTTAAACTTGCTTCTTACACTATTTCTTCTTCAGCATAGAGCCGTGGTGCAGGTCATTGCATCAATAATGCAACAACAACAACAAAAAATCTGGAAATAAGAATAATAAGTGAGGTGATTAAATTCAAAGAAGACATTAGGATATTGGAAGACTGGGCATCCAAATGGCAGATGAAATTTAATGTGGACAAATACAAAGTGATGCACAGTAAGAAGAATAATCCAAATCATAGTTACCTGATGCTAGGGGGTCCACCTTGGAAGTCGGCACTCAAGAAAAAGATCTAGGTGTCATTTTAGATAATATGTTTAAAGCTTCTGCCCAGTGTGTGGCAGTGGCCAAAAAAGCAAACAGTATGCTAGGAATTATTAGGAAAGGGATGGTAAATAAGATAAAGAATGCTGCTATGCCTCTGTGTTGTTTCGTGCTGCGACCTCATTTTGAGTATTGCATTCAATTCTTTCTGTATCTCAAATAAGATATAGCGGAATTAGAAAAGGTTCAAAGAAGAGTGACCAAAATGATAAAGGAGATGGAACTCCTCCCTTATGAGGAAAGTCTAAAGAGGTTAGGGCTCTTCAGGTTGAAAAGGAGATGGCTGAGGGGAGATATGATTGAGGTCTACACATTCCTGAGTGGTGTAGAACGGGTAAGAAATGAATCTTTTTTTATTATTATTATTATTATATTTTTTAATGCTTTCAAAAAGTATAAAGACTAGGAGACATTCAATGAAGTTACATGGAAATACTTTTAAAACAAATAGAAGAACATATTTTTTCACTCGATGAATAGTTAAGCTCTGGAACTCGTTGCCAGAGGATGTGGTAACAGTAGTTAGTGTATCTAGGTTTAAAAAAGGTTTGGACAAATTTCTGGAGGAAAAGTCCATAGTCTTCTATTTAAATAGACATGAGGAAGCCACTGTTTGCCCTAGGATTGGTAGCATGGAATGTTGTTACTATTTGGGTTTCTGCCAGGTACTTGTGACCTGGATTGGGCACTCTTTAAAACAGGATCCTGGGCTGGATGAACCATTGTTCTGACCCGGTATGGCTGCTATTATGCTCTTATTAAAAAAAAAAAAGCTAAGCATGATACCCAGAGATGCCATTTGTGTGGGGTCTATACAGCATCAGGAAGACTATTCTGCCTGTGGATGGATGTCCCGCAAGGGCTCAGAAAGTGTTTCTCTTAGCTCCAAGAGCATTGTGAGGTAGGAAAAAATGTCTCTTGAAAAGAAAAAGTCATTATGCAGTGGCTACATGGTCCAGTTGGTCAACTTTGCTAGATGTTGCTTCTGTCTCCTCACTTGGTGGCCTTAAAAGCCTCACCATGGTAAAACAAATGGGGAGCAGGTCTGTGTATGCTGTACTGAAGGCATCTCAACCATCAGCAAAGGTGTTTCTATGGTAGCCCACCAGTCTGAGCAGGATCAATCTATTGTCTGGGCTGATGCAAAGGCATTAGGTGTTTAAGCTGTGTGCCTCTCCTTCGCAATTAACTTTCACTTCCCAAAGCCCCATGAGATTTTGAAGTTTAAACTAAACCATCATGATAACCCAATATTGTGTCTGCCAGAAAGATCCTTTAAAAATGCATAATTCAAATACTTCAGCATTAAACCTTTGGTTTTTTTTTTGGTATGTATGCATAATGAGGGCAACTTCCAAAACACACACTATAGATCCTCTACCTAATAGTTGAAGATCTCAAAAGGGAAACCCTCACAACATTTGAAAATATGGTGAAAAAGACCTTAGTACAAATCAACGGCCTTCATATAAAATAAGGTCGGGAAAAAAAACCCATCACCGGTCCTGAAAAAACTCCATTCTGAAAAGAGCCTTCTTATAAACATTTAACTGGCTTTTTATAGTTCATCAATCATTTTTAACTGTTCACAAAACACTCAAAAAGTATATTTTTCACGTATCTTGGATGTCCTTTTGATTAGCCTTGATCTTTATGCTGCAGTATGATTTGAAGGGCATGTATTCCCTGAAGTAGCCTAACCGAGTGAAACAAGGTATTCATGTTGGGATGTTTGAAGAGGATTTGATACTGTAGAAGGCCTAAGATTGTAGGGCTTTGTACATCCATGAAAGTTTACTGCAGCACTAGAAATTGATAAGTGAAAACATACATTTTTTGAGTGTTTTGTGAACTGGTAAAAGTGATGAACTTTAAAAAACACAAGAAGATGAGAATAGCCATGCTGGGTCGGACTGATGGTCCATCTAGCCCAGTATCCTGCTTCCAGCAGTGGCCAATCCAGGTCACAAGTACCAAGCCAGTTAAATTTTTATAAAGTATTTGGGGATGAAAGGTTCTTCTCATAAAGACAGTTAATAAATCCAATAAATAAATACTTATAAGAGACTGTTTTCAGAATGGAGGTTTTTTTAGGGCCGGTGATTGGGTTTTAGCCTGACCTTCTTTTGGGCCCTTTTACTAAACCGTGGTATCGCATGTTAAAAGGCACTACCATGGGACATGCTCAGGCGTCCCACAGTAGTTTTGGAATTGGTGTTTCTAATTCTGTGCTATAAAATATAAAATCTTGTTTGTTTGTTTTGTTTTTTTTTAGCTTGGGGGCATGTTTGGGGACAGAGAGTAGGCATGCCCTGTGCTAATCAGCAAATTGCCGTGCACTGCCAGTTAGCACAGGTTCAGTGCAGGAGGCCTTACTGCCTAGTAAATAGGTGGCGGTAAGGGTTCACATACTAATGGCCATTTGCTGGCCCAGTATCCATTAAAGGGAAAATTTGAAATTGTGGCCATTTTACTGCCACGCTAAAAGTGGCCTCAGCACGTGGGAAACCTGTGCTCTAAAAAAAAAAAAAAAAAAGTGCAGGACACTTTTTAGGGCAGCTCAATAAAAAGGCCCCTTTACATGGAGGCTGTTGACTTGTACTAAGGTCCTTTTACTTAGTTTTTTTCCCCCAAATGTTGTGAGAGGTTTGCCTTCTGAAAATTTTAGCTATTAGGAGGAGGATCTAGAGTGTGTGTTGTGATTTTTTTTCCCTTCACTCTGATAGGTTCTTTATGGGTACATGGATTATCTGAAAATTGCCCATCCTTCCTTTCATTAACGTGCATTCTGATGGTTCTTCATGTTTGTGTGACTGTTGGGACCTATAATTTTGCTCTGGCTACAGAGAAAATATGCCCCCTCCCTCCCCCCCCAGGCTTCTGCTCTAGGTGGCTGCCTAATGGTTTAAACTAGCCCCAGCTGTTGTATAAACATCATCCAGTCTTACCTATAATACAATTAAATGCAACTCATCAGTAGATCTTTCACTACTAAAAATTGAATTTTGTAATTCTCCCCTTGAAGGTAAATTTCCGTTCATTTGGCTTTCCAAGTTCTTGCTGTGGTGTGGTAGACATTACCTGCATTATTTTGAATCTGAGAGACTTAAAAGAGAGTAGTAAAGCATGAATGGACTTGTTTTATGCATTGCTGGTTTGCTTTATGTTATATATTAAAAATGCAAGCCTAGTCTTGCTATCAAACAACTTTGTAAATAAGCAATGCTTCAAGGATCATTTTTAAGCAAAAATGGTTCTTTTTTATTTCTCTGTGTGGAAATGAATACATGACCTGCTGTGGTGTCCTGACAGTTAAATGACAGCATGTCAAACAATGTGAAAAACTGATTTGGCACTTAAATTGTAGATTTTCATAATATTATCTCTGAGGAATGTGGTTTGGTGTTCCTTCTTGCATGACATATGATTTCGTATTTTTAATGATGTTGGGCAGAAGTAGCCTTTAATCATTTCCAGCTGTCCTCATTAAATAGAAGCTACTTAACACTGGGAATCTGTGTTCGTTGCACAAACTAGGCAGAGGAAAAAAATATTTTTTAGGGCTTCAAGAGAATTGAGTAACCCATTCACCTGTTAAACTTGCATGGTTGTTTAAACTACTGTAAATGGTTTGTCTTCACTTTGGGAGTCTTTTAGACAGGCGCGCTAGCGGTTTTAGTGCATGCTAACCGCTAGAGAGGCCCTTAGAAATATATGGGCGTCTCTGACGTTTAGTGTGTGGTTATTTTTAGTGCATGCTAAAAAGGCTAGCACGCCTTTGTAAAAGGACCCCTTTATCTTGAGGTAGAAAGGCGGGTACGTCATGGTGCAGATTCTGAGAACCATTAGATTCTATATATTGCACTTAGATTTCTGTGCGGGAATTGAAGCATATTCTATAAAGTACGCTTTAATTTAGGGGTACTTTATTAGAATACGCCAAGCGCTGATCCATGCGACTAAATTTAGTCACGGTCAATTATGCTAACCTGGTATAAATCTCAATGCCTAAATTAGGTGTGGAGCAGGTATATTCTATAACAATGTGCATAGATTTTAGAAATGCCAATGACCTGCCCATCCCACACCCATAACCATACCGACTTTTCAACTATGCGACTTAGAATTTACATGCACCACATTACAGAATATGCTTAGCAAGTGATGCACATAAATTCGAATTAATGCCAATTAGTGCTGATAATTGTTAACATCCAGTTATCAACGTTGATTAGCTTGTTAGCTAATTGTTATGCACGTTGTTATGGAACAGCGTGATAATAGAATCTGGGGGTAAATGTATTTGTTCACTTATGCCTATAAACTTAAAAATCATGCATTTATTTTTAAAGAAATAATAAAGTTGCATTTCAAACTAGTTTCTCTTCCAGAAGAAGCAAATTTATCATGAGTGGTAACAATTCAGTATTATGGGGCTGTCGTAAGTTTTTCTCAGAGTTGAAAGTATGAACTCGCAAATGTGTTTTGACATATGCAAACATTTATGTGAAATGGGTGATAGTTTAGCTTTTAATTCTGCCGTACATTTGTTTTAAATAGTTAAGTCATCAGTGAGGGCATATTAAGGGTCTGATGTAATAAACTGTGCTTATCAAGGTGCAGCAGTGTAATTACGGTTTAAAGCAGATTTTTTGCACATTATGATTACTTCAGATATAGCAAGGTCATAGTGCACAAAACAAGTGCACTAAATTGGAACTAAAACACTGCTGTTATCTTAGTATGGAAATCCGTGCTACAAATGAGTGCACTTTGTTTCCCCTGAGGTTTTGCTTCTGTTCCATGGATGAAATAAAGTTCCTGTTGAAGAAGCTTAAGAAAAATTGCGTGGGATCCCTAAGTTGGGAACACACAGCCCCCAGGTCCCATGACACTGCTGGCCTAGGATTTTTGACATGGAGAGCCCTTCAGGCCAGAGATACACTGAAAGATCAGCAGTAGTTACTGTCGTCCTAGGCTCCTTTCCTTTTGTCACCATCTTAGAGAATGGTAGTTCGATTTATATCAATGATGTCATTTTGACATCAGCTGATATTATACCACGTAACTATCATTAGACCTTTCGGGGTAGGTGGTTTGGGGCTTTCTGGTCCAGAGGCTCCTTTGTGCCGGGGTGCTGGCCTGAAGTTTCCCTGGGCTACAGAGCCTCTAACGCTAAAACAGAAATATAGATAAAATGCAAGTACAGTTGAAATTTTGAGTTCAGACTTTTACATATATTACTTCAAAGAGAAATCCTGATTCAGAAAAGCTTGGCAATAAGTGGTATTAAGTACAGTTAGGAAACAATTCTCATACAGTTTCTTAGACCAGTGTTTCCCAAATCAAACCTGGAGTACCTCCTTACCAGTCAGGTTTTCAGAGTATCCACAATGAAAATGCATGAAAAGGGATTTTGCATACAGTGGAGGCAAATCAATCTCATGCATATTCATTGCAGAAATTCTGAAAACCTGATTGTCAAGGGGGTACTCCACGACCGACTCGGGAAGCACTAGCTTAGACCACATTATGGAGCCAGTGTCAACAGGCTAAAATAAGGACGTATGAAAAGGAATAATGACGCTTAAAAAAACCAAACTGTGGGAGGAGCAAGATAGTGATTGCCTGAAAACTATATTGCTGTGTTCTATTCTTTGCAGCGGCCTGAGAACCAGAGGAACTGGGTTTGATTTCCACTGCAGCTCCTTGTGACTCTGGGCAAGCCACTTAACCCTTTACTGCTCTAGTTACAAAATAAGTATCTGTATATAATATGTAAACCACTTTGTAAACGCAGAAAGGTGGTATATCAAATCCCATCCCCTTTTGAATTTGCCACTGCTTAAGAAGAGAGAACCCTACGCCTATCCAGGAGCTGGGGGAACAGTTCCTCAAGTGGCTCTGATAGACTCCTTTATACACTGTGATGCTGACCCATCTTATTCTGAAGTGGCTGTGCTGATAGGAGCTCCATGGGTGGCAAGTGAACTGACGTCTCCTTGGGCCTCAAATGAATTCTTTTTTTTCCCATTTACAGAAGTTTTTTTTTTAAATTAGAACAAGCCACAATAAAAGAATATAGTACAAGGCTCGAACAGCTCACCAAATACAAATGTACAATAATGAGGCCCAAGCCCAATTAAACAGAAAAACAGAACAGGCCTTCCCCAAAGAGCCTATGATAGTAAAAACAAGAAGACATGTGCAAGGCATCTACTACTACTATAATAATATGACATATTCACTTTTTACATAAGAACATAAGAATAGCCGTATTGGTTCAGACCAATTGTCCATCTAGCCCAGTATCCTTTTTCCAATAGTGGTCAATCCAGGTCACAAGTACCTGGCAGAATCCCAAATAGTAACAAGAATCTATGCTACTGATTCCAGGGCAAGCAGGGGTTTTCCCATGTCTTTTTTTTTTTTTAAACGTTATATTTAATGGAATTTCAAAAATATTAACTAAGATTATATTTTTTAATCACTATCAAAAATTTTAACTCCTTTCTGTAGCTCAGCATTGCTTTCTCTCCGCAGCCTATCCTATTTCACGTTGGCATAACATAATAGAGGGAAGACATCGGTGCCAATTGCAAGTAGCATGTGGGAGTCTCTGCCAGAGACCTTATGAAGAGCCAGATAAATAGTAAGATATGTGTGGTGGTGGTGGTGGGGGCAATGCTGGACTTTTGTGTACTGGGGTGTTCAGCAGGAGGAGAGGAGAGAAATGGATGCCTGTGAGACAGGGGTAACAGGTTTAGCAGCAAAAGGGGAGCTGAAGGGGAAGGATGCAGCAGAAAAAGATAAAGGGCCCTATTTACTAAGGCAAATTAGCATTTTTAATGCGCCTACAATTAGAGCGCGCTGACCGTGTAGGCACCCATAGGGATATTGTAGGCACGTGCGTATGTGGTTAACGCGCATTAAAAACGTCAACGTTCCTATAATGCGGCTTAGTAAACAGGGCCCAAAGGTAGGTACGTGTATGGAGTGGAGGGGGAGCATTGTGCTGTGGGAAGGAAGTGTGTGTATGCAACTTTTCATTATATTCAGCAGGTTTAAAAAATTTCCATGCAGTGAGAATTTACCAGTACTAAGCCATCCAGTCCAGAGGGTCGATTAATCATATGATTAAAAATTATACCACCACGATTAATTTTGATTAACATTTTTAATTGTTGCCCACCCCTAATTGAATAGCATGTTGTAAAGGATAATCCCAATATCACATTCAGATCAACACAACCGCTAGAAATATTGAAACCACAAAAAAGCCTCAATAGCAGAGTGATACTGCCTATATTAAAATGTCAAAAATCAAAAAAGGGGGGAAAAGTCTCAACTAGTGCGGCAGTGTTACGTCTGTGCTCACCTTGCCCTCTGGTGGCCAGAACCGGTGGCTGCTGTGGACCGTCACCCGTTCCAGATTTCAGCCCAGTCCGGTCCGGATCTTCCGGGCTGCCAGACTTGCTTGCTCGGATTGAACTTACACAGCACCCATAGTTTCCTGGTGATGCTTGCAGCTGGGCTCCAGGTGCTGCTGGGCTTATTAGCCATTCTGAAACCTGGCTGCTTTGACTTTGCATTGCGTCTTAGGCCCTGGTCGTGGGTGCTTGTGCACTTCTGCCTGAGAGGCTCTGTATGGACCTGTTTCTGTTTGCTGGTTTCCTGCCTTTTGAACCTTGCCTGATCCTGGGCTTTGCTTTGCTTGCCGCCTGCCTTTTGAACCTTTGCCTGGACCTGGACTTTGTTTTTGCTTGCAGCCTGCCTTTTGAACCCTTGCCTGGACCTGGACTTTGTTTTTGCTTGCAGCCTGCCTTTTGAACCTTTGCCTGGACCTGTCTTCTGCTTGTTGGCTGTCCGCCAGAGACCTTGCCTGGATTTGCCGGTACGTCTGTTCTGCCTTGCTTCTGGTGTGGGGTGGTTTTGCCTGCCACTGCTGCTCCTCGGCAGTGGCCCAAGGGCTCACAAACCCAGTTCCTGTTTAGTGAACGTGACAGGCAGCTGAGAAGTTCATTGACATTCAAATATGTTTGCACGCACAACAAGTCATCGTAGACAGAAAAACCCCCATTGAAAAAAACTTTTTTGAAAATTTTACTGTGCTTGATACAAATAAAACCTGTGCGTCATTGTCCTTTCAAATTGCATATAAATCATTCATATCTAGTGCCCCTAGCCACAGCGTTACTTATCTTTATATTAATGGCCTGGACACAGACTGTTCCCGCGTGTAGATTCCGACGGTCCCGTTTCGCAATCCTTCCTCGGAACCATACCACGGACAGGGCCGGTCTTAGGCAGAGGCGACCAAGGCGACCGCATAGGGCCCCGCGCCTAAGGGGGCCCCACACGGCGTGCCTAAGGGGGCCCCGCGCAGCACCTCAACTCTGCCTCACTCATGCCTCTGCTCCGACCTCCGCCACTGCTCGCCTTAGTCGCCTGAGATGATCCCCATTCCCGCGGCTCGGCCACTCTGCTCCCGCCACCACCGGCGCGACATCCACCCCTGGCTTGGGCCCGCTACTAATTGCAGTGGACTTGAACTGAATAATTTCTGGGGAGGGGAGGTTTCATGATAGCATTGTGCTTATTATTTCAATCAGTTTTTTTTTGTACAAGTTTAGCTTCATTTGTCTTTATTTGAAATTTCGTAAATAAAAAAATGTTCTAAAAATGGAATAATCTTATCAATGAGGTGGAGCTAGGGTGGGGGTGGGGCTAGGGTAGGCGGGGCTAGGATGGGGCCCCACCAAATTGGTCTGCATAGGGCCCCGCACTTGCTAAAACCGGCCCTGACACTAAAAAATAAATCAAAGCACGGTTCAAAATTTGTAGGAAAATATTGAAAACATGCCCAAAATATAGACAGTGGATCTCCCTGAATTACTGCCAGGTTGGACAATACGTCAACTGACATCAGGATTGATGAACCGGGCTGGGTTTAAAAATGTAACAACTCAATCAGAAACCAGCGTGTAAAAACGTGATGATGTCACCCACAAATTTAATGAAACAGCTGATCACTGCATTAGCGCTAAAAACGTTAAAGAAAAAAATAAAGAAAAAAACACTGAAAAAGCAAAAAATCAATGAAAATGTACATAGTTCCATATTAAAGAAATACTGCCCAATGTATAGTTGAAATTAAACCTTGAGGCTCAAGAGATCGTAATCTATAAATCCATCTTTGTTCAATCTGGAGGAGTCTTCTACTGCGATCTCCCCCCCCCCCCCCCCCCGCCATATATGTGCAATCACAGCATCAATCACCCAACACTTGAATTGGTCAAAAGTGTGGTTACATGCTCTACAGTGTGCTACCATAGGAGCTCCTAATTTCTGAGATGTGATACAAGATCTGTGTTCGTTCAATCTTCAATTGAGACATCTGTCAGTCAGCGGTGTTCCTAAGGGGGGGGGGGGCGGTAGGTGCGGTCCGCCCCGGGTGCACGCTGCTGGGGGGGGGGTGCCACGCGCGCTTGTCCTCCATTGTTCCATGCTTCTTCTCTGCCCCGGAACAGGCTACTTCCTGTTACGGGGCAGAGAAAAAGCATGGAACAACGGAGGACAGGCGCGCGCGGCACCCACCCCCCCCCCAGTGGCGTGCACCCGGGGGGGTTCCTTCGCCGGGGGGGGGGGAGGTCCGCGCTGCATCCGGGGGGGGGCGTGGCGCATCGGCGATCCGCCCCGGGTGTCAGCCCCCCTAGGAACACCATTGCTGTCAGTTTTACCCACATATAATTTATTGCATGGACATTGTAAAACATAGATGACATGATCTGAACGACATGTAGTACACTGTCTCAATTTATACATTCTGCCATCCACAGGATTACAAAAACTGTCACATGTGATCATCATATTGCAAAAACTGCAGTTGCCACAAGGTTGGTGATACCCTTCTATGATCCCAGTTCTAGACACAACATCTGCAGGACATAGTATCTTCTTTAAATTGCGTTCTCTGGAAAAGGCAATTTGTACATTTGTATTTTTGAAGACATCATGAGACTGCAAACAGGTGGGAAAATGTGGGATACAAATGCAGTAAATAAATAAATAAATGATACCCCAATTTCTGCAAATAATGTTGGCCACCTCTTCCCCACCCTGCTGGTATCTAAGCACAAATGTTTCTTTGGCATCTATGTTATTATCTGTGGATTCGCTACCGTATCTTAACAAAAGGTCTCTATTGTTGTACTTAGCTGTAGTATACGATTTTTTCAAAACTGAAACAGGATATCCTCGTTGATGTAAAGAATGCGCCAAACTTTTGGCTTGATGTTTATCAATAGAAATCAAACAAAATAAAACATGGAAAAGAAAATAAGATGATACCTTTTTTATTGGACGTAACTTAATACATTTCTTAATTAGCTTTCGAAGGTTGCTCTTCTTCCTCAGATCGGAAATAAGCAAATGGGCTTCATTTGCTTATTTCCGATCTGAGGAAGAAGGGCAACCTTCGAAAGCTAATCAAGAAATGTATTAAGTTATGTCCAATAAAAAAGGTATCATCTTATTTTCTTTTCCATGTTTTATTTTGTTTGATTTCTATTGATAACCTTTAAGAGTGGACTAACACGGCTACCACACCTCTCTACTTGGCTTGATGTTTAAAATCCTCATTATCTTTGCATATCCTCCTATAGCGTAAAAACTGTGAAAATGAAAGGCTGTCCTTAAGTGACTTAGAAGCATATTTTCAAAGCACTTAGCCTTCCAAAGTTCCATAGAAACCTATGGAACTTTGGAAGGCTAAGTGCTTTGAAAATATGCCTCTTAGGGTGACAACTCTTGTATTCCAACATTATTCGCAGAAATTGGGATATCATACAGTCTTATGATGTTTTCAAAAATACATATGTACAAATTGCCTTTTCCAGAGAACGCAATTTAAAGGAGATACTATGTCCTGCAGATGTTGTGTCTAGAACTGTGATCATAGAAGGGTATCACCAACCTTGTGGCAACTGCAGTTTTTGCAATATGATGATCACATGTGACAGTTTTTGTAATCCTGTGGATGGCAGAATGTATAAATTGAGACAGTGTACTACATGTCGTTCAGATCATGTCATCTATGTTTTACAATGTCCATGCAATAAATTATATGTGGGTAAAACTGACAGATGTCTCAATCGAAGATTGAGCGAACACAGATCTTGTATCACATCTCAGAAATTAGGAGCTCCTATGGTAGCACACTGTAGAGCAATTCAAGTGTTGGGTGATTGATTCTGTGATTGCACATATACGGGGGGGGGGGGGGGGGAGATCGCAGTAGAAGACTCCTCCTGATTGAACAAAGATGGATTTATAGATTACGATCTCTTGAACCTCAAGTTTAAATTCAACTATACATTGGGCAGTATTTCTTTAATATGGTACTATGTACATTTTCATTGATTTTTTGCTTTTTCAGTGTTTTTTCTTTATTTTTTTCTTTGTTTTTTAGCGCTAATGCAGTGATCAGCTGTTTCATTAAATTTGTGGGTGATGTCATCACATTTTTTTTACATGCTGGTTTCTGATTGGGTTGTTGTATTTTTAAACCCAGCTCGGTTCATCAATCCTGATGTCAGTTGACGTATTGTCCATCCTGGCAGTAATTCAGGGAGATCCACTGTCTATATTTTGGGCATGTTTTCAATATTTTGCTACAAATTTTGAACCGTGCTTTGATTTATTTTTTAGTGTCACCATTGTTTCAATGTTCCGTGGTATGGTTCCCTGAGGAAGGATTGCGAAACGGGACCGTCGGAATCTACATGCAGGAACAGTCTGTGTCTAGGCCATTAATATAAAGATAAGTAACACTGTGGCTAGGGGCACTAGATATGAATGATTTATATGCAATTTGAAAGGACAATGACGCACAGGTTTTATTTGTATCAAGCACAGTAAAATTTTCAAAAAAGTTTTTTTCAATGGGGGTTTTTCTGTCTATGATCACTTGTTGTGCATGCAAACATATTTGAATGTCAATGAACTTCCCAGTTGCCGCACTAGTTGAGACTTTCCCCCCCTTTTTTGATTTTTGAAATTTTGATATAGGCAGTATCACTCTGCTATTGAGGCTTTTTTGTAAAGGTTAATCAGCCATGCTGAGCATTTGTTCAAAAGGATATTTGGGTCAACATTCAACACAAAATTGAAAAGCTTGTGTCCAAAATGCATGCCATGATTAATGGTACGATTAATTGCGATTAAAATTTGAATAACAGCACATCTGCAGATTGGTATATTCTAAAACCTGTCGTCCTCTTTGCCTTTGTACGTCAATGCACAAATCTGAATTTTTTCCAATAGAGCAAGGAATATGGGTAATCTACCTCGGTGGAAGTTTCACCACTGTTTTCTATTTAAAGCTCCTCATGGCTGCTGTTGTTGGATATCACTCCCTTGGAGTCTGCCAAAGAGAGCCCAGAACCTTTTGCATCTTGATTCCATTTATTCTCCTAAGCTTCAGGGTGTGACAATCTTCATACTCCTCCTTTGACTTCATGCACAAGTGCCCTGGTGAGGAAGGACTTTTGCATACTAATAAGACATTTTTGGATTATATTTATTAATTTTTTGTTTTGGCCTGGCAGTTGCCTTTTGTTCCTTCACGATTCTGGCTCAGTCAGAACCAGCTGTTATTGACCTACGGCCTCATGAACTTTATTTACAGCTATCCATTGGTGTGAATTTCACCTATTTTATGCCCCTTCTAGCCATGAGAGCAGGAACCACAAAACACTGTTACCTCTGGAACCCAGCCATGTGGACCCCGAGTCTGGCCATTGCATGTTGTCACTGTGTGATGGATGAGATTCCTTTTTGGGGCTATGAACATTGCTTTCATGGTTTCCCTCTCTTGCCTGAGTAACAGAGTCTTGGCTTAGGGATTGAATCCATGTGTGGTGTGGCAGTGTTGCAGTACTCAGTCATTGAGTCGGTGGACTAGCTCAATATTTGTATTCTTTTATGAAATGCTTTATAATCAGGATGTGCACTAACATGAAAATCAAATGCTTTCATTGTGCAGCTCGATACAGACTTCACCAGGAATGACTAATAGAAATAGTTCAGGGCTGTGCTGTCACCGTCTCTTCTGGTTTTGGATTGCTGACTTCTAAAACAACATAGGCAATTTAAAGAGCAGCTCTGAATGAAAATGAGAAATTGATATAACCCTTCGGGACTTGTGGGGGAAGCAAAAGGATCTGGGGGCCATGTGCAGAGACCCATTGAATAGAGGCTGAAATAGGAGAGCCATATATGAAAAAGTTGCTAATTGGTAGAGTCCACACAGATATTACCAGCTACTCTGGTGCTTGGTATATGAAGAAGCAGCAAAGGGAATGTAGTTGTGGGATTGCTTTTCTAAAGGATTCCAATTTGAAAACAGGCCTTCTGATTTTAGATCTTAACCAACAG
The DNA here is from genome assembly GCF_901765095.1 of Microcaecilia unicolor. Lineage (NCBI taxonomy): Eukaryota > Metazoa > Chordata > Amphibia > Gymnophiona > Siphonopidae > Microcaecilia > Microcaecilia unicolor. Next base: position 592,793,003 of record NC_044032.1, read on the forward strand.
AAATAGAGTAAAATAAAACAGAAAATAAAATGATACCTTTTTTATTGGACTAACAATACATGTTTGATTAGCTTTCAAAGGTAGCCCTTCTTTGTCAGATCAGAAATAAGCAAATGTTTAACAGTATATATAAGTGAAATGTCAAATCATTTCAGCGACAGTCTAACAGGATGGGGGTGGGGTGGGTTAGGTGAGACAGGGAAGGCCTGGTGGATGAGGGACAGGGAGATATGCATGGTGATAAGAGGGTGACAAAGCAGTAGAATTGTATGGTTTATAATGGGCTAGAAAACCCAGATCTTTAAGTCCTGTTTGGTGGGTGTCCTAACCAATAACCATGGATAAAACACCATGATACAAACATTTTTTTTTGAAAGCTCCAGGAAAATACCAATCTACCCAGCGCTCTCTAACCCCTCCACTGTCTTGTCTTGTATTCGCCACTCTGTTTATGCCTCGACTCCTAAGTGACCCGAATATACATATCTGATTACATTGGAAAAATGTTCAGCTATAGTTTTTGTGGTGCAGAAATATGGATAAAAAACAGCTTTTTTTGTACCCTGAAAGAACCTTAATTTGTTGGAAAATAAATATCTAAATGCACCATTTATAAATATTCTAAGAAGAGAAGCCCTAAAAATAAATGACAGAATTATGTGGGAGATGAGATAATGTTTAGTAGACCATGGATCTCTGTTTTCCTGCTTTTGTTCTCGTTATGCCTCTGTTCATCCATCTGGTGCTTTGGAAGTGGTTTCTTGCTGCTGGGCAGAAATCTGGATAAAAAAAAAAAAGAACACAAGGATGAGATATTATAGGCTACTGTTTTTTTATTCCTAGCTCCCAGCTAATTACATTTGTTCCATTTTATTTTTTAAATGGGACCATTTTAGAAGAAGAGGTGATTGTGGCCCACTTTCTTCACTTCAGTAAAGATTGCTTGAGTGAGAGACATGCTGGGCTTAATTATTTTTAAAAATCTTACCAAAGCAATTTTTGTATCTACTGCTCTCTCATCCTTCCCTTGCTTTCCTTGCTCCATTAAGTTAAATGGTAGGAAAGTGTTTAGAATATATTGATGCCCTCAGCTGAGACGTCTTTCTGTCGGTGCTCTTTCCTCTAGCCATTTCATAATGCATAGGTTCAGATTTTATATTGTCATGAAAAATAAAGCCTTTGAAATAACTATTTAGAATGGAAGACAAGAAATCAATTATGGATGCCTGATTGGTGTGTTAGTTCTCTTTTAAGATGGTCTGATATCTTTCTGGACACCTAGAGAATAATTTTGTATAGATCATTTACGTGGCTAAACAGATGTTTAGGTTTGCAAGTATAAAACTAGGCAAAGTATTTATATAAAAGGATCAGCAAGTGCTGAGCCTTTTATAAATATGTTGGAAGATGCACACGGAAATGTTTCCATGCAAAGGAGAGAGGGCCATTTTAGAAATGCACACAGTCAAACGAGCAGCATTGGAAAGGGAACTTACATATATGTAGTGCCTTGTCAATGACTCCTCAAGCACTATGATGTACCAATCCAGTGTGGTTTGAAGCATTTATACAACCTTGGTAATACACAGCTGAGATTACAGAGGATTTGCTCATATCTCTGATGAAGGCAGTTTGCCGAAATATGGCTGTGTCAGGTTATCCTTGATTTGCTTCAATAAAGTGTCCTTCTCTTGCCATACTTTACTTCACCTTGTACTAAGAGGGCTTATGTTGCTGGTATGGAAATAATATCAAAAGTGACTGGACATATTTGTATTCTATTTCATTGGCCTGACATATTTCGGTGCACACACATTCTGCTATAAGCATGATTTTTTGAACTTTGAAAGTGACATTTTATGCATGTGTTAATGAGCTCGGGGGGCTCATTATAGGTAACCGTTAGTGTGTTTGGCTTCTGTTCCATTCTGTTTCAATCTTATATTCTGCTAAAATCCACAAATGGATTCAAAGGGGATCACAGGAGAAGAAACCTCAACAATACAATATAACAGTTTATAAAATAATAAAATAAATTAATTATTGGATACTGAATCTGAGAACAAATACGTTTTTAAAGCCTTCCAGAAAAGCAGATAAAACTGTGATTCCCTGATTTGCCTCAGGAAGCTGTTTTGTATTCTTGCATCCTGAAAGGGAAAGGACAATTCTACCTGCTTCTTTTTTAAAACTCCTTTTAAAGATGGAAAACCAAGCTTCAGCTTATAAATCTCACTTACAATGTGAAACTTGAAGGAATATCTAAAATTCTAACAATACCTTCAGAATTTAAGCCATATACCCCCAAATTCTATATAGTGTGACTTGAGTTGCGTTTGCAAATCTGAGGGTATTCCGGATTTGCACATGATAATGGGATGTTAATAAGCAATTATCGGCACTAATTAGAATTTGCACACGTATTCTATAAAGTGGGCTGTGTAAATTCTACCGTGTGGATCTCAAAAGGGGGTGTGGCCATGGGAGGGGCATGGGTGTGTCTTGGGCATTCCTAGAATTTGTGTGCACTGTTATAGATTATACCCGTTCTGCTTTAGGCATTGGCATTTACACCAGGTTTTCATTGGTGTAAGTGGCAGTACCTATATAAAGTTACAGAAAATGGGTGTTAGGCATATTCTATAAACCACACCTAATTTAAGCATATTTTATAAATTGTGCTTATGTTTAGGCATAAGTACATAAGTACATAAGTAATGCCATACTGGGAAAAGACCAAGGGTCCATCGAGCCCAGCATCCTGTCCATGACAGCGGCCAATCCAGGCCAAGGGCACCTGGCAAGCTTCCCAAACGTACAAACATTCTATACATGTTATTCCTGGAATTTTGGATTTTTCCAAGTCCGTTTAGTAGCGGTTTATGGACTTGTCCTTTAGGAATCCGTCCAACCCCTTTTTAAACTCTGCTAAGCTAACCGCCTTCACCACTTTCTCTGGCAACGAATTCCAGAGTTTAATTACACGTTGGGTGAAGAAAAATTTTCTCCGATTTGTTTTAAATTTACTACACTGTAGTTTCATCGCATGCCCCCTAGTCCTAGTATTTTTGGAAAGCGTGAACAGACGCTTCACATCCACCTGTTCCACTCCACTCATTATTTTATATACCTCTATCATGTCTCCCCTCAGCCGTCTCTTCTCCAAGCTGTATAGCCCTAGCCTCCTTAGTCTTTCTTCATAGGGAAGTCGTCCCATCCCCGCTATCATTTTAGTCGCCCTTCGCTGCACCTTTTCCAGTTCTACTATATCTTTCTTGAGATGCGGCGACCAGAATTGAACACAATACTCAAGGTGCGGTCACACCATGGAGCGATACAACGGCATTATAACATCCTCACACCTGTTTTCCATACCTTTCCTAATAATACCCAACATTCTATTCGCTTTCTTAGCCGCAGCAGCACACTGAGCAGAAGGTTTCAGTGTGTTATCGACGACGACACCCAGATCCCTTTCTTGGTCCGTAACTCCTAACGTGGAACCTTGCATGACGTAGCTATAATTCGGGTTCTTTTTTCCCACATGCATCACCTTGCACTTGCTCACATGTTTTATGTAATATGCCTAGGCACATTTTTTTCAGCACTGATTTTTTAGGAGTGATACATAGAATCTAGCCCATACCGACTTAAAAATTAAACATGCAATTTTAAAAACAGTATGAGACAACTGGCAACCAGTACAAGGAGTTCAGAAGTGGAGTAGCTCTTTCAAACTTACTTTTACCAAAGATGAGCCTAGCTGCACTATTCTGCAAAAATTGAAGCTTTTGCCACAGTTTTGAAGACAAAGAAAAATAGAAATAACTACAATAAGCCAATTGTTGAAGAGATATAGCCTGAGTTATAACCCTAAAATTCTCACTGTTCAATGATGACCATATTGCCCTTAATTGGCACAGTTACAAATTTTTTTTTGTTAGATTATATGTGTCTCAAAAGTTAGTCTTGAGTCCAAAAGAACACCCAACACTCTTGACTCATTTTCAATTTTCTGCAGACTCCAATCTCAATGTCCTAGTCGACAGAGACTCAGAATCGCCAAACCATAAGATCTTAGTCTTCAGTTTATTTAATTAAAAAAATGTGGTTTTGGATCTACCGTCCAGACCGATGAACTGCTCTATTGCCTCTGGTTTGGGCATGGATATGCCAAAATATGTTGAGCCAATGCAATAACAACAAAAGTGAACATTATATTCTACCATCAACTTTTATGTTTTTTTTTTTTAATTATATATTTCCTGTGCTTACTGGTTGATTGCTGCTGCTTTTTGCTGTTGTTATTTCCTGCTACATTTTGCAGTTGCCTCTCTTGTTTGTCTGCTGTTATGGAAATGATAGCATCTGAAAAAATTTCTTTGGTAAGTTTTACGAGGAAATGTTCTAGTTCTCTTTTCAGAAATTGTTGGTGGAAGGGCCAGATGATTCTGTGCATGCAGAATATATGGTTGGATGTAATACTGTACAAGGCAGCATATGTGACCGTTTCTGGGAAAACATGACTAAAGTCAAGAGGAAGCTTGATTGTGTCAGTGTGTTTCCACTGCCAAAAAAGACTCTAAACTGGATAAAGCTAAGGTTTACCAGCTGGAAAAACTGGCAAAGAACCAGATTTAAAAAAAATAGCGGATCTTTGAAATTGATTGAGAAATAGTAATCTGTATTCAAATTGGAGCTTGTGAGATACATTTATGGTGCTGATTCCAGTATGCCAGAAATTTCAGTGGGGCTCAGAGAGAGAAATGCAGCCTTTCAATGTGTAGGGGAGTTCGGTATCTGAAAGCCTAAAGTGGATTTCAACGCACCGACTGCTTCAGTTGAAGACTTGCTGTGGAGGAGAAATGTGGTAAATCAAAGCCCAGACCTTTTTTTTTGTTTGTTTTGCAAGAAACCAACTTATACAATTTTGAACATAGTAAATTAAAAAAATAGGTGTCACGAAATGCCTAGCCAACTGCCTGGGGTTACCCCTTGCCACTGAGAGGGTCTATCCCCAGCACAGCTCAGGTTTACCTGCATCTACTGCTTGTGCTCTACACTAGCACCCACCTCCCACTGACTGGGTCACAACCGCCTGTGGATGAGTTTCACGCTTTCCAGTTAGCCCCAGTGATTTCTAGGTTACTGGAGCCACACTCCTAGTGGTCCCACAGTTCCCAGAAAGCACTTAGACCCAACACACAAACCACCAGGATTCTTTATCAGTCCAGACAAACAGGGTACATAAGTACATAAGTAGTGCCATACTGGGAAATACCAAAGGTCCATCTAGCCCAGCATCCTGTCACTGACAGTGGCCAATCCAGGTCAAGGGCACCTGGCACGCTCCCCAAACGTAAAAACATTCCAGACAAGTTATACCTAAAAATGCGGAATTTTTCCAAGTCCATTTAATAGCGGTCTATGGACTTGTCCTTTAGGAATCTATCTAACCCCTTTTTAAACTCCGTCAAGCTAACCGCCCATACCACGTTCTCCGGCAATGAATTCCAGAGTCTAATTACACGTTGGGTGAAGAAACATTTTCTCCGATTCGTTTTAAATTTACCACACTGTAGCTTCAACTCATGCCCTCTAGTCCTAGTATTTTTGGATAGCGTGAACAGTCGCTTCACATCCACCCGATCCATTCCACTCATTATTTTATACACTTCTATCATATCTCCCCTCAGCCGTCTCTTCTCCAAGCTGAAAAGCCCTAGCCTTCTCAGCCTCTCTTCATAGGAAAGTCGTCCCATCCCCACTATCATTTTCGTCGCCCTTCGCTGTACCTTTTCCAATTCTACTATATCTTTTTTGAGATACGGAGACCAGTACTGAACACAATACTCCAGGTGCGGTCGCACCATGGAGCGATACAACGGCATTATAACATCCGCACACCTGGACTCCATACCCTTCCTAATAACACCCAACATTCTATTCGCTTTCCTAGCCGCAGCAGCACACTGAGCAGAAGGTTTCAGCGTATCATCGACGACGACACCCAGATCCCTTTCTTGATCCGTAACTCCTAACGTGGAACCTTGCAAGACGTAGCTATAATTCGGGTTCCTCTTACCCACATGCATCACTTTGCACTTGTCAACATTGAACTTCATCTGCCACTTGCACGCCCATTCTCCCAGTCTCGCAAGGTCCTCCTGTAATCGTTCACATTCCTCCTGCGACTTGACGACCCTGAATAATTTTGTGTCATCGGCGAATTTAATTACCTCACTAGTTATTCCCGTCTCTAGGTCATTTATAAATACATTAAAAAGCAACGGACCCAGCACAGACCCCTGCGGGACCCCACTAACTACCCTCCTCCACTGAGAATACTGGCCACGCAATCCTACTCTCTGCTTCCTATCTTTCAACCAGTTCTTAATCCATAATAATACCCTACCTCCGATTCCATGACTCTGCAATTTCTTCAGGAGTCTTTCGTGCGGCACTTTGTCAAATGCCTTCTGAAAATCCAGATATACAATATCAACCGGCTCCCCATTGTCCACATGTTTGCTTACCCCCTCAAAAAAATGCATTAGATTGGTGAGGCAAGACTTCCCTTCACTAAATCCGTGCTGACTTTGTCTCATCAGTCCATGTTTTTGTATATGCTCTGCAATTTTATTCTTAATAATAGCCTCCACCATCTTGCCCGGCACCGACGTCAGACTCACCGGTCTATAATTTCCCGGATCTCCTCTGGAACCCTTCTTAAAAATCGGAGTAACATTGGCTACCCTCCAGTCTTCCGGTATTACACTCGATTTTAGGGACAGATTGCATATTTCTAACAGTAGCTCCGCAAGTTCATTTTTTAGTTCTATTAATACTCTGGGATGAATACCATCAGGTCCCGGTGATTTACTACTCTTCAGCTTGCTGAACTGACCCATTACATCCTCCAAGGTTACAGAGAATTTGTTTAGTTTCTCCGACTCCCCCGCTTCAAATATTCTTTCCGGCACCGGCATTCTCTTAAAGAATATTGAACAGTGGAACAAAATAGTGCAATTGGCAAACAATAACAGGTAACTGAAATATGGATCAATTATAACATTAACTAAACACTTACATACTTCCCAGAAAGTACCTGGGGAAATAAGGGCATATATCTGTTCACAGAGCTTTAGCAAAGAGATCTCTCTCTCTCTCTCCTTCTCCCAGGCTGAAACTGAAGTGACAACCAGCCACTGCTGGGTAATTTCAAAACTCTAGGCCAGTCAGAGCCCTCAACTGTCAAGTTTCAAATAAAAACTGGTTACATCACTGCAAAGCACTTCCTATTATCTGTGTGCCAACTAAAGGGAAATGGGACTTGATATACCGCCTTTCTGAGGTTTTTTTGCAACTACATTCAAAGCGGTTTACATATATTCAGGTACTTATTTTGTACCAGGGGCAATGGAGGGTTAAGTGACTTGCCCAGAGTCACAAGGAGCTGCAGTAGGAAGTGAACTCAGTTCCCCAGGATCAAAGTCCACTGCACTAACCACTAGGCTACTCCTCCACTCAGAAGTCAGTCCTTTGTAACAGCTTTCAGTCCTTTGTAACAGCTTTAAGCATAAACATGCACCATCAGTTGGCTAAACAGGAGAAATACTCTTCAGACTTATTTAAGGCAGGAAAATATCCAATACATTTTACAGGCTTAAAACACTGTTTCTTCAGAATAGGTTTCTCAGCTGTTATGCTTCAGCTAGAATTAAGAAGTGTTCTGTGATGACATGCAAAGAAATGTATCCTTTCAATTAGAAAAATCGATAGAATGCCTCCCTTCAATTAGAAAAATCGATTAGTGATCCAGAGGGCAGATATTGTACAGAAGTTATTATAACTATATTGGTCTCAATCTAAAATTCAGGTATAGTCACAAAATATGCCATAGATGTACACCTTCCTTTTTTTTTACTCACCTGATATTACACATTCTTTCATTCTAAAAGATGATCTAAATGTGATTGTTGACCCTTTGATGGATAAACAGAGAAGTCTGATGCTGAAGCCAAGTGATACCAAATAGATTTATTCCTCTGTAAAAGCAAAGGAGTTTTTGATTTATGGGGAGTGTTCAATCTTTCAACAAAATAATTTACTCATGTTTCAAGAGCTCATCATATCTGTGTCCCAGGGGGAGCATTGGCAATTTTGTTGTGTCCCCAATTCAAGGCATGTATAAATGCAGTCTTTTAGAGGTAGAGCTTTTTTCTGTGGTCTTCTGGTAGAACAGCCTTTCACAAGCGGGGAGGTTGTGGGTGGGTTCTGTGGTTCAGGAAGCTGACTGATGTGATTGGGACTTTATGCGATTTTTTTCCTGAGTAGAGGTGACTTTGATCAATGATTGAGAGGGCAAACTGGGATTGAACAAAATAATGTTAAATTGTCTAGTTAGTTTTTAATATTGTGTTTCTGTGATCTTATATTTTAGTCTGTACACTGTATAATCCTAGTCCCCCTTCTCAGTCATTGATCAAATTCCCCTGTACTCCAGAAAATTCCCACAGAGTCAAAACTCTGAGTCCCAATTATATCAGCTAAAGGCTTGGATGAACAAACAGGCATATAAGATCAAATGACAGTTTTCTATCTCTTTCACATGAAGTACAAAGTCAGAATAGTTAGGATAATTGATTTCAATTATTCACATATTTTGAATTGTCAGCACCCCAAATACAGAGCAGAAATTTGATCTATTCAGTACTCATCATGAGAAGATCCATTGATAGAGTTGATCCAGATTATCCTTGTTTTATTTTGTTGCTTGGGGGTTCAGTCAAAAAAGATGTTGACTTCTGGCCATATGTTGCAAATTCTAACAGACTTGTACTTGTTGGCTCACAAATAAAAAGGTGACTGTTAAAAAAAATATGATAATAACCCCATTGAAGAAGATGTATCCTTCAAAGGAGTACGGAGAAAATGATTGCATACTACTTTTCTGTGCTTTATGAGGGTATGTGGTAGATCTTGTAAAATCATAATCCTTTGGAATACTGTCCTGTAATATGCCAACGGATGAACATGTACTGTACAGAACACTAGAAAAATGCTACAGACTTGTGCAGAGAGAAGAATCGTTTTCTCTGAAGACAGGTGATACACATGGGTGACATTGTTGCTCGGTGCCATTTATATATTTTTTGCAGACCTTTCTTAGGGGCCCCTCAGCAGAGGATTGTTGGAGTGACAGAGGGGCATTTTCAAAAGAAATGTCTAAGTCAGAATTTGGAAGTTTTACAAAGACGTCCAAATTCGGAGGCGGGGAGAAGGTCATTTTCGAAAAAAGATGGATGTCCATCTTTCATTTCAAACATACCAAGGACGTCCTGTGATTTGGACGTTTTTGTGATTTGAACATCCTTGTTTTTGGTCCATTTTCGAACAAAAAAACGTCCGAATGCAAGACGTCCAAAACAGAGGAGGAGTGGCTTAATGGTTAGTGCAGCGGGCTTTGATCCTGGCAACATGGATTCAGTTCCCACTGCTGCTCCTTGAGACTTTGGGCAAGTCAAATACAGAAAGGGCATTTTTGGATATGACATCTAAGTCTGAATTTGGATTTTTTTTGTAAAACGTCCAAAATCAGAATAGGTAAGGTCATTTTCTTAAAAAAAAATCTTTTCTTTTTGAAAGTGCTGTTTGGAAAAATATTTTGTGATTTTAAGTCCCTCCAGTGGTCATCTGGTCATTGGGGGCACCTCATGTGGAGTAGAGGAGTAGCCTAGTGGTTAGTGCAGCAGACTTTGATCCTGGGGAAGTGAGTTCAATTCCCACTGCAGCTATCGTTATAAAAGCAGGTCTAGCTCATAACATCTAAGTTTTAGTCTTGGATGTCTTTGTTTTGTTCCATTATCGCTGAAAGACGTCCATGTCTTAGGAACGCCCAAGTCCCACCTTGAACACACCCTTGGCAGGCCCCCTTGAGATTTGGACGTCCTTCTGACGGACTGCAGTTGGAGATCTCCAAAATTGGGTTTCGATTATACCGATTTGGACATCCCTGGGAGATGGACGTCCATGTTCTGATTTATGTCGAAAGATGGATGTCCATCTGTTTTGAAAATGAGCCCGATAGTCACATAGCCATTTATTTTGATTAGTTCACTACCAACCTATGAGCTATTAGCCAGTTTTCAATAGCTTGCAGACATTATTTAAATTCCCAATAACCAATTTCTGATCAGAAAAGATAGAGATGGGTAGTAACAAAGTAGTTACATTGTTACAGTACTTAAGTACTATTGGTAATACTTTTACTTATAGTGAGTTAAATTTTTTCACCATATTTTTACTTGTAACTCATTACAAATAAGCTGTACTTTAGTACTCAGTAATGAAGTACAAATTTGGAAATCAGTTAAGTATGGAAAATACTTTGTTTGTTTGTTTCCCCTCTCTACATGCTTTCCAAGTGTTGTCAGACGCAGCTTGCATTTGATTGGGTCTAAACTTCTGGTCCCATAAACAGCTGAGCTGAGCTGGAACTGGAAATTCAGGCCCAATCAGATGCAAGCCAGCATCTGACATCGCTTGGAAACCCTAGTCCCTGGCCTTCATACTTACACTACTTCAATATGTACAGCCTTATTCACTGGAATAGGCCAAGATGCAAATCTTCTAGTGTTCCATGTGCTGAAATTTGCACTTCAGCCAGGAGGTTAGTGCTGCTGGCCTTGGAGTTCTTGCTGCTCACTCGCTCGCTGGAGTCCCACAAGCAGCACTGTACATTGCAGCCAGGATGTTAGTGCTCGATGGTCACTGGATCTTAATTCTGTGAGTACCATTATCTTTTTTTTTTTAAACTTCAAATATTTTATTACATTTTTCAAGAAGAAATCAAGGTAAAGGGACAATGAAAGAATGAAACTTAAAATATAATAAACTATAATGACGTAAATGAAAACTTTAGGATACTTACTAAGACAATATTAATATCCCATAGATGTTGTAAGGAAGGGTAAAAGCTGGGTTTATACATATCTAGTAACATTGTAGAATCAGATCTGCAGAACTGAAATGTTTTTAGTGATCATGAGTGACATGTTTATAGAGCTAACATGCTCTTGAAATGCAAATGCTTACTTAAGGTAATAAAAAAATGGTAATCTTAGATTTGATATGCAGAAGTGGTGATGTTTTCTTGAGTTATTACTTGTTTAGGAATGTAGCCTCTGCAACTAGATCAGGATAAGTTGAGAAGAATTTCATACTGTGTTTGGCTCTTCATTTTGGGACAAGAGACAACAGAAGGGGATATGATAGTAATTTATAGAATCACGAGAGGAATGATATGGTTAAATAGTGGATGCTTAGTTAACCTTTCTACCAGTACTAAAACAAGAGGGCATTCCATGAAACTAACAACCGGCAGATTGAAAACAAATTATAGAAAATACTTTTTCATATAGCACTCACCTAAGCTGTTGAATCCATTGCTGGAGGATGTGACTAACTTAACAGGATTCAACAGAGGCTTGAACAAGTTCCTAGAAGAAAAGTTCATAAAAATTATTACCAGGTAGACTTGGGTAAGCTATTGCCTATCCCTGAAAACAAGCTATAAGGAATAGATCTACTGTTTGGTATCTGCCGGGCACCTATGATTGGGACTGGCCATTGTCAGGGTGCTGGACTTCATAAACCTTGATTTGAATCAGGTTGGCTTAACATTTGCTCTAATAGTAATGAACCACTTTTGGTGTTTGTGCAGGAGATTAGCCTGGGCATCTTGTATTCTTATAAACATTGCACTGGAGAGTTCTCCTTCTATGCAATTGGAATGTGGGCATTATGTACTCCCCCCCCCCCCTCTTCTGAAGTTGTTTGTACAGTCATTTTGAGAGGGGCAGGTGGAGAGATGAGGAGAATGACAATTAACGCTATAAATACCATAAAAAGTTAAGTGTTTGAAAAGTTGATAGGAAGGGATTTGTGATCCATATACCTGCAAGAACCAGGCATTTTATATGAGCCTTTCCCATTAGGTAAATGTCTAAGGAGTTAGGTAAATGTCTGCATAGTTTGCTTTCATAGTAGACACTGATTATGTGATCGCTGTTGGACACTCAGGTATTCAAAAACCCAGCCTTGTAGGATCATTGGCTTAAATATGAGCTAATCAAGGTTTTAGAAACTCTTTATATGCTGCTGGTTAAAATAGAGAAATGAACCAAGATAAAGGGTAGATGAAGAGAAAAGGAAACACCACAAAATTAACAGAGGTAGTTAAAAAGCAGTGGCAAAATTTGCAGCTTTACTGCAGCCACATAAGAATAAAGTCTCTTGGTTATTTCTTTACTAAGTTAGTGGATATTCAGACAAAGAGTGTTACTGGGTATCTGTGAACTGTTAATCCAGACTTTGGATTCTTAAATAAAATAAAATAAAATAAAATATCTATACATAATTGAACATGGTAAATTTAAACATAAAGAGGTGTGTTCTCTTATTTGGCAGCTTGGCATGTAGTAATAGTACCATGAGACTAATGATAGAAGATTAAGTTGCCTTTTGCAACCCAGGCACCAATGGAGCCAGGGCAACTGGGAATTGCTCCTGCCTCTTCAGTAGCCACCATGGAGATCCCTCATAGGTACCAGGAGGGATTAGGGCTAGGAGGTGGATATCTGAAGAAGGACTTTTCAGGGAGGGAGGGAGGGGGTTATTTGATTCTCTGATATGCCCCTATAAAAGGTTTATGGGCGGAAAGATAAGACTAACCTTAATTTTTCATGAGTAACGGAGCTTGCAAGTTCAAATTCAAAATGTTGTTCATTTTGCATAATGAGTTGATCTACATGCTTTGCATGTCATGTGCATTGTGCTAAAATACATGTACTAAGGGCAAATAACTCACAATGTTTCCATTTAATCTGTGTTATTTGGTCAAAAGTGTGTATTATTGCTTTAATGCATGTTTATTACTAAGTGACCCTAAAGCCTGGAACTTCAAAGCTTTTAGTAGAGAAGCATTTACACATATAGATAGCATACACATGCATATATTTTTATAAAACCACTTTCTGTGTGTGTAGACCCACCAGATGCATAGTTTAGAAGAGGGCATAGTGGGAGTGATTAGCATACTTTTGGAGGTTCCCAAAAATAAACTCCTATATCCTATGTATACCTGATCTTGATTTATCCTTCAAATTATTTCAACAAAGGGGAAGAGGAAAAAGTATCACGAAATACTGATTATCAAATCAAATTTTACCTATATATTTATTGTCAGTGAAGCGTGAATATGGCTGCACTTCAATTTAAATTACAAACTAAAAGCTTAACTGCCTGGGAGGGGGGTGCTCAATTGCTCCTTAACCCCCAATATAGGCTACTACCACTGGTTTTCTGACAACCAGAAAAAAGAAGTGGTAAGAAACAACTCCATAAGAACTTAAGAATAGCCATTCTAGGTGAGACCAATGGTCCATCTAGCCCAGTATCCTGTTTTCCAACAGTGGCCAATCCAGGTTACAAGTACCTGGCAAAATCCAATTATGGAGAGAAAATTACCACCAAAACCCCCCACTATTATACTAAAGTGCTATCCCTATCACAACCCACTGAACTCTACAGTATTTTTCAAATAACAAACAGGCATTAATAAAGCAAAAAGTCTAGATTTATCCTTGCCATTTTCAGGGCATAGACTGTAGAAGTCTGCCCGGCACTGTCCTTGTTCTCCAACTTCTGAAGTTATCAAAGCCCTACTCCAGCTCATCAAAATCTATCCAGCCATGATCAGGGCACAGCCCATAGAAGTCTTTCCAGCACTGGCCTTGTTCTCTAATTTCTGAAGCTGGATCTGTCCAACTTCAATCAGGTTACAGACCTTAGAAGTCTGCCCAGCACTGGCTTTGCTTCCCAATTACTGATGTTGCCATCTAATCACCGGTAAGCTTATCTGGATCCATTCCTTATAAACAGGATTCCTTTGTGTTTATCCAGTGCATTTTTGAATTCTGTTAGTGTTTTTATCTCCACCACTTCCTGCAGGAGGGCATGCCAGGGTATCTACCACTCTCTCCTTGAAAAAGTGCTTCCTGACATTATTCTGCGTCAGCTCCCCTGCGGACTCAATTCATGTCCTCTAGTTCTACCACCTTCCAGTCTCTGGAAAACATTTGTTTATATATTTTAAGGAAAAATTTCTACATTGGTTATTGCACCAGCCCCAAGGCATGCACATCTGTCAATAAAGGAGAACATGCAAAACAACATCAGCTCTACCTGAGAGAGGAAGGGACACTTCCCCCCCCCCCATCCTCACCACCAGATCCCACGCATAGCACCTACCAGTGGGAGCATTACTTGGCAGCGTGACCCCCTAGCAGTAGTATGATGTAACTACCACTAGTGGTCGACAGCGTTTTGATTCCCAGCACTCATGGGATAGGAGCTTCTGGGGATGACCCTAGTGCCAGGGAAAACATGCATAGGTACCAGAGGTGGAATATCCTTTGCTCTCATGGGCAGAGTTCAGGGTTTGGCTTGGGGTGTCTGTGCTCTTGGGGGAGTGAGAGGGTTAATGCTGTTGGGGGATTGGGAGGAGGGTTTCTCCATGTCAGGAGCAGTGATTTTTAAAAAGCTGCAGCAGCATGTTGGGAAAAGCAGAGGGCTATTTTTTTTTTTGCCCTACATAAAACTTTTTAGAATCACTGTTTCCTTTGAGCATACCAGCTAATACCCTTTATTTGCCAGTGTCATCCATAGGCGCCGACTTTTCAAAATGACTGGAGGTGCTAAACCCAGTGGAAATTACCCCTCACTATACACAGTCAAGGAGTTTGCTCAATATTGGGGGCAGGGGCAGGGGCGTAGCCAGACACCCAATTTTGGGTGGGCCTAGGCTCAAGATGGGTGGGCAGAAGAACCCCGCCTCATCCCACAGATGATGTGGTCTCTCCTTCTCTCACCTGCATGCCATATGGTCTCTCAAATATCCTCCCTCTCCCGCATACCTTTTAAATAGCAGATTTTCACCGGCAACAGGCAGCAACTAATACACACAGCTGATGTTGGCTCCATACCCTTCCCTCTGATGCAACTTCCTGTTTCTGCCTAGGCAAGAATACATCAGAGCAAAGGCTATGGGGCCGGTGCGAGCAGTATGCATCACTCACTGCTCACTGCAGGCGAAGATCTGCTATTTACAAGGTGTGCAGGAGGGACAGTTGTTAGGAGTTTTCGGCTGGTGGGGCTTGGGGATCCCTGCCAGCCACATTATAGCTATGCTGGTACTGGGTGGGCCTGAGCCCAAAGTGGATGGGCCTGGGCCCACCCAAGCCCACCCTTGGCTACGCCACTGATTGGGGGTGCTCAAACACCCACAGAGCTGGCTTCTATGGTGGTGTGCTAGATATTTTATAGAAAAGAAGAGCCATTATGTAAAATACCTGGAGAGTTGAGCATTCCCTGAATTGGGCATCTCAATTCCTGCTTCAACATCCTGTGCAAAATGGAGCTTTAAGATGCCAAGTTATAATGTTAGAAGCCTGAGGAGATTGACTTCCTGTATAATAATTCTCACCTCCAATATTCTAATCTTGCTGCCTCAGACCGTGGCTCCTTTGGAGTTGGTCTGCTAGGCTCCGTAGAGCTCGCTGACTTCACTGGACCCATTATAACACGCAACCAACGAATGCACAGGAAAACGTCAACACCCAGAGAGTCGGCGGGGAGGAGGAAGAGAAAAAGAGAAATGTAAAGAAAAAAACAGCCAGCCAGCCAGCCAGCCAGCCGCGGATACTATTATAACAACAACCGTGCTCCCGCTGCTTTCTTCCTTCAACACTAGCCTCTACTGTGCCGAGAAAAGAGGCCGAATCACCAAGACAGGATTTTTTGTTGCCATGTGCGCTGCTCCGAAGCCTTTTCTCGGCACCAACATCAAGTTGTCTGTGAGTCCCGCCACTGCTTGCACTGGATGTGGGCTGCAACCCGGGGGTAAGCAATAAGGAGGGTTAGATTGAGAACAGCAGGGGACGGGGTGAGCCCAGGTTTATTAACCCTCCTTGGGTGAGCCTATCTAGCCCATTGTAAGGGTTGAAGCTAGTAGGTGGAGCTTACTGGCGTTGCAACCATTTTCCTTCACCCAAAACAATAGCAAAAAGTTATTACGAATAACGGACTATCTCTATGCGTGGTCCATCTGTAAAAAGGGGGAGAGGAGGGTTGCTGGGCATGGGAGGGGGGCAGGGGAGGGGGAGGGGGTCCAGAGACCAGAGAGGTGGGGTGGAAGGGGGTCTTCAGACCATAAAGGGGGGGGAAGGGGGGCCCTGAGAGAAGGGGGTGGGGACACTCACTCATTCTCTGTCTCTCACATACACTCTCTCTCTCTCTCTCTCTCTCTCTCTCTCTCTCTCTCTCTCTCTCTCTCTCTCTCACATACACTCTCTTTGACACACTCTCTGTCTATCACACTCTATCTCTCTGTCACACACACAGTCTCTATCTCTCTGTCTCTCACACACTCTCTCTCACACAAACACACACACACTCCATCTCTCTCTCTCATTCTCTCTCTGACACGTACACTTAATCTCTCACACACACTCTCTCTCACATACACACTCTCTCTCAAACATACACTCCGAAGAAAACCTTGCTAGTGCCCGTTTCATTTGTGTCAGAAACGGGCCTTCTTTACTAGTTCTTTAATATTTAGTTCGTCTTTCCAAGGGTTGTTCAAGGTGAGTTACATTCAGGGCCACAAGATATATCCCTGTCCCCAGAGGCAATGGAGAGTTAAATGACTTGTCCAACTAAGACATCTATAGGGGATATTTTGCAGCAAGTCCCACAAATGTAAGTTATGCAGGTACTTTTATACCTGCACAGTTTGAGGTGAATTTGTAAAGAGAAACTGAGTGAGTAGTTTCTCTCTGCCCAACACTTTGTGGGCAACACTGGGTGCATACATTGTAAAATACAATTGAACATTACTATCCAACATAAATGCTCTTGAGAGCACCTCTTTTTAATGTGTCTAAAATTGTTCAGGTTGTGAAGGTAATATATGTTAGCTTCTGTGAGGAATGCAGTTTTCACTCAGAGGTGGGGGGAGGGGAACAGCTAACTCTCTCATTACTTGACATACATCCTTTTGAAAATGAACCTTGTGTTTTTTTCAGTTTTTCCTCAAAACTGCTTTTGCACACTTTCAGATTACAGTAGTGAAAAATGAAGTAACAGAAGGAAGATGGTGATTTTTAAAAGTTGAAAAACGTAATATAGGGGCTCACTTTCAAAACAGAAAAATGTCCAAAAAGCAGCAGGTGGATGTTTTTTTTGCCAAAACGTCCAAATTGCTATTTTCAAACCCCATTTTTTCTATGGAGTTCGTATGCAGTGCATCCAGATTACAAGGAGATCTGGGCATCCAAATGGTGGGCTTTTTTGCTTGTTGCTTATATAATTGTGAAATAGCACATTTTTGTATATAAGTGGAGTGGAGGAGTGGCCTAGTGATTAGGGTGGTGGACTTTGGTCCTGGGGAACTGAGTTCGATTCCCGGCACAGGCAGCTCCTTGTGACTCTGGGCAAGTCACTTAACCCTCCATTGCCCCATGTAAGCCGCATTGAGCCTGCCATGAGTGGGAAAGCGCAGGGTACAAATGTAACAAAAACAAAAAACAGATGATGTTTAATTTGAACAAGTCAAAGTGATGCTTGTGGGAAAGAGGAACCCGAACTATAGCTACATGATGCAAGGTTCTGCATGAGGAGTCACCGACCAGGAAAAGAATCTAGGAGTCATCATTGACAATACTTTGAAACCCTCTGCTCAGTGTGCTGCGACAGCAAAGAGAGCAAATAGAATGTTAGGTATTATTAGGAAAGGAATAGAAAATAAAAACGAGGATGTTATGATGCCTTTGTATTGCTCCATGATGTGAGGACACCTT
Source organism: Microcaecilia unicolor (assembly GCF_901765095.1). NCBI lineage: Eukaryota > Metazoa > Chordata > Amphibia > Gymnophiona > Siphonopidae > Microcaecilia > Microcaecilia unicolor. Next base: position 592,810,927 of record NC_044032.1, read on the forward strand.
AAATATTGTGTGCAATTCTGGTCACCGCATCTCAAAAAAAGATATACTGGAATTAGAAAGTTACAGAGAAGGGCGACAAAAAGGATAAAGGGGATGGGACAACTTCCCTATGAGGAAAGACTGAAATGGCTAGGGTTCTTCAGCTTGGAGAAAAGATGGCTGAGGGGAGATATGATAGAGGTATATAAAATAATGAGTGGCCTGGAATGGGTAGATGTGAATCGCTTGTTTACTCTTTACCAAAAATACAAGAACTAGGGGGCATACAATGAAACTGCAAAGTAGTAAATTTAAAATGAATCAGAGAAAATATTCACTCAAGGGTCCTTTTACTAGGTGCTCTGAAAAATGGGTTGCGCCAGTGTAGGCGCGTGTTTTGGGGGTGCGCAGATCCATTTTCAGCATGCCTGTAAAAAAGGCTTTTTAAAAAGTTTTGCCAAAAATAAAAATTGGCATGCGTCCATTTTGAGTCTGAGACCTTACCTCCAGCCATTGACTTAGCAGTAAAGTCTAACACCGTAACCTTGCGGTAATCATCTATGCGTGTAGAATGACGATTACCTCCTGGTTTCCGCCGTGCATAGCAGACGGCCATAAAAAATGCAATTACCTCCCAGGCCTTGCGGTAGCTGGGCAGTAACTCCAAATTGACACTTGTTGGGTGTGCGTAGGTGCCTACACGGCTTAGTAAAAGGGTCCCTCAATGTGTAATTAAACTCTGGAGTTCATTGCCAGAGAATGTGGTAAAAGCAGTTAGCTTAGTGTGGTTTTAAAAGGTTTGGATAGCTTCCCAAAAGAAAAGCCCATATGACATTATTATAATGGACTTGGGAAAATCCACTGCTTATTTCTAGGATAACACTCACAAAGTTAGTAGAGACCTACCGGGAGTACCAGTGTATCGGAGGTTTAAGGGCACAGTCTCATTTCAACATTGCAGCTACTTTTTACGTTATTGCTGCGGTTTTATAATCATAGACTTGCACTCACCATCCTTCCGCTGGTCTTTACTGGTAGCTAACTGTCAATTTATAATTTACTTCTTTTTTTTTTTTCTATTTCTTTTATGCTAGCTACTGTCACATTAATTGTTTAAACCGTCACTTATCTTGCATCTGAGTGCCGTCAGACAAGCACACCCCTAACAGGAGCCTGTTTTGCCCTCCTGGCTTTCTCAAGGGGAACTGCAACGTGCTGTCTCTACAGATGACAAAACGTTTCATTAAATTGTCTTCAACTAGTACCTCCCAATTCCATGATTACATTTCAGAAAGTTCAGGACTCACCGGACTGCAAGGTGTCTGTTCGCCGACTTCTTCTTGCTGATAGTAAAAACATGGCGGCGGCATCTCTTTAACTCCTTCCAAAACCGGAAACAGCTGATCTTACTTGTTACTGGTCACATGTAACAGCTCCATTGAATGTAAGTATTCAAACCATTAGGTTCTAACGTGTTTAAATGATACACCCAGTATGTCTCTCTCTGCAGTAAGCGTCTATCGTGATTTCCCCCTCTAGAAGCAGGATATACTCGATCAATTACCATTACTTGTGAAGAATCCACATCATGGCCATACTTCATATAGTGTTGCACTAATGGAGGACCTTGGATCTGTGCCTATATTCGTGATCGATGTTCAATTAAATGTTCGTGCAGAGACCTCTTGGTTTTGCCTATGTATCTTTTTCCACACGGGCACATCATAGAATATATTACTCCCCTAGTCCTGCAAGTAGTATGATGTCTTAACTCATATCTTCTTCCTTCATGTACAAAAAATCTTGCCTCAACAGTGTAGTCACATGTCTTACACCCTCTTTTGTTGCATTTAAAATGACCCCGGAGTTCATCAGGATCCTTGTTCTCCGTATCCTTTAACTCTGCCGGACTCAACAACTCCTTCAAATTTCTCCCTCTGGAGAACGCCGTCCATAGGTTACATTGCGCAAATAGCAGGTGAGTTTTTACAATTCCCCAATGTTGTCTGATTATTTTCGCAACTATCTCGCCTCCTGGTACATATCTTGTGACATATGTCATGGCATCTTCCACTGGCTCTTGAGGTTTAGCCTGTAGCAGCAACTCTCTATTATTGAACTTTGCATGGTGAAATGCTTGTTTCAATGTTTTCTCAGGATAATTCCTACATCTCATCCTATTGAAGAATGTTTCAGCTGCTTGTGAAAAATCTGCCTCCTCAGAACATATCCTCCGAAATCTAAGGAATTGAGAAAAAGGAAGACTTTCTCTTAATTTCCGAGGATGGCAACTATTGTACTCAAGAATAGTGTTTCTGTTGGTGGATTTTACAAAAACATTGGTAGTGAATTCATGATTCTTCAAATTTATCTGTACATCTAAAAAATGTATAGAGGTGCTTGAACTTGTCATAGTGAATTGAATCTCCCGATGGCAATTGTTCAACCAGTCATGGAAATTATTAAGTTCTTCCTCGTCTCCTCTCCATAGTAGGAAGACGTCGTCTATGTACCTTTTCCAAATCAAAATTTTGGATTGAAATGGGGAGTTTAACCATTTTTCCTCATATGCTGCCATGTAGATGTTTGCCAGAGTAGGGGCAAACATAGCCCCCATGGCCACGCCTGACTTTTGTTCAAACATTTTGTCCCAGAATTTGAAAAAGTTGTTGCACAGTGCTAATCTGGTGAGTTTTAATAAAAACTCTGTGGGTACTGCATGGGGTCTCGATCTAGATTCTAATGCTTTCTCCACTACTACTAATAACTCCTGCTGCGGGATCTTCGTATATAGTGACTTGATGTCCAGCGTGGCCATCACTACATTGTCTTCAATCAATTGTATGCCACGTAATATATTTAAAAAATGAGTATTTCTAGGATAAGCAGCATAAAATGTACTGTTTTGGGACCTTGCCAGGTACTTGTGACCTGGATTGGCCACTGTTGGAAACAGGTTACTGAGCTTGATGAACTGTGGTCTGTCCCAGTATGGCAACACTTATATACTTATGGTTGTGTTGGGGGCGAGATTTGTGTGTTCCCAAAACTTGGTTGCTTTTCTGCCATAATGGGAAAAAGCAAAAATGTCTAGGGCTAAAAGTTAGACATTTTGGTGTAGACCTGTTTCAATCTCGACTAAGTCACAAAAAGGTGCCCTAAATGACCAAATGATCACTGGAGGGAGTAAGGTGTAAATCTCTAATTCCTTTTCGAGTGGTCACTGATCCCCCCCCCACCCCCAAAGTTGTGAAAGAAACAGTACATACCAGACTCTATGACAGCAAGCAGGTCCCTGGAGTAGCCTAGTGGTTGGTGGCATGCATATAGAGAAGGGACCCACCCAGGCCAGTATCCCACTCTTAACTGGTACACTTGTGGTGGAAAGTGTGAGCTGTTCAAAACCCACCAAAAGCTTACTATAACCACATATAGGTGACACTACAGCTGTAAGGGCTGTTGTAGTGGTGTACAGTAGGTTTTTATTGGGTTGCGGGGGCTTCTCCATACAATATGAGGGGGTAAGTATAAGATATGTACCTGGGACCTTTTATATGAAGTCCACTGCAGTGCTCCCCGGGGTGCCCCACTGCTCTGCTGGGATGTCTGTATGGCTAGTCTATTAAGGATGCTGGCCCCTCATACATCCCCAATGGCTTGTTTTTGTGCATTTTTCCCTTGGACATTTTTTATTTTTTTTTTTTAAATGGTCCAGAAAAATAGACATACTGAGCACTAAAACATCTAGCAAATGGCCATTTTCATAACAAAAAGTTGATTGTTTTTCTGGTTTGAAAATGGCTTTAGAGCTCATTTTCAAAACACTTAGACTTACAAAGTTTCACAGATTACTATGTAACTTTATAAGTTTAAGTGCTTTGAAAATACGCCACCATGTTTGCTACTGGATTTTTGGATGTTTTCAGCAAAATGTCCAAAATTGGATATAGACCTCATATAGAAAATGCCCCTCCACAGTATATTAAGGCTGAACTAAAGACAGAATACACATTAGTTGTGTGCTAATACGTCCCTCTTGGGAGTAATGGGGGAAGTGCCTGGAAGTTAAATGGAGAAGAAATGTTCCCTTGAGGAACAATGCATTAAAGTAAAATGATTGCATTCTAGACTTCTACTTAAACACTTTCTAATCCACAGTATTTAGAAACCTGTTTTTAATTCATTGTATATCACATCTTGCCACTTATTGATTGAACCCTTCTCATTTACCTGGCAGAGGCAGAAATTCTACTTTTGCCTCATCAGCTTTATTTCTTAGGTTTCACAATGCCAGTTTTGCACTTCTGCCTGCCACTAATGTATCTTTGTTTTTTTCCCCATGTTTTGCTGTTTTTAGCTATTCCACTTGCATCTTTGTTTTTCTGACTACTTTCCCAGCCTTTTCATATTGTTGCTTGTCTTCCTCCTTCAGCAGTCTTTTTTTTTAGATCAACACTTAGAGCTTCTTTTACTAAGGCACGCTCACGTTTTTAGCGTGCGCTAAAATTGTGGGCGTGCTAAATGTTATGGGCGTCTCTAACATTTAGCGTGCCCACAATTTTAGCGCACGCTAAAAACGTGAGCACACCTTAATAAAAGATGCCCTTAACCTTTTTTTTTCCAAATCATACAACCATTTTTTCCTCTTACCTTTTCAGTTCAGTCTTGATGATCTGACCTTCGGTAATCCGACCATTCAGCATATCTGACAGCCCTCCCCCCCCTCCAGGTGACATCATCGCATTTATTTCTATTAAAAAAATCTTTGTTTTAGAACAATTTTTGAAAATTGGGAACTCTGTGCTTTTGTTTATGCATTGTTTGAGGGGTTTATGCCGTGTTTTCCGTATTATCCAACTTTTCAGTTATCTGACAATGGGTCGGTCCCATTTAGGTTGAATAATCAAGACTGCGCTGTATTTACTTTCCTAACAAAAGATTTGTTGCTCTAGATTTTTTTGTCCAATTAATTGCTTGAGGTACTGCCCCCATCTTGGTTGGTTTTCTTGAAGCCTAGGACCCTCATCCTTGGATCACAGGTGATCACCCTCTAATATATTAAGAGCAGTCTTCCCATTCATAAGCACTAAGGGGCCCTAAGGGTTCCTTTTACTATGCATAGTAAAAATTGGCCTTAGCGCGCTCATATATGGGTCATTCCCATGTCCTAAAGCCATTTTTACTGCAGATGTAATAATGAGTTTTTTTGTATTAATGGCCATTTACTAATGTTGCCATTAGCATGCAGCCATTTTGAAATTACTGTGTGTGCACATGGCACGTAACACAGGGTGCTTATACTAAGGTATGCTGAAAAATGGCCTGTGGTAGTGTAGACGTATGTTTTGGGCATGTGCAGAATTATTTTTCAGCGCACCTACAAAAAATGTCTTTTTAAACTTTTTGCCAAAAATGGATGTGCGGCAAAATGAAAATTGCCACATGTCCATTGTGGGTCTGAGACTTTACCGCCAGCTATTGACCTAGTGGTAAAGTGTCATTCGGTAACTGGGTGGTAATGACCTATGCACGTCAACTGCCACTCGGCGCGTGTCCGAAAATAAAAATTATTTTTGGATGCGTGTAGGGGACGCAAGCCAAAAATGAAATTACCGCAAGAGCCATGTGATAGCCGGGCGGTAACTCCATTTTGGCACGTAGACGTTTATGTGGCTTAGTAAAAGGGCCTCTAAGTCCGGTATTGCCCTCTCCCATGTGGATTCAGCTAACAGATGCTGGAACATCTCCCTGCAGAGAATCTTGGATCTCCCTAATTTTAGACATTTCAGCCAAAACATACCAGTTAAGATTTGACAGATTTTAATGTTCATGTTTTATTTTATTGATTTATAGAAGAAACTGTGTTAATGACCCTGGTTTATTATTTGTCAGCACAATAAATATAACAGTTATTTTAAGACTGCTGCATATAAACATCTAGAAGAAATTAGACTCGGCTACAGAAGAATTTTAAATCACACAGAGGCTGATTTAAAAATAAAATAAAAGCTAAGGTGGCAATTCTATAAATTGGCGTCAAGATTTTGGCACCATTTCCATGTACTTAGTGCCAATTCCAGAACGGCATCTTGGTGCCAGTGGTGTGAAATTCTGGCACTCATATGGTTGACGAGGATCTTCAAGCCCCACCAGCTGAAGATGTTCTTCAGCGGCCAGAACAAATTATTTTTTTCCCCCTGCTGCAGCCAATGGCGCTTTCCACCCATTGCTGCTGCACCATCCTCTCACCCTGCATGCATGCTCAGTTTTCATGCAGAAGGGGAGAGGGCCGATGCGGCAGTAATGGGTGGAAAGCGTTGCCAGCTGTAACAAGTAGGGCAATCTGGCCACCGGAGGACTTCTTCAGCTGGTGGGGTTTGGAGATCCCCTTCCAGCTTAGGTATTTGTTTTATTCTTTGGGGTTGTTGGTGCAGGGGAGGAAAGCGTGGTGGTGGTGGTGGGGGGGGGGGGGGGAATTGGGGATTGTATGCCCACCTAGTTTAGGCTCAATCTTACCCAAAATACTGTGTCTGGTTATGCCACTGCTTGACACCAAGATTGCATTATAAAATATCACCTTATTTTCTTTTCTTTGTTTTGTTTTATTTCTATTGATTACCTAGAACACTATTGTAAGTTGGCAATGGTGCACCTAAAGTTAGGTTCCAGCAGTTAAGCCAGATCAATGGTAGTTGTAACTGTTGGTGCCTAAGCGCACCCTGAAGTGTGTGTAACTTATATCATTCACTGCCCAGGTTTATAACTCCCTTCAGAGAAGGACTAAGTAATTTTGATGCATATGTTTTAGAATAGTGTCTACAAACAAAAAAAGCAACACTGGGCCTTCAAGACTGGGACACATAAAGTTCTTTATTGATGACCTGACACGGGCCATGTTTCGGCGCTAAACAACGCCTGCCTCAGGGGTCTAGAAGGGTCATAGTTTGTTCAGTGCCCCAGCGTAAAATACAAAAATGTATCGCCGTTCGCCACAGTAGGGAAAATGCAGCTCTATAAGGAGCCTTCTCTTTGTGCTGAAAGAGCTGCATTTAATATCGGTCTATGGACTTTTCCTTTAGGAAGCTGCCCAAACCTTTTTTAAAATTCCGCTATAAGTACATGTAGGGTGTCTCTATAACCAGCCCCTCCAAATGGCACACTGATTATGATTTGTAACAAATTACTACTTTACCTATGAAAAGTTATTCTGTCTTTGTACATCTGTATGTTGCACAAGCTGGCATGTTTGAAAATATAAGTGAAATTAAATAAAAATGCTACCAACAATAAAGAACAAAGTGTGGGTGCAGCAGCTCATAGGTTTGTTTGCTTTGTTTTGAGTGTATGCACAGGAAAGGGGAAACACAGACTAACCTAAGTGGTTTCTTTGACATCATGCCTTCTCCTTTACTCAATCAAACCTCCTTGGGGAAGAATATGATAAGAGCCACGCATCTTAAATCTTGGAAGGAGTGATAGTTGTCCACACAGTGAAATACCATCGGTGCTTCCATTCTTAATTTATTCATACAACTTTGATGCTCATTCATTATGACCCTAAATGTTCTAGTTGTCTGCCCCACATATAGTTTATTGCATGGACAAATTATGCAATAAACTACAAGCTCAGAATCAGATGAGGTAGTATACTTTAAATGATACACTCGTGGTTTATATGGTTCCTTAAAAGATGAAGTATGTAAAGTGATGTCACAAGGCACACATTTTTCACAGTTCAAATGACCCCTTGTTCCCCTCTGAACCAAACAAGAGGTTAAAGGCAACACAGAAGGACTTAATACCTCTGTTTTGCTTCTTCTATAGGCAACCTTTAACTTTTTATCAGAAAGCACTGTAAGGCAGTAAGAATTCTTCAGTTCTTCCTTAAAATCTGCATTATCAAGGAGGAGCCATTACAGATTTTATTACATACAATAGGAAATCACTGTTGTCCCTAGTTTTGTTATTAGATTGACATAACAGTGTCCTGTTATTATAGAGTGCTTTCTTGCAAGCTGGTTTTACCAGTAGTTTGGGATATCCATGTTCCACTAGTTCTGCTTGCCATAAATTGCTTTAACCTTTTACTCCTCCTTCGTCAAACATATACATCAATATCTTAAAAGTCTGGAAAGGGGCAAACTCCTTTTGAAGGATTCTGGATGGCAACTGGAGAAGTGAAGGAAAGTAATCCTGTTAGATTTTTTTTTTTATATACAGTCGTTTCAAAAATCTCTCCCCTCTTTTGAATTAACAAATCAAGAAAAGACGGCTAGAGCCCAGGATCAAGTCCTGTACCCATTTAAACTTGTTCTAATTACATTGAAGCACAGACCAAGACTCTGTTCCATCAAATTTGCTTCACCTGTGCATACCGTGAGAGCAGTTGTTGTCTGCATCAACATGCCCAACACCGAGATGTCGTGTCGAAGGGTCATGCCAAAGGAGCTCGTCCCAATGTGCATCTCTTTGTGCTGTGCTTGGGCGGCATTTGGGATGTGTCCAATAACAACTTAGCAACTTTTTCATGGTTTATCTAAATCTCAGTCTGGTTATAAAAATTCACTTCAATAAATTCAGCATTGTTACTATTTCATTTGTAATAAGTTAATGCATTGTTTCTGACATATTAAGTCAACCAATTCAATTATTTACTCTAATCATCTTAACTAGTAGAGAATATATATGGTCTCATCTATTTTAATTGGCTAATCTAAGTCTTGCTCAGTCAAAATGGACCCAGTAACCAAACTTGTTTGTTGGCTGCCTTATATAATTCTGCTTATTTGGTTAATCAACACTCAAGTTAATGCACATAGACTTCTACTACATTCCTGTGATCTACACACCGAGACAGTTCTCAAAATGGTTTCCAATCAGAAGTAAGGATAGCTCAGTCATTAACAAAGGTTGGTCACTAAACTAACACTGGTCCAAATCTTCCTATGTTAATTAATCTTCTTTACAAATCAAGGTCAGCGTCTTTTCAACGAAAATGTCAATTAATCACAATCACTCCATTGAAAGCCATCACTGACACATATTTAAAGATTGGATTGAGGAGTCACATTCAGGTTTTTACACTTATTACAGAAGCATTGCTATGGTCAAAAGTTGATCCTGTCCTTAATGACATATGTCCTTCCGGTTATAATGTTGTACATCTCACGAGACCTGTGAAAAGAGGCAGAAGCATTACCTTAATATATAAAACTTTCTTCAAATTCAATATCACTTCTGAACTATTATCACTCCCTCTCAAAATCATTGCATATAACATTTCTGACGACTCATTACCAGGCAATATTAATATCCTGCTGCCTCATATCCCATGACTCTCCAATTGTCTTCCAGTCAATTGGATTGCAGTTGAAGAGGAACTCAGTGAGAATCTGGATTTTCAAAAGGCGTTTGACAAAGTTCCTCATTAAAGACTCCAGAGGAAATTGGAGAGTCATGGGATAGGAGGCAGTGCTCTTCTAGTGGATTAACAACTGGTTAAAAGATAGAAAACAGAGAGTAGGGTTAAATGGTCAGTATTCTCAGTGGAGAAAAGTAGATAGTGGGGTTCTCCAAGGGTCTGTCCTGGGACCGCTGCTTTTTGACATATTTCTAAATGATCTAGAGATGGGAATAACTAGTGAGGTAATTAAATTTGCTGATGACACATAATTATTCAAAGTTGTTAAATTGCAAGTGGAATGTGAAAAATTACGAGACTGAGAGACTAGGCATCCAAATGGCAGATGGTGTTTAATGTAAGCAAGTGCAAAGTGATACATGTGGGAAAGAGGAACCCGAACTATAGCTACATGATGCAATGCTTCACATTAGGAGTCACCGATCAGGAAAGGGATCTAGGCGTCATCGTTGATGATACATTGAAACTCTCAGCTCGGTGTGCGGTGGTGATTAAGAAAGCAAATAGAATGTGAAGTATTATTAGGAAAGGAATGGAAAACAAAAATGAGGACATTATAATGCCATTGTATCGCTCCATGATGCGACCACTCCTCAATTATTGTGTTCAATTCTGATCACCACATCTCAAAAAAGATTTGGAGGGGCATAATCGAACGGAAATGCCTATGTCCATGGGCGTTTATCTCCGAGAACGGGTCTGTGAAGGGGCGGGCCGAACCGTATTTTCGAAAAAATGGACGTTTTTGAGCTGGGCATTTGGTTTTTTTTTTTTAGCGATAATGGAAACTAAAAACGTCCTAATCCGAGCCATTTGGTCGTGGGAGGGGCCACAATTCGTAGTACACTCACCCCCCTGATATGCCAGGACACCAACTGGGCACCCTACGTCAGTGCGGTGGACTTCAGAAAAAGCTCCCACATGCATAGCTCCCTTACCAAGGGTGCTGAACACCCAACCCCCCCCCCCCAAACCCACAAATGTACAACACTACCATAGCTCTTAGGGGTGAAGGGGGCACCTTCCTGTGGGTACAGTGGGTTTTGGAGGCCTCCCATTTACCAGCACAAGTGTTACAGGTGGGGGGGGGGGGGGATGGGCCAGGGGCCACCTGGCTGAAGTGCACTGCGGTACCCACTAAAAGTGCTCCAGGGACTTGCATACACACAGGCCTCTAGGACTGGTTGCTGCTATATAACCTTGGCACACCAGTTGACACCTGAAGACTAATCTCCACGAAAACGTCCTTTATTGGAATAACCGCCTTTACTCACAGTTAACTGCAGATCAGAGGTTGTGCCCCACTGGCAACGAGTCTCCCTGGTACTGAGATTAGCAGTAGGTCAGAGCTGGCAGAATGCTGTACAATGCCCTCATTCAGCCACATTCAAAGTAAGAACTAAGTTGTCTTGGATATATGTCTATGAAAATTAGACTTTTGTAATACCGTTTATGTTTATGATGTAAATGTAAATGAAAATTAATAAATATAATAATTAAAAAAAAAAAAAAAAGAACTAAGTTGTCTAACGTGGCTAACACAGGAAAGGGAACTAAAACTGGCTTACAAAAATGGCCACTACCGCATGGACTACAACAGGAAACACAACAGGGCACACTCTGACCCACTAGGCAGGGGGAACAGCACCATGGGAGAAGAGCCTACCAACTACCAACATCGTGAGACTGTATCACAAGCTAATGAAATCACGGAGCCCAATACCCTACACCCACCACAATGCAATGCTGATGTGACCCTGTACTGTACCCAAGAGCCACTTCTGACCCAGGGAAAGGCTGTGAGAGGATCGAACACATTCTGCTGTCATGGAGGTGGGTACGGCATTTGAGGCTGGCATACAGGCTGGGAAAAAAGTTTTTAAAGTGGGGTTTTTTTGGTGGGAGGGGGTAAGTGACCACTGGGGGAGTCCGGGGAGGTCATCCCCGATTCCCTCCAGTAGTTATCTGGGCAGTTGGGGCACTTTTTTGGGACTTGTTCGTGGAAAAAAAAGGGTCCAAAAAAGTGACCCAAAATCACGGTAAAAACGCCTTTTTTTTCGATTATCAGCTAAAGACGCCCATCTCTCCTCGGCTGATAACCACGCCCCAGTTCTGCCTCCACCATGCCTCCGACACGCCCCCGTCAACTTTATTCGTTTCCACGACGGAGTGCAGTTGGAAACGCCCAAAATCGGCTTTCGATTATACCGATTTGGGCGCCTTTGCGAGACAAACGTCTATCTCCCGATTTAGGTCGCACTATAGGTGTTTTTCTCTTTCGAAAATAAGCTGGATAGTGGAATTAGAAAAGGTACAGAGAAGGATGACAAAAATGATAAAAGGGATGGGACGACTTCTTTACGAGGAAAGGTAAAGCAGCTAGGCTGTTCCGCTTGGAGAAAAGATGGGTGAGGGGGAGATACGATAGAGGTCTATAAAATACTGAGTGGAGTGGAACGAGTAGATGTGAATCTCTTGTTTACTCTTTTTCCAAAAATACTAGGACTAGAGGGCATGCAATGAAGCTACAAAGTAGTAAATTTGAAACTAATCAGAGAAAATATTTCTTCACTCAATGTGTAATTAAACTCTGGAATTTGTTGCCAGAGAATATAGTAAAAGCAGTTAGCTTAGCGGGGTTTACAAAAGGTTTGGATAGTTTCCTAAAAGAAAAGTCCATAAGCCATTATTAAAATGGATTTGGGGATAATCCACTGCTTATTTATAAGCAGTATAAAATGTATTTTACTGTTTTGGGATCTTGCCAGGTACTTGTGACCTGGATTGGTAACGGAAATCTGGACTTGATGGATGTTCATTCTGTCTCAGTATGGCAATTCTCATGTTCTTATTATTTTCAAGTTTATGAATGTTGTGCAGTACCAAAGTTTTAAAGATTGTCAAAATTGGATCAAGTGGTATGGGGGAAGCAACTCCAAAATGGCTTCTTTTGGACTACTGATAAATCATGACTAATATCTCCCTGTTCAAATGGAAAAAAAATTAATTTTGTTTTCTCCCCATATGCCTAGCCCTGTAAATTCTGTGGAAAATATTCCGGAACCCTTGTTATTTTTTTTTTTACTTATTTATTTCTTGGACTTACAATACTGAATCCTTGTTTGAAATTATCGGAGACATTTACCAAGTCTGCTCCAGATCCTGGTTGTCCAGTTAGTGATCCAGTTCAGAAATTGTGTGAAACCATGGCTAAGAAAGTAAAATCTGAAATTAGCCCCTATACCTAGAAACATCTAGTAAACTTTTGTGATCTGTCTGAGCCTTTCCCTGTAAATTTGATGACATCCAGTAGTTATGAAGTTTAATGGAGACATTTCCCCATGCGGGCTATTAGTATCCATTTAATGGCTGAAAGTAACCTGTACTTAAAATTTGCTAAAATGTTTACACATGTACTATGCTTTGTAGCAGAGTATTAGGAAAAAGCATAGTACATGATTTTTTCATGCTAATCATAAAATCAGTCATTTTTAAATCAGATACATTGAAATCACTGTTAAAATTCTGCAATGATAAAAAGCAAAACTGTGAAGGACACCCTGCTGGTTTTCTTTGAACTGCATTAAAAATGATAGCATAAAGTAATATCTTTTGCTTTGTTTGAACACGAAAATCCAAGTAATTAAAAAAAAACTTACCTGGAAGCTATGGCAATATTTAAGAGAAAAAATAGTATGGCATAAGAATATTTATTAATTTGAAGACCCTGCATATTCAGACATGCTTGTTTCAGTATCTTTAAAGCAACAATAATTTTCACAAGGCTTTCATGTTGTATTTTATTGCACTGTTAGCATTTGGCACACATGCCTGTCTTGTTGATTGTTACAGGAACGTCATTCAGACATTCTCAGGTTCCCTTAAGGCTTGCTGATTAGATTTTACCTTCTGTAATTTCTTCAATAGATCAAAAAGAATATCAGTGGCAGTTACAATCAGAAGCATATTCATCAGGACTGCAGGGATATGTTCCGCTGCTCACATTTTGTGTCGCTTTCTGTGGCTCTTCCTTATCTCGTACTTTTATATCCAGATTCTTCCTCCTTGCCCTGAATTATTCCATCCCCTAAAATCCTCTATTTATTTGTGTGCACTTCTAGGGAGAGGTAAGAGCTTGACTTTGAGAGCATGTACACCACCTGCAAGGGCTAATCAGCTCTGTTATCTCCTTATGCTGCTGTTTGCAAGATTAACATGATATAATTAGAAGTTATAATCATGCTTCATGATATCTTTGAGCTAGGTGTTTTACAAAACGTTTTAAGGCTTTAAGTAGCAACAACAGCAAAACAATTGAAAGTGTGTAATATTATTTCACTGATTTTTAGCCACCATTTATAAAGCTATGGAGCATATTTCCAAGGCTTAATGGTAAGAGGGTGAAAGAACCAATTGATAATAGATCTTTTAATCTAAGCAGTATTATCTAGTACATGGTTATGCTGGCTAACTCTTCTGAAACACCAACGACCTTATATGTCGATAGTTGGAGGTTAAACAGAAGAATACCTTATCATAGTAAAGGTGTGTATCTTCCTTAACATTTTCCCATTTCTAATTTTTCCACTCCAGACACTTTCCCAAAATTATCGTGTCAGAATTCAAACTCTGTGGTCAACATTTTTCTTAAACACTGGCTGCGATGCTTAAAGCTATATCTGGATTTTCAGCGCCAGCCACTATCTGGATATTGACACTGAAAATCCGGGTATAGAGGTGCCCACTGTCATTTTTGGGTATTGCCGGTATTGCTGGTACCTGGATAACTATCCAGTTCACTCAAGATGTTTTTTTTTTTTTTTGCTGTCATAAGTTAACCAGATAGTTAACTGGCACTGAATAGGTCTAATACTTGGATAAAATCTGCTTACGTACCTGGACCACCCCGTCACTCTCGGGATAGCACTGGGGCGGTGTGTCCGAATTTTCAGCAGTATTATTCAGTATGACCCTGGTGATTGGCGCTTATATGGGTAGGAGGTGCTCCTACTCAGATATGTGGCACTGAATTTTGGGATATATATATATATATATTTCTCCGAGGACAAGCAGGCTGCTTGTTCTCACTGATGGGTGACGTCCACGGCAGCCCCTCCAATCGGAAACTTCTCTAGCAAAGTCCTTTGCTAGTCCTCGCGCGCCCGCGCGGCCGTCTTCCCGCCCGAAACCGGCTCGAGCCGGCCAGTCTTCTTTTGTCCGCACTCGGTACGGTCGTGTTTCGCCGTGTCGAGCCCCGGAAAGTCGACCTCGCGCGTCCAAAGTTATTTTTGACGTGTTTTTTCTTCGGAAAAGTCTTTTAAAGTGTCGGGAAGTGCTCCGGTTTTCGTGTTACCCTTCCCGTACTTCCAGCTTTTTGCCCCGATAAGTTTTCTTTCGTCGTCGGGGTAGGCCTCTTTCGGCCTCGGTCGAGATTTTCTCCCTTTAAATCTTTTGGTGCTCTTTTTCCGTCATTTCGGACTTTGATTTCGCCGGCGTGATTTTTCCGCCCATGACATCGAAGCCTTCCAGCGGCTTCAAGAAGTGCACCCAGTGCGCCCGGGTTATCTCGCTCACTGATTGACACTCGTCGTGTCTTCAGTGTCTGGGGGCCGAGCACCGCCCTCAGAACTGTAGTCTGTGTTCCCTGCTTCAAAGGCGGACTCAGGTAGCGAGATTAGCCCAGTGGAACGTGTTGTTCTCGGGCTCTTCGTCGGCATCGGCACCGGGATCTTCGAGTGCATCGACGTCGTCAGCGTCCAGACCATCTTCCTCGGCCGCCCCTGCATCGAGTGCATCGAGGCATCGGGCCTCTGCATCGGCGCCGAGACATCGGATAGCTGCATCGACGTCGGTGGTACCGGGACCTCGTCTGCTGATGTCGTCGGACGGTGGTGCATCGTCAGGAGTGCAGGTGAGGGCTGTCCATTCCCCTGCTGGTGGCGGTGAGCCTTCGGGTGGGTCTCCTCCTACCCTGAGGGCTCCTGCGGTACAGCCCCCCCGAGACCGACCTCCTTCGGCCTCGGCCCCGAGGAAGCGAGGGCTGGATTCTACGTCCTCCTCGTCGGTGCCGGGGAGCTCCGGTGACATGCTTCGGAAGAAGTCGAAGAAGCATCGACACCGGTCACCTCCCCGCGTCGGCACCGAGAGCTCTGGGTCGCCGAGGGAGTCGGCACGCAGCAGGCATCGGCACCGAGAGGACCGCTCACCCTCTGTTCAGGAGGTGTCGATGCGCTCCACTCTGGACAGCCCGGAACAGCCTCCTCGCCCGGAACAGGTTCTGACGTCGACGCCTGCATCGACCTCTTTGCCTTTCTCTGCAGCCGCTCTGAACGAGAGCCTCCGGGCCGTTCTCCCAGAGATTCTGGGAGAGCTGTTGCGCCCTACCCCTCCGGTACCGGCGGTGCTTGCGCCTCCGGTACCGTCGAGCGTGGCGCCGGCTGGCCCATCGCCCGGGGTGAGGTCCCCGACGTCGGTACCGCGTGCGGTGCCGACTGCGGCCACCTCCCAGGAGGGCTCCCCGACTACGTCGGCGGAGGGAGCTTCGCCGATGCGGGCGAGGGAGTCTACCTCTCGACGCCCCCATCGTGGACGTGGCTCCACCGAGTCGAGCCGGGCGAGGTTGCAGACACAGGTTCGTGAACTTGTGTCTGACACCGAGGGTGAGGCCTCGTGGGAGGAAGAGGAAGACCCCAGATATTTCTCTGACGAGGAGTCTGAGGGTCTTCCTTCTGATCCCACTCCCTCTCCTGAAAGACAGCTTTCTCCTCCTGAGAGTCTGTCTTTCGCTTCCTTTGTCCGGGAGAGGTCTACGGCCATCCCCTTCCCGGTGGTTGTGGAGGACGAGCCCAGGGCTGAAATGTTTGAGCTCCTGGACTATCCTTCTCCACCTAAGGAAGCGTCCACTGTTCCCTTGCACCATGTCCTCAAAAAGACATTGCTTGCGAACTGGACAAAACCTCTAACTAATCCCCACATCCCCAAGAAGATCGAGTCCCAGTACCGGATCCATGGGGACCCAGATCTGATGCGCACCCAGTTGCCTCATGATTCTGGAGTTGTGGATCTGGCCCTAAAGAAGGCTAAGAGTTCTAGGGAGCATGCTTCGGCGCCCCCGGGCAAAGACTCTAGAACCTTAGACTCCTTTGGGAGGAAGGCCTACCATTCCTCTATGCTCGTGGCCAAAATCCAGTCTTACCAGCTCTACACGAGCATACACATGCGGAACAATGTGCGGCAGTTGGCGGGCTTGGTTGATGCTCTCCCCCCCGAGCAGGCCAAGCCTTTTCAGGAGGTGGTCAGGCAGCTGAAGGCGTGCAGAAAATTCCTGGCCAGAGGGGTGTATGACACCTTTGATGTTGCATCCAGGGCCGCTGCTCAAGGTGTGGTGATGCGCAGGCTCTCATGGCTGCGTGCCGCCGACCTGGAGAATATACTCCAGCAGCGGATTGCGGACTCGCCTTGCCGTGCGGACTACATTTTTGGAGAGAAAGTCGAACAGGTGGTAGAGTCTCTCCACCAGCGGGACACCGCATTCGACAAGTTCTCCCGCCGGCAGCCTTCAGCATCTACCTCTACAGGTAGAAGATTTTTCGGGGGAAGGAAGACTGTTCCCTACTCTTCTGGTAAGCGTAGGTACAATCCTCCTTCTCGACAGCCTGCGGCCCAGGCTAAGCCCCAGCGCGCTCGCTCTCGTCAGCAGCGTGCGCCTCAGCCAGGCCCCTCGGCTCCCCAGCAAAAGCAAGGGGCGAGCTTTTGACTGGCTCCAGCAGAGCATAGCCGGCATCCAAGTGTCAGTGCCGGGCGACCTGCCAGTCGGGGGGAGGTTGAAAGCTTTTCACCAAAGGTGGCCTCTCATAACCTCCGACCAGTGGGTTCTTCAAATAGTCCGGCAGGGATACACCCTCAATTTGGCCTCAAAACCTCCAAATTGCCCACCGGGAGCTCAGTCTTACAGCTTCCAGCACAAGCAGGTACTTGCAGAGGAACTCTCCGCCCTTCTCAGCGCCAATGCGGTCGAGCCCGTGCCATCCGGGCAAGAAGGGCTGGGATTCTATTCCAGGTACTTCCTTGTGGAAAAGAAAACAGGGGGGATGCGTCCCATCCTAGACCTAAGGGCCCTGAACAAATATCTCGTAAAAGAAAAGTTCAGGATGCTTTCCCTGGGCACCCTTCTCCCCATGATTCAGCAAAACGATTGGCTATGCTCTCTGGACTTGAAGGATGCCTACACACACATCCCGATACTGCCAGCTCACAGGCAGTATCTACGATTTCAGCTGGGCACACGTCACTTCCAGTACTGTGTGCTGCCCTTTGGGCTCGCCTCTGCGCCCAGGGTGTTTACAAAGTGCCTGGCTGTGGTAGCAGCGGCACTTCGCAGGCTGGGGGTGCACGTGTTCCCATATCTCGACGATTGGCTGGTGAAGAACACATCCGAGGCAGGAGCCCTGCAGTCCATGCAGATGACTATTCGCCTCCTGGAGCTACTGGGGTTTGTGATAAATTATCCAAAGTCCCATCTTCTCCCAGTGCAGAAACTCGAATTCATAGGAGCTCTGCTGGATTCTCGGACGGCTCGCGCCTATCTCCCAGAGACGAGGGCCAGCAACTTGTTGTCCCTCGTCTCGCGGGTGCGAGCGTCCCAGCAGATTACAGCTCGGCAGATGTTGAGATTGCTGGGCCACATGGCCTCCACAGTTCATGTGACTCCCATGGCCCGTCTTCACATGAGATCTGCTCAATGGACCCTAGCCTCCCAGTGGTATCAGGCTGCTGGGGGTCTAGAAGACGTGATCCACCTGTCCACGAGTTTTCTCGAATCCCTGTATTGGTGGACAATCTGGTCCAATTTGACTCTGGGACGTCCTTTCCAAATTCCTCAGCCACAAAAAGTGCTGACAACGGATGCGTCTCTCCTGGGATGGGGAGCTCATGTCGATGGGCTTCACACCCAAGGAAGCCGTTCCCTCCAGGAACGCGGTCTACAGATCAATCTCCTGGAGTTGCGAGCGATCTGGAACGCTCTGAAGGCTTTCAGAGATCGGCTGTCCCATCAAATTATCCAAATTCAGACAGACAACCAGGTTGCCATGTACTATGTCAACAAGCAGGGGGGCACCGGATCTCGCCCCCTGTGTCAGGAAGCCGTCAGCATGTGGCTCTGGGCTCGCCGTCTCGGCATGGTGCTCCAAGCCACATATCTGGCAGGCGTAAACAACAGTCTGGCCGACAGACTGAGCCGGATTATGCAACCTCACGAGTGGTCGCTCAACTCCAGAGTGGTGCGCCAGATCTTCCAAGCGTGGGGCACCCCCTTGGTGGATCTCTTCGCATCTCGAGTGAACCACAAAGTCCCTCAGTTCTGTTCCAGGCTTCAGGCCCCCGGCAGACTGGCATCGGATGCCTTCCTCCTGGATTGGGGGGAGGGCCTGCTGTATGCTTATCCTCCCATTCCTCTGGTGGGGAAGACTTTGTTGAAACTCAAGCAAGACCGAGGCACCATGATTCTGATTGCTCCTTTTTGGCCGCGTCAGATCTGGTTCCCTCTTCTTCTGGAGTTATCCTCCGAAGAACCGTGGAGATTGGAGTGTTTCCGACCCTCATCACGCAGGACGAAGGGGCTCTTCTGCATCCCAGCCTCCGGTCCCTGGCTCTCACGGCCTGGATGTTGAGAGCGTAGACTTTGCCTCTTTGGGTCTGTCAGAGGGTGTCTCCCGCGTCTTGCTTGCTTCCAGGAAAGATTCCACTAAGAGGAGTTACTTCTTTCTGTGGAGGAGGTTTGCCGTCTGGTGTGACAGCAAGGCCCTAGCTCCTCGCTCTTGTCCTACACAGACCCTGCTTGAATACCTTCTGCACTTGTCTGAGTCTGGTCTTAAGACCAACTCTGTAAGAGTTCACCTTAGCGCAATCAGTGCATACCATTACCATGTGGAAGGTAAGCCGATCTCAGGACAGCCTTTAGTTGTTCGCTTCATGAGAGGTTTGCTTTTGTCAAAGCCCCCTGTCAAGCCTCCTACAGTGTCATGGGATCTCAATGTCGTTCTCACCCAGCTGATGAAACCTCCTTTTGAGCCACTGAATTCCTGCCATCTGAAGTACTTGACCTGGAAGGTCATTTTCTTGGTGGCAGTTACTTCAGCTCGTAGAGTCAGTGAGCTTCAGGCCCTGGTAGCCCAGGCCCCTTACACCAAATTTCATCATAACAGAGTAGTCCTCCGCACTCACCCTAAGTTCTTGCCAAAGGTCGTGTCGGAGTTCCATCTGAACCAGTCAATTGTCTTGCCAACATTCTTTCCCCGTCCTCATTCCTGCCCTGCTGAACGTCAGCTGCACACATTGGACTGCAAGAGAGCATTGGCCTTCTATCTGGAGCGGACACAGCCCCACAGACAGTCCGCCCAATTGTTTGTTTCTTTTGATCCCAATAGGAGGGGAGTGGCTGTAGGGAAACGCACCATATCCAATTGGCTAGCAGATTGCATTTCCTTCACTTACGCCCAGGCGGGGCTGGCTCTTGAGGGTCATGTCACGGCTCATAATGTTAGAGCCATGGCTGCGTCGGTAGCCCACTTGAAGTCAGCCTCCATTGAAGAAATTTGCAAAGCTGCGACGTGGTCATCTGTCCACACATTCACATCTCATTACTGCCTGCAGCAGGATACCCGACGCGACAGTCGGTTCGGGCAGTCAGTTCTTCAGAACCTGTTTGGGCTTTAGGATCCAACTCCACCCCCCGAGGGCCCTGTTTGTTCTGTTCCAGGCTGCACTCTCAGTTAGTTGGTAAATTTTTTTAGGTCAATCTCAGTTATGTCCTCGCCGTTGCGAGGCCCAATTGACCATGGTTGTTGTTTTGAGTGAGCCTGGGGGCTAGGGATGCCCCATCAGTGAGAACAAGCAGCCTGCTTGTCCTCGGAGAAAGCGAATGCTACATACCTGTAGAAGGTATTCTCCGAGGACAGCAGGCTGATTGTTCTCACAAACCCGCCCGCCTCCCCGTTGGAGTTGTGTCTTCCCTTGAAGTGTATTGTCTTGCTACATACTGGACTGGCCGGCTCGAGCCGGTTTCGGGCGGGAAGACGGCCGCGCATGCGCGCGAGGACTAGCAAAGGACTTTGCTAGGAAGATTCCGATTGGAGGGGCTGCCGTGGACGTCACCCATCAGTGAGAACAATCAGCCTGCTGTCCTCGGAGAATACCTTCTACAGGTATGTAGCATTCGCTATATATATATATATATATATATATATATATATATATCCCAAATGCACTTAATATCCTAGTCCAAATTAATATATATATATATATATATATATATATATTAATTTGGACTAGGATATTAAGTGCATTCTTACTTTTTAAACCTATACTGAGAGCAAAGCTTTAGGAGAGGTACTTTCTCATTTCAATGGGGGAAAGGGGAGATGCAGTATTTGGGAGTCCAGTTGCCAAATTGTTTGGATCACTTATGAGGTTTATGTGAAACCCCTCTTGGCAATGGCTTGGTCCTTGTTGAGAAACTGGTGTGCCCTTCCTCTCTCTTTCATGAGGAGATTTGCTGTTTACAAGATGATTGTGTGACCAGAATGGCTCTGTTTGCTGACAACAGCACCGATAGTTTTAAAGTAGAGGGACAAAAGTCAACTAGACACAGAAGTGAGATGCTTTCTATGGTGGTGGTGGTGGTGAGGGTGCAGATTTCAATCTCGATTATTGTCCTATACAGGGCACTGGGGAGGTATAGCCTTGCCCAGCTCGGACCTCTATGGACGTGCCTGTCAATTTAGACAAGTGATTGACGTGCTGGGTAGGTATGTCATCTAAGGGAGGGTGAACAGAGGCTTGTATTTCCCCTGAGGTTACCCTACATGTTATAGGCCAAAGCAGCTAGGTTGCACCAGGAATTTAGAGCTCTGGATTGGACTCAGTGTGCAGTGAAGGGCAGTGCACTTGGAACTGTGCCTGATTGCTGGCTGAGTGGCGGACCTGGACTTTACATTATGTTGTTTGAATGTTCTAATGTGTGTTTATTAGGTATATCATTGGTGTTATGCGGACATCATATTATATCTTGTTATTTGAGAATGTTCTTCAATGCTATATATTATTATTTGTATTGTACTGACATCATATTCCTGTTATATGATTGTTCTGCAGTGCTGTTAAGTGTGTATCTTTTTGATACTGTTTCATGTTAGTACTATTATTGTCTAAATTTGCCATTTCCAAGTTTACCTCTTTTATTGTATTTATGTTTATATTTAGTCATTTTACTATTGTTATACTATTAACAAAATTGTATATTTTATGTTTGCTGTATACTGCCTTGGGTGAATCTCTTCATAAAGATGGTTACTAAATCCCAATGAATAAATAAAAGCAGCTTCCTTAGCGTCACTCCGGACCAGCCCAGGGTTGGACTGATGGATTGTGCACACCTTCCAGCAGGTGGAGACTGAGAAACATCTGACTCTAGAGAGCCAATAAGAGCCCTGGCCATGTGACCCTAGCCTCAGTATTTTCTCAGTCTCCAGCAGGCGGTAGAAGGTGAGCCCATTAGTCTCTCTCTTTCTCTACTTAAAAAAAAAAACAAAAAACATTTACCCTTCTGTGCCTGGGGAATCCAGTATAGAGGCTAGGAAAAGAGAGCAATTTTTTTCCACCCTAGCCTCTGGGGTGCTAAACTTGGGGGGTCCCAAGTCCCTCCCCCACTTCCCCCTCATCACCCTTTGGTGCATGGAAGGGCTAAACCTTTCAGAGGAAAAGTGTTCAGCCTTTGAGAGAGGCAGCCACTTTCTTGTTTGATTGAAGAAGAAAAAAAAAGAGCATCAGTTTGTTACCTTTCCTCTCCCCCAGGCACAAACGAGCAAGCAGCTCCGTCATGTTGCACTGATTTGTGAGTCTGCTTCAGTTCTTCTCATCTCTCGGCTCCTGCTTTGAAAAAATAACTTCAAATAACCCCCGTGGCACGAACGAGCAACCAGCTCCGCCATGATTGCTGGTTTCTTTTCAGTTTTCCTTCTTGCGTTCAGCAGTGGCTGCATTTGTAAAAAAAAAACATTTCACAGGGGCGCGGAGCGACGACACTATGGCAGAGAAGTTCAAGCGTTGTGCTGTGTGCTAGCGCAGGGGAGTAGGTTCGCTTGGGGTGTGTAAATTTTGCACCGCAATTGCTGTACCAGAGCCGCCCATTCCCATGAACGCTTCGCAGGCTGCGCCTGTCTCAGCATCCTTCCGTTCATCCGCAGAGCTGGCTGGCTCATTGGGTGTGACAGGGAAGTCAGTCATCTTGCCTGCAACTTCAGCCTCTGCAGCACGCGAGCTTTCATCTACTTCACAGCCTTCAGTTCAGCCTGAAGCAGTGTCTGGAGGGCCTCAGGGGGGAGGGTTTTCCCCCTGAGTTTGTCCTCCAGATGTGGCTTTCCTCATGAAAAAGGCAGGGATGGGAGTTCCAGGGATGGGAAAGTCGGCCTCCAGACCCTTTGCTCCCCCTAAAAGACCTCAAGTCTGCTTAGACCTGGAAGAGGATCCGGTTTCGGATGTGTACCCGTTCCTGGGAGAGGAGGAAATATTAGAGGAAGAGTTTTGGGAAGACCAGTTACCTTCCGATCCCACGGTGGCTCCCTTGCCTCCGGGAGAAGATCCTTCGGTGGTCCAGATTTTTCATAAGGAGGACCTTAAGGAACTGATCTCCTTAATCTCATCCACGCTCCATTTCAAGGAGGACCAGACCCCGGCCTCAGAAGTCCGAAAGGTGGACCTCTTGGTCAAAGGTACCAGATCTTCGGTGAGAACTTTTTCCATGCATCAGGACATTCGGGATATCATTCAAACGCAGTGGGATGTTCCTGACTCCTCCTTTCGTCCTGCCTGATCCATGACCCACCTTTACCCGGTGCCAGTCAGATAGGGCCCTTCTGAAGGTCCCAGTGGTAGACATGGTAGTCTCTGCAGTTACCAAGCCCAATACGGGCTGGTGGTGGATACTTGGAATGCCCTCCCGCGGGAGGTGGTGGAGATGAAAACGGTAATGGAATTCAAAAATGCATGGGAATCCTGTTCAGAAAGAAGGGATCCTCAGAAGCTTAGCGGAGATTGGGTGTCAGAGCCGGTGGTGGGAGGCGGGGCTAGTGCTTGGCAGACTTCTACAGTCTGTGCCCTGAAAATGACAGATACAAATCAAGGTCAGGTATACACACAAAGTAGCACATATGAGTTTATCTTGTTGACGGCAGACTGCATGGACCGTGCAGGTCTTTCTGTGCCATCATCTACTGTGTTACTATATAATGTTCCTTTTTTTCTGTGCCTCTAAGAATATCTTGACCTTGGATCCCAGAGGCAGGCATCTTTATGCCAAACACGGTGGTCTTTCAGAATAAAAAGACTTGTTTGTCTCGGTTTTGAAGGCCTAGCTGTGCGTTTTTCTTTGATTGCTTGCTTTTGTGTCCGGTTTTAACCTCTCTTTTGTTACTGTGGATCCTCTTAAGATAAAGGATTGCATGGTCTGAAGGGAGATAACAGGTTTGCAATGTGTGTTTTGTTCCCCTCCAATTTCTCCAGGAGGGTGTGTGTTTCAGATCAAAGTATGGCAAAGATAAGAGCTCTTACCAAGTAGAGGAGTTTAGACTGTCAACATATATTGGCACTTCTTGTCACATTCCAGATGTGGGTCACATCAGGACAGCATGTTTACTTATGCAAAAAAAGATAATAAAGCTCTTGCATATTAGGATGAGCCTGATTCTAGGGATTGGAGGTTGGCCTTTAGACCAGAATAAAAGTTGAGATCTTCCTTTTCAGAACATAGGATTCAAGGTTTTTTTCTTTATTTATGTGGAGGTGAGCTGAGCCTAAATGATTTATCTGTTAACAGAGCCAATAGAGCTGGGTATTGCCTTCATGAAGTAATAGTTAAGCAAGTAAGCAAAATTAGAACATTAAATGTTTGCAGTATGCAGGTAGTACAGGAGTCACGTATAAGTCTTTCAGTTCATTCTAGTGTAAGGATAAAAAAAAACTGTACTTAGGTTTATGCAGGCTAAATAGCTTAATATCCAGACCAGGCAGTTACTTTTTTTTTTTTTTGTTCTTGCATGAAAGGATCACTTCACATTTGGATGATGTGTAAGAAGTCAATAGTGCGTGACATTAAAGTCAATGAATGTTTGTTATTAATCATTCACTGCAAGGGTCACTATTTCCTTTGCTTAGTGAGTGATAGTTTCTTCAGGTTAAAACCAAAGTGACCAGAAAAAATGAACCAATATTGGGTTTAAATTTGACACAAAAGGATGAATGAGATTCTTCAGGGAAACTAAGTAGGTGGCAGGGCAAAGGTCATTTAAACTCTGGACAGTAGTAGCTATTGTCTGTGGGGAAAAGTAAAGGAACGCCAAACTTAGCTGAAAATGCTAAAAATATAAATTGTCAGATTGCTAGGGGGCACTTAATTGTTTGCATTTTTTCTTTTTTCCATTTTTAACCCTCCGCTAACTGCTGAGAATTGCAAATATTTTTATACAGCCACAGAATTTTGCTTGTTAATGAAGACCCTGTTTCTTTTTTAAATTTGTTTGGCACTTACACCTTCTTTATTGAAGAGTACCCAATTTGGGGCATTCTGCTTGTCTATAAAACCTTTTAAAAAGATGAGGATCTAGAACACGTTTTACTCCCATTGATATTCTAACCCTTTATTCTGGTACTTGACAACAATACAATTTTCTTCTTTTCTGTCAATTCTTTCTGTTGTAATTCTGTTAAATCCTAAGCTTTTAAAGTACAAACTCTCAATTATAATTTTCTTTTTCAGGAGGAAAAAGCCTCAACAGACTCTCAAAACTTAGCTCTACAGCTACTGTTTCATTGGAGTACTTGCTGTCATCATAGGCTTAAAAAACCTCCCTTCCTGCTGTTTATTAACCGTCTACAATTTTGCACTGCTGTTATGGTCAAAAACCCACTTATCTTAGTTTCTGACACTTTCGCTGCTTCCGTTTTTTCTATCGCTCAGTTTTCCTCGCAATGGCTGACTCTGGTCCAGGTTTTGGTGTTTTTCATACACTTCCTGCTTCAGGGTCCGTGGTACTGGTGATTCTCTGTCAACAGCAATAGAATCATACCGTCAGTGGTTTACTTTACTCGTTCTACTAAATACCGAGTCTGCTTAGCGTACCTCCAAGCTCATTAGTCCTTTTGAACCGGAAGTCTGTTGAGGCTTTTTTCTCCTGAAAAAGAAAATTATAATTGAGAGTTTGTAATTTAAAAGCTTAGGATTTAACAGAGTTAGTACTGAATATATTTATCCTATGGAATGCTACACAGAGAGTGATTAGGTAATTATTTCTGTTGGCCTAGGCTTCAGTACTACATTCCCACTGTTAGGTGGCACTCGACAAAAAAAACCTCCTATATAGATCTCTCATTAGATAGAGAGAGGTGGTACTGCAGGTAATTGTTCTGTGACCTTAGACCTATCTTCATGATCAGTTACAGGGAATGATTTGCTCTCTTGTGTTCCTTCGAAGGGCTTTCAGGGATCTAAAATGACCCTCGATAATCTGCAGCCAAATAGCCTAGCGAGTTGTCCAAATCCATATCTCCAGTTGAGTTTGTTTTTAATTTTTCTCTTCTCCTGTGTTTTCTTCCCTTCTCTTTCTCTCTGTCTATAGGCCTGGTGGAAGAGCAATATAAACTCCAGAAAAAAAACAAAGATCCCGATGCAGCTGAATACTTTCTCTGACCCTGATGTTGTAAAATGGTGGCTGTACGCCACCCATGATGAGACAGAGGCTGTTCCTCATTGCCAGCCGGCCCCAGTAAAATGGCCCCTGTACCCACGTTCTCCTGCACACCAGCCCTACCAGAGAGCCTGAAGCTCCAAGGATATTCGCATGCTGTGCAAAATCTGAAGACACGCGAGGCTGGTCCACTCTTCTCTTCCTCTGGTGGGAGGACATCTTCAGGAGTTTCGGGAGGAGTGGGTCAAAGTCATATCAGACCAGTGGGTTCTGGATATTATTACAGAAGGTTATAAGTTGGAGTTCTCTCACCCTGTCACGCCTCTCTTTTTGCAGTCTCTTTGTCAAAAGGGAACCAAGGTGTTTGAGATTCAGGCCACCATAGATTCCTTGCTGGCGTTCCAGGCCATTATTCCAGTTCCCCGTGCTGAACAGGGATAAGGCAGATACAACATTCTTGGCAGCTGTTGTGTCAGCACATAGGGTTTCAGAGCTTCATGTTCTCTTGACAGGATCCCATTCTCCACTTTTCGAAGGCATGGGTGGAGTCTCCCTGTGCATGGTTCCTTCCTGTATCAGCATTTCATTTCAACCAATCTGTGGAGCTTCTGTCCTATCACAGAGGCTATCAAAGAGGCTCAGTATTCTTCCTTGAAGCGTCTTGATATGCGTAGAGTGCTCATTAGATATCTGGGTCACGAATGAATTTTGCAAATTGTTCACAGGCTTTTTGTGCTTTATGGTAAACAGATGCTTAGCCTCATGGTTTTGAAGCCTACATTGCTAGATGACTGAAGGAGACCACAACATCCTGGGAGGAGACTACCTTACGGTCTCTGGCAGATATTTTCAAGGTGGCGACTTGGTTGACGCTGCATATCTTTGCAAAGCACTACAGGTGGATGTTGCAGTGTGCTCAGAAGCCAGTTTTGGGGCTTTAGTCCTCAGGGCATTAGTGCCAAGATCTCACCCACTCTAGGGATTGCTTTTATGTATCCCACAGGTTCTGGAAGCTGCATAATGGAAGTAGAAATTAGATCTTGCCTGATAATTTTCTTTACATTAGTCTTTCCCACTATTCCAAAGGCCCACCCATGGTTTCTGAGATATTTAGTCAGTGTGAAGTAATGGGCCAAATGACTGTCACCTTGCATGGTCCTTCCTGCATATTTCTTGTTCTCTACAAGTTGTCTAGAGATGAAAGAGGTCCATACGTGTTTGCTTGTCTGGTTAGTGTTAGGTTAGCGAGTTGTTTAAGGTGGTTGTGTTTATTCTGAATATTATTTTACTGTTGTCTACATAAATACTGAAGAGTTAGACTGGATGCCAAGAGATGTCTCAGCTTAGTTTTTCAGTTCTCTATCTTCTCTTGCTGGTTGATGGACACAACTATCCCACAGGTTCTGGAATAGTGGAAAGTTACAAATGGAAAGAAAATATCAGGTAAGACCTAATTTCTCCTAAAGCATCATGTTGCTGCTCTTCTGCCTTTGCTGACCCTAGTTATAACTGGAATACTGTTCTGTGGGAGGTTGTGACAACAAAAATAGTGATGAAATTCAAGAATGCGTGGGATAAACACAGACTTCTATTGTCTGTTCCCTGAGAAAGGCAAGGACAAATCAAACTCTGGTATACATATAAAGTATCACATACCATGTAAAATGAGTTTGTCTTGTTGGGCAGACTGGATGGACCGTACAGGTCTTTATCTGCCATCATTTACTATGTTACTATGTTAGGAACATTATATAGAATAAGGATGGAATTCAATTAAAGCAAAACGTAAATGACCTCATATCTGGAGTGAGCTTTGATGGCAACTTCAGAGGTTAAGAATTAAGACTGTAGGAGGTGTCCAGGAAAGGGGGGGGGGTCACTTTATAAAACCGAAAAAACTTGAAGGACTATTGGGTGTTATAACCTTGATACAATTTGACAAACTGTGTTACGTTATTTTTCTTGCTTGGTATTCTTGCCTTGTTGGACTATATGTGTCTTAGTATTGCATTGTGCTGTGAAGATTATATTTTGTATTGTGTCATTAAAGTTAATAAAGACTTCTACAAATTAAAAAAAAAAAAGAATTAAGACTGTAGAAGTCTGCTTGGAATTGGTCTGAGTCCTGTAAATGGAAAAACAGATCGGGATCAGGGCTGGAATGGGCTTCAACATCTCCAGTAGTTGGGAAGTAGGACTAGTGGTGGGCAGACTTCTACAGTCTGTTCCCCAAAATTGGCAGGGAGAGACAGAGATTAATAAAGAAGTGGAACCTGTGCAGAGTGCCGGATTCAACTCTGGCCACCTTGTTGGACAGACTGGATGAACCATGCAGGTCTTTATCTGCCGACATTTACTATGTTATTATGTATGTATGTATTTATTTAAAATCTTTTTAGCCTGCGTGATTTACAGTTCTCGGTGGGGGTACAACTTAACATAATAAAGTAAAATAAATAACAGTTAAGACAAAACATAAAACATCCATCAACATCATAAACTGCAAACTAGACATCACTGTTCCTTCAAAAATCTTCATCAAAAGCCTGTTTAAATAAGAAAGTCTTTAAGCTCTTTTTAAAACTATCCATGATTTGGCACACTGCTGTCCCATTTTGAGCTAGAGAGCAACCACCACTCATCACCCCTTGCCAATTATTAGGTGAACTGGCATCAGGGAATTTTCTAATCCTGTTGAGATATGCAGTTTGGGTGCAAGAAATACAGTGAGCAGAATAGCTCTGCTGTGCAAAACATGGGCTTCTAAGAGCTGTGTACACTGGATACTTGGTCATATGTTAGCAGGCAGTACCTGGTGTTTCATCCTTCTAAAGCAGATAAAATATCTAGCATTTATGACTGGTAATGATTATGCAATCTAGATACAAAGGGCCTTGGATCCAAAAACCAAAAGAATATTACTTCTTCTGAAATATATTTTATTATTGAGAGATATTCTGAAACTTTATTATTCTAATTTGCCAAAGGAATAGTAAATCTGCATGGTTTTAATTCAGTATCTATGGTTCCCTAAAACCAGGTACTTCAACTTGAGAATCCAGTTCCTTCCTTCCTTCCTAGTTAAAAATCCAGAGGTAGACTTTTCTTGCATAACAGGGTGAAGACCATTAGTCGGGATATAGCATGCTTAAAGAAATTCCAGAAAGGTCTTGTCAGAATTAACAGTAAACAACTTTCATCTTTCCTTTTATTGTTATTTTTCATAAGGGAAAAGCACCTCAGAAACCACCACTTTTCATTTTCTTGTTTTTCAGTTTTAGTGGGGTTTAAATCTCATTCATTGGTCCAAAAACCCTCCAGTTTTTTAAATTTCAATTATTGTATTCTGATATTTATTAAAAATATATATGTTTAAGTGCAAGCTGAACTTTATGAATGTGTTATATTATTTTATATTATATTATATTATTAGATGACATCTCACTTCACTTAGGGTCCTGTTTACTAAGCCGCGCTGTAGGCGTGCTAACTTTTTAGTGTGCGCTAAAATTTGAGACAACCACAGGAATATAATAGGTGTGTCTATCGTTAGCATGCGCTAATTTTTAATGTTAGCGTGCCTACAGCACGGTTTAGTAAACAGGGCCCTTAGACAGTGATACGGTGGCCATCTTTATACTGCTGGATTTGTCTTAGGCTTTGTCTTAGGAGATTCTTCTCGCCTTTTGCCAAGTCTTCTTGATCTGGGTATCAAAGGTAAGGCTTACTTCTGGTGTGTGTTTCCTTTCAAATCGATCTTTTACAGTGCAGTGAAATGAAGCACTATCAGAGTCAGTCCCATTGGCTTGCAGAGTCCCTCAGGGACCAAGCCTGGCCTCTGTTTTTTTATTTATTAGATACCAAATATTGTGATTGGTGCTATTACTATGCATATTGTGATTGGTGTCATTACTATGCAGATGATGCTCAAAAGTTGGCATTTACCAAAAGAATTCAGCTCAGTTTGCGTAATCATTAAAAAAAAAAAAAAAAAAGGAACATAGTAGATGACGGCAGAAAAAGACCTGCACGGTCCATCCAGTCTGCCCAACAAGATATAAATTCATATGTGCTACTTTTTATTTGTACCTGTCCTCTTCAGGGCACAGACCGCATAAGTCTGGCCAGCACTATCCCCGCCTCCCAACCACCAGCCCCGCCTCCCACCACCAGCTCTGGCACATACTGTATAAGTCTGGCCAGCACTATCCCCGCCTCCCTACCACCAGCCCTGCCTCCCACCACTGGCTCTGGCACAGACCGTATAAGTCTGCCCAGCACTATCCCCACCTCCCAACCAGCCCTGCCTCCCTCCACCGGCTCTGGCACAGACCGTATAAGTCTGCCCAGCACTATCCCCGCCTCCCAACCACTAGCCCCGCCTCCCACCACCGGCTCTGCCACCTAAACTCGGCTAAGCTCCCAAGGATACATTCCTTCTGAAAAGGATTCCTTTATGATTATCCCACGCATGTTTGAATTCTGTTACCGTTTTCATCTCCACCACCTCCCGCGGGAGGGCATTCCAAGTATCCACCATTCTCTCCTTGAAAAAGTACTTCCTGACATTTTTCCTGAGTCTGCCCCCCTTCAATCTCATTTCATGTCCTCTCGTTCTACCGCCTTCGCATCTCCGGAAAAGATTCATTTGCGGATTAATACCTTTCAAATATTTGAACGTCTGTATCATATCACCCCTGTTTCTCATTTCCTCCAGTGTATACATGTTCAGGTCAGCAAGTCTCCCCTCATATGTCTTGTAACGCAAATCCCATACCATTCTCGTAGCTTTCCTTTGCACCGCTTCAATTCTTTTTACATCCTTCACAAGATACGGCTTCCAAAACTGAACACAATACTCCAGGTGGGGCCTCACCAACGACTTGTTACAGGGGCATCAACACTTCCTTTCTTGTGCTGGTCACACCTCTCTCTATACAGCCTAGCAACCTTCTCGCTACGGCCACCGCCTTGTCACACTGTTTCATCACCTTCAGATCCTCAGATACTATCACCCCAAGATCCCTCTCCCCTTCTGTACCTATCAGACTCTCACCGCTTAACACACATGTCTCCCATGGATTTCTCTTCCCTAAGTGCATCACTTTGCATTTTTTCGCATTGAATTTTAATTGCCAAACCTTAGACCATTCATCTAGCTTCCGCAGATCCTTTTTCATGTTTTCTACTCCCTCCCGGGTGTCCACTCTGTTACAAATCTTAGTATCGTCCGCAAATAGGCAAACTTTACCTTCTAACCCTTCGGCAATGTCACTCACAAATATATTGAACAGAATCGGCCCCAGCACCGATCCTTGAGGCACTCCACTACTCACCTTTCCCTCCTCCGAGCGAATTCCATTAACCACCACCTTCTGGCATCTGTCCGTCAACCAGTTCCTAATCCAGTTCACCACTTCGGGACCTATCTTCAGCCCATCCAGTTTATTTAAGAGCCTCCTGTGGGGAACCGTGTCAAAAGCTTTGCTGAAATCTAAGTAGATTACGTCTATAGCCCGTCCCTGATTTAATTCTCCTGTCACCCAATCAAAGAATTCAATGAGATTCGTTTGGCACGATTTCCCTTTGGTAAAACCATGTTGTCTCGGATCTTGCAACTTATTGGCGTCCAGGAAATTCACTATCCTTTCCTTCAGCATCGCTTCCATTACCTTTCCAATAACCAAAGTGAGGCTTACCGGCCTGTAGTTTCCAGCTACTTCCCTATCACCACTTTTTGTGAAGAGGGACCACATCCGCCGTTCTCCAGTTCCTCGGAACCTCTCCTGTCTGCAACGATTTATTAAACAAATCTTTAAGAGGACCCGCCAGAACCTCCCTGAGCTCCCATGGCTTTGTCCACCTTTAGCTTTTCAAGTTGTTCATACACACTCTCTTCCGTGAACGGTGCTCTATCCACTTCATTCTCATTTGTACCTTTTCCAGTCCATCGCGGTCCTTCTCCAGGATTTTCTTCTGTGAAAACAGAACAAAAGTATCTATTTAGCAAATTTTCTTTTTCTTCATCATTATCTACATAGCGGTTCGCAGTATCTTTCAGTCTCACAATTTCCTTTTTAGTCATTCTCCTTTCACTAATATACCTGAAGAAATTTTTGTCACCCCTTCTTACATTTCTAGCCATTTGTTCTTCCGCTTGCGCTTTCGCCAGACGTATCTCTCTCTTGGCTTCTTTCAGTTTCATCCGGTATTCCTCCCCGTGTTCCTCTTCTTGAGTTTTTCTGTATTTCTGGAATGATACAAGCCTCACAGTATTTGGACAGACCAAAGGTTTGTCAAGCCAAGTATCTTACCAACAGTGGCCAGTCGAAGTCTTAAGTGCTTGGTGATCCCAAAAAAGTAAAATACATTTCATGCTGCTTATCCCAGGAATAAGTAGTGGATTTTCCCAACTCTGTTGGTTTATGGACTGTTTTAAGGAACTTGTCCAAACCTTTTTGAAATTCTACTACACTAACTGCTTTTGCCACATTCTCTGGCAATGAATTCCAGAGTTGTTACATTTTGAGGGAAGAAATATTTTTTCCAATTCTAAATATACTACTTAGTAACCTCATCGTGTGCCCCCTAGCCCTTGTACTTTTGGAAATAGTAAACAAGTGATTCATATTTACCCATTCCACTCCTCCCATGATTTTATAGACCTATCTCATATCTCCCCTCATCTGTTTTCCAAGCTGAAGAGCCCTAGGCTCTTTAACCTTTCCTCATAGGGAAGTCGTCCCCTCCCCTTTATTATTTTGGTTACCCTTTTCTGTACCTTTTCTAATTCCACTCTTTTTTTTCTTTAGATTCAGTGACCACAAATTAATGCTAAATCCTTTAACATATGAAGCTCTATGGATCTCTGGAAGAAAGGCCCTAAAAAGCAGATGGGCAAGCGGTTTGCTACGCTGAGTAGAATGGAAGATGAAGAAGCAGACACAATGAAAGGTAGATTAAAAGCTTTTATTGTGGAAAACCAGATAAAAAAAGTGCATGATAAGGCTGTGTCCCTGTAGGGCTGCTTCAGGGGCAATACTTATGCTAATAAGTAAAAACACAAGTTAGCATACACATTGCTCATAAACATGAACAAATCATAAATATAACGTAAACCAATCGACTGTTAAAAAGACCATATTCATTAGTATAACGTGAAGCATAAGATAAGAATTTTGGTACT
Source organism: Microcaecilia unicolor (assembly GCF_901765095.1). Classification (NCBI taxonomy): domain Eukaryota; kingdom Metazoa; phylum Chordata; class Amphibia; order Gymnophiona; family Siphonopidae; genus Microcaecilia; species Microcaecilia unicolor. Next base: position 592,844,252 of record NC_044032.1, read on the forward strand.
ATTTGGGTTTCTGTCAGGTATTTGTGACCTGGATTGGCCACTGTTGGATCAGGATACTGGGCTAGATGGATAATTGGTCTGACCCAGTATGACTATTCTTATGTTCTTAAATTACATGTATGTAAATAAATAGATAAAGAAATACATAAATGTAAGTACATGTATAAATAAATACATTAAAAAGTGTCTTAGAACCAGTCAAGGTGTTGTTACTTTCACTCAAGTTGTAATAATATCACTTCACCAAAGGTAAAAACCCTCAGGTGTAGTACTGTCAAGGCACCCAGATAAAACTTAAACAATTAAAAAAATAAATAAATATTGGTGGTCATCTTAAAAGAAGTTTTATTTGTGCAAGTCAGACAGAAAGTGAAAGATAAACTCTCTAGACTGTTTAGACACAGGAGATCTCTGCTCATTCATGAGTGTTTGTCTGGCTGGGTCACATGACATGCTTTATTAGTACTAGCAGCAGACATTACAAAAGTTCCAAAATTCCTATAAAACTAAAAGGTTTTATAGGACTTTATCATTACAGCCATTTTGCTTGTGCTGTTTTTTCCGTGATTTTTTATGGTTTTAATTGTTATATTTTGAAGCTGAAGATATCAGGGAAATTTTGACCTCCTAAAAATATGGCTCCTTTTAAAACAAATTTAGGGCCTTGTTTACTAAGGTGTGCTAGCGTTTCTAACGAACCTTTAAATTTAAGGCCTGTTAAACAGTAATGCGGCTATACATTTCTATGGGCACATTAGCGTTTAACACGTGTAAACCATTTACGCGCATTAAAAACGCTAACATGCCTATAATGCAGCTTAGTAAACATAGGTGTTATTTTTGAAGGAATTTTGGAAGTTTTATAACGTCTGTGGCTAGTTCTACTAAAGCACGTCAGACCCAGCCACAGTTTAAACCCAGCTTGAATGAGCAGAGATCTCCTGTTTCTAAATGGTCTGGTGAGTTTATCTTTCACTTTCTGTCTGACTTAAACAAATAAATTTTTTTTTTTTTTTAAAGATGACTGCTGATATTTATTTTTTTTAATTGTTTCAATTGTACCTGGGTGCATTGGCAGTATTACACCTCAGGGCTTTTACATTTGGTGAAGTGACATTTTTACACGTAGAGGGTATGTTAATAACACCTTGACTAGTTCCAAGACACTTTTTAATGTATTTATTTATACATGCACTTATATTTATTTATGTATTTATTTATTTATTTACATATTATTTCTTATCTTGCGTTTCATGTTATACTAGGTCTTTTTTTAACATCAATTGGTTTAAGTTATATTTATAATTTGTTCATGTTTATATGCAATGTGTATGCCTATACACATTCTGCTAACTTATGTTTTTATTTGTTTATTAGTATAAGTATCGTCCCTGAAACAGTCCTACTGGGCAAAACAGGGCCATGTCTGGTACCTTTTTATCTAGTTTTCTATAATAAAGGGTTTTAATCTACCTTTCATCATGTCTGCTGCTGCTTCTTTCATTCTCTGAAAGAAGAACTTCCTCAGTCTGGCTCCTTAGGTCCATTGTATTCAGATTCCAATCAAGAATATAGTGACAGTACTAGGAGTCCTACTTGATTCCAGTTTCACCTTCACTCCATTTGTATTTTCTAAAACAGTCCTCTTTTTCCTTAGCGTCCCTCTGGACCGGCCCAGGGTTGGACTGATGGGTTGTGCACGCTTGAAAGCAGGTGGAGACTGAGAAACGTCTGACTGTAGAGAGCCAATAAGAGCCCTGGCTACGTGACCCTAGCCTCAGTATTTTCTCAGTCTCCAGCAGGCGGTAGAACTAAGGTGAGCCATTAGTCTCTCTCTTTCTCTACTTAAAAAAAAAATTACTCTTCTGTGCCTGGAATCCAGTATAGAGGCTAGGAAGAGAGCAATTTTTTCCTCTTCAGTCTCTGAGATGCTAAACTCGGGGGTCCTGGGTCCCAACCCCACTTCCTCCCCATCTCCCTTTGGTGCAGGGAAGGTCTAATCCTTTCGGAGGAAAGGTGTTTAGCCTTTGGGAGAAGCAGCCACTTTCACTTTGATTGGGGGAAAAAAGTACCATTTGTTACCTTTCCTCTCCCCCAGGCACAAACGAGCAAGCAGCTCCTTCGTGCTGCATTGATTTGTGAGCCTGCTTCACTCCTCTCGTCTCTCGGCTCTTGTTTTGAAAAAAAAAAACACCCCGTGGCATGAACGAGCAAGCAGCTGTGCCGTGATTGCTGGTTTCTTTTCAGCTGTCTCTCTTTTTGAGGACATGGCTGGGAAACCGGTTGGGTTTTGCCAGCCTGCCCGTTTGTCTGGATTTCCGGACAAACTGGTGGGCGGGCCTAGTGATGTCCTATCCTCTGCTCCCATTACCTTACTCTACAGCCCTGGTGGTCTAGTGACATCTTCAGGGCAGGAAAGGGCCTCCTCTTTCCTTCCTGGAGCGCCTGCATACTACTTCCTTGCTGATGGTCCTGGCGCCGATTCAAATTGGCCGCGTCAACTCTTGGTGGCCATTTTGGATCGGTGCCGTGACCAGAGTCAGCAAGGAGCAATATGCAGGCCCTCCGGGCAGAAAGAGGTCAATAGACCACCAGGGCAGTATAGTAAGGGGAGGGGAGGATAGAACACCCTTAGGGGGAGGGTGTCGGGGGTGTGTGTGTGTGTGAAAGGGGTTGGGCAGTATGTGACAGGGGGTGGGGTGGGGTGTGTGAAAGGGGGCAGGGTGTGGCATGGGTCTGGTGGGGCAGGGCATGTACCCTCTTTTTGGGGGGGAGCAAATATGGTAAACCTAGTTTTGAGACATATTAGCTTTATTTAGCCAGTTTTGGATAAAAAAAAGACACATGATATGTGGTACCTGGTGCAGTCATTGGTAATGCAGAGATTAAATTATGGCAGTGGCCTCCTGCATGGTATCACAGTCTCCTCTATAAGGTGACTTGAAATAGTCCAAAAAAACAACCCTAACATTATTCTGTATAATTGTGATCATGCCACCCCTTTGATTATTGAACATCGCCTTCATCCTATTCCTCAAATAATTAAATACAAAATTCCTATTTTGATTTTCAAAGCTTTATTTCCAGGGTGCCCAAGATACGTAGCATATTTTCTTCTACTATATGCCCATGGCCAGTGCCTTAGGTCTTCAGTCAAGTCTGAGTTTTGTTCCTCCCCCAAACAGAGTAGGTTCGAGATTACCCACTGTAATTCATTTAGTTAGCAGGGTCTTAATTGTGAGCCTTTCTTTAAGACAAAATTGTATGTAATCCTGAGTTGGACTTGAAGACTTGAGTTGCATTTGAGTTGTAGTTAAACACAAACCTTGGATTCTTTTCTTCTTCCCACTGTAACTGGTTCCTAATTTGTAATGCCTGTCTTTTTGTCTTCAGTTTTCTCTGCCCTATTTCCTTATTAATTAAATTGTAAACCATTTTGGTGTTGCCTTAAAAATGGTATACCAAGAATAACAAACCATAAACTGTATTTTTAATGGAAACATCTGGCAGGCTGAAACTCAGAACAGTCAGAAGCAGTGCCCACATACAGTTGTTTCTTAATGGAGACACCTGTTTGGTTTCTTTGCCTTTGGGCTGACCAGTTAAATACTACTGATGAAAAGACAAATGGGGTTCACACTTTCCACAAGGACCGAACACAGCAGTAAGAGGGTGGAAAGGAACCAATTTCAAGTGATCAGTCACCACACCAGGATAAGATGCTCCAATGAAAATGTTATTTGGACCCAACACGGCCCGTGTTTCGGCTATAACAGCTTTCCTCAGGGGTCAATCGATGAGTGCTCACTTGTGTATCGATTGATGATGGAGCGTTTTAATATCTAGGTAAAAATTCCGTGTAGCATACAGCCGGAATAAGTTCAGAAACTTGTATGCTGCATGGAATTTTTACCTAGATACACGGGCCATGTTGGGTCCAAATAAAATTTTCATTGGAGCATCTTATCCTGGTGTGGTGAATGATCACTTGAAATTGGTTCCTTTCCACCCTCTTACTGCTCAGTTAAATACTACCACCATGGCACAGGTTAAAAATAGCTGAACTCTGTATAGCGTGAATACAAAGCCAGTGCAATAGCAAGTAGACTGAGCATAGAGACCAGTTTGCTAGCTAGAAACATTAACTGGGTTATAAATTCATAACATAAAGCTTTATTCATATTGGTGATATATCAGCATTTGTAAGTTTCCTAGAGTAATCAGTGAGAGACTTCATAGGGGAATTTTCTGAGAAATGCAATGGTGAAAAATGTCTATGGGTTATCTCTTGGCCAGTTTTTAGATCAGTCTAACCATATTTCCAGTTTGTATCTAGAGCATTCTATCAATGTAAGAACAAATTTCCAGAGAGTGAGTTTTTTAAAGGACTTCCATGGATATACTGCATGCCAAAACACATGTAAAGTTTGATTTTATGCCTTAAACCGTGTTTAAGGTGTGCATCAGGATGCAGTGTATATAACTTGTGTGCCATTTACTGAATAGTTAAAAGCCAAGAACCATATTTTTGATAATAAAACCTTTCCCTATAATTATAGCTATCTTGAGTTTTGTTTTGAAGTACTGAAAGCTATTCAATGATGGAATAAACAACAGTGATGCCTTGAGTAGATGTGAAAAGATTAAAGGGAGCTATGCCATTACTAGATTTGTTCTTAGTTCTGTAATAGTAACCCTTACCTCTGTCTTGGTGCTTTGTGCTCAGTGTCTTTCTTATGTCTTGGAGTCTTAGGATTTTCTATTTCATCTGAACTTGAGGAAATACAGCTGTACCTTCTCATACAGTTAGTCTCTCAAGCCAAATAGCCTGCCATTATTTTTTGTGATTAAAACAGTGCTCAGAAAAAAACAATAATTTTAGCTAATGGAAAAAAGTTACCTCTTTTCTTTATACAATAGAGAAACCATGTGAATATAATTTTTCAGGTAATTACAGCCTTCAGGTAAGGCCCTATTCAGTAAGCCATTTTTCCAATTTTGTGCCTGTGGCTTAAAAACAGCTCGCTAGCATGGAACCTTGATTATTTGCTTTTCTTTTCAAAATATCAGCTCAGATTTCACAAATTTTGCTTTTAGCTGTGGGGAAAATTAGAGGTTTGTATTTAAGGAAAAATGTTAAATCCTTATTTGACGTTCCTCTTTATTTTTTCCAAAGAAGCTGACAGGGAAGCTTACCCAGTCCACTCATTTGTACCTGTAGAAGGAAATGTCCCCCCCGCCCGTAGACACAGATTTCTTCCAGTTTACTGACCCTCCTTGGCTTGCTGCATATCATGGGTGGACTGGAATGTCACTGGTAGCAAAGGAATATAGTGAAGAATAAGCCGTGATGTAGTGATGCTAAGAAATTCCTTTTATGAAACTTTTCTAGATATTTACCAGGTTACTTCTGTTACTGAAGACACACCAGCTGATATTCAAAGCGACTTAAACAGGCAGGAGCCTTTCCTGCCCTATTAAATAGTTTACTGCCGCCTAAGTGGTGATTTTCAACAGCGCTTAACCAGACAATGGTATTGAATATCACCACAGATCACCCTACAAAAAAGTGGGAAGTTCAGAGGTGGCACTGGGGACAGTGTTGAGGAGCAACTGGGGGTTATGCAGGTGCAGGAAATAGTTAAGCGGGTGAATTTAGGACAACTTAAAAGCTGGCTTAAATTCACCTGCTTAGCTATGCGGGCCCCGGCACTGAATATTGGCTGGGAGCCGCCTAAAAAAAGAAGTAGCATTTCTATCCAATGCCTCCTCCAACCCCCAAGACAAGGTCCATAGACCTCCCCCAACCCCCTCAACATCGTGCATAGCCCTCCTCACAACCCCTCCCAACAGGTTAACACCCCCCCCCCCTTCACTCCCAACTCCCAGTCAGGATAGGACCCCTCTCTGGGCCTACCTGACTGGTGGTCCATGCTCACTGCTGCTGGTTGAATGTTGGCCGGATACTTTTTAATCCTGTTGATGGGGAAGATAGATTAAGGTTTATAGATGCTTCATTTAGAATACTTAATGGGGAGAACTGGAGAAAAAAGTAGGTGCAGTATTTCCATGTTTAAAATGTCTTGGTAAATATTGCTTTCAGTGGTGAATTGATACTGGAGGAGTTGCATATATGTTTTTACAATAATTTGTATTGGACAGATGATGTAGGAATATTACTAGGGCAGAGAACCATTTCAATACATTTCTTTTGTTTTTAGAAAGAGATTCATGTAATAGCTTCTTACAGCGGGTTGGTTGTGAAAAAAATAACGTGGGCACTGAAGGGCCTGACCATTGCTTAGGTTTGGAACTCGCTTATTTTTCCTTTTTTCACTAATAAAACAGAGTTTGGGAACCAAATGAAGAAGTTGTTTAAAGTTGTGTGAAATTTGAAGGGGGCTTATAGGGCAGTTGCCCTGGTTTCTACATCCTGAGCCCCCATGCCAGAATCTTATCCCTATCAGTGTTTTATTTATTTATTTATTTATTTGTAGCATTTGTATCCCACATTTTCCCACCAATTTGCAGGCTCAATGTGGCTTACATTTGCCGTAATGGCGATTGCCATTTCCGGGTAACAGAATAATAAGTGGCATTGCATTAAGGTGCATACGTACATGGTAAAGAAGAATACATTATGGTATTGCATATAGATTCCTGAGTAATAGATTGGATTGTAACATATATTAAGTCATCGACTATAGAGAGATCAAGTTCGACATAAGGATTAAAGTCGTAGTGCTTGTTCATTAATAGCAATGAGGTTAATCAGTCAAGTGATAAGAGTTCGGTTTTGTGTAGTTCATGTGCAGTCTTATTATTTAGTATTTAGGATGGATGTTTATGGTATGCCTACTTGAACAGGTCAGTTTTCAATAGCCTTCGGAAGATAGGTCTTGCGTTGTTTTTATGGCCTTCGGTAGTGCGTTCCATAGTTGTGTGCATATGTAGGAGAAACTGGTTGCGTATGTGGATTTATATTTTAGTCCTTTACAGTTGGGGTAGTGGAGATTGAGGAATGTGCATGCTGATCTTTTTGCGTTCCTAGTAGGCAGGCCTATAAGTTCTGACATATAGGTCGGGGCTTCCCCGTGAACGATTTTATGGACCAGGGTACAAACTTTGAACGCAATTCGTTCTTTTAATGGGAGCCAGTGTAGTTTTTCTTTTAGGGGTTTGGCGCTTTCGTATTTCGCTTTCCCAAATATGAGTCTGGCTGCTGTGTTTTGAGCGGTTTGAAGCTTCTTAATGATTTGTTCTTTGCATCCGGCATAAATGGCATTGCAGTAATCTAGATGGCTTAGCACCATTGATTGTACCAGGCTGTGGAATATTTCCCTTGGGAAGAAAGGTTTGATCCTTTTAAGTTTTCACATTGAGTGGAACATTTTCTTTGCTGTATTTTTCGCATGGACTTCGAGTGTGAGATTTCGATCAATTGTGACTCCCAGAATTTTCAGACTGTCTGAGACCGGAAGGGTGTAATCTGGTTTGTTTGTGTTATATTGTGAGGACAGAATGAGACATTGTGTCTTTTCTGCGTTTAGCTTTAGTTGGAATGCGTCCACCCATGAGTTCATTATTTGGAGGCTGTGTTTGATATCATTTGTGATTTCGGTTAGATCGTGTTTGAATGGGATGTATATCGTGACATCGTCTGCATAGATGTACGGGTTGAGTCCTTGGTTGGATAGTGATTTGGCTAACGGTGTCATCATTAAGTTAAAAAGGGTTGGTGAGAGCGGTGATCCTTGTGGTACTCCGCATTCAGGTTTCCATGGTGTTGACGTTTTTGAGTTTGAAATCACTTGATATGTTCTTGCTGTTAAGAAGCCTTTAAACCATCTTAGTACGTTTCCTCCAATCCCGAAGTAGTCTAGGATGTTCGAGAGTATTTGGTGGCTGACCATGTCGAACGCGCTGGACATGTCAAATTGTAGGAGCAGCACATTGTTTCCGGTTGCAATTAATTGTTTGAATTTGGTTTTGAGAGTGGTTAGCACTGTTTCAGTGCTATGGTTGGATCGAAATCCTGACTATGATTCATGTAGTATTGTGAATTTGTTTAGGTAGTTGCTAAGTTGTTTGTTTACCATACATTCCATTAGTTTGACATGCAGGGTCCCAGGGCAGGAAATGGGGATGGGGTTCCAAACCTATGCCTCCTTCAACTTCTCTCGCCCCTATTCCCTCTCCAACTTCTTCTCTGTTTAGAGATGTATCTCAGTTTATGCCCCCTTCTCTCTTTGACAGTCTTCAATTAGATATCTCCTCGTTTGCTACTCTAACCTTGAAAGAGCAAATCACTCAGTGGAACTCTGATCTAGCCAGGGTTTATAACTCTTGCACCCTTAACCACTGCTAATGGTTCCTATTATAAACGTCACTCTGAACTATGGTACTCTCCTGAAATACACTTCTTAAGATGCCAACTTCATCAAACAGAAAGGAAATAAGTCAATACCCCTATTCACTCTTCGCTCCTTAGTTTTAAGTCCATGACTCATACATATAAAACTGTGATTCTCATTGCCAAGAAATCATACTACTGTACTAAAATGACTAAAGCCGAAGGTTTGGGGGGGAATTCAAGATGGCTGCCGTACCGGACGATTGTTGAAACGCTCTGGATGTTATGAGCTGAAAACACTCTTTTTTCCTTGGTAAAATGCCTCATACTAAACGTAAGGGAGTGTTGAGATTAGTGCCTCCACCTACCTCAACCCCCTCCACGGCTCAAACATCGCTGGACCGTTTCCTCTCCGGTGCCTCCAGAACTATACGGGGAGAGGATCCCATTGCGGGAAGGACTGGAGAAGCAGCCCCCCTGCCGGGAGAGGAAGTCTCCCTGTCTCCACCATCTCTTTCACAGATCCCTCTCAGCCCGGCGTCGAGAGCAGCCCTGGAGGGAAACCCCATCGACTCTGACGATGTGTCGATAGAGGCTTCCAGTGAGGACCCAGGCATGCAGGCTACGACTCGGGGAGCTGGAGGAAGCATTGCTTCTGTAACACAGACCTCAGAGGTGACTCTACAAACACTAAAGGTGATGTTAGACCGGATTGCTACCATGTTGCAGAAGACTTCAGGTGATGTGCTTAATCTTAATACTAAGTTTGAAGACTTGAAAAACACCGTAGACTCTGTTAAAAATGATTTAACAACAAAAGTGCAATCTTTACAACAAGAGGTAGATACTTTAAATGCCTTTAAAAATGTTTCCACTAAGGACTCTATAGACCTTAGACGTAAGATTGAACAGATTGAGAACTTTAACAGACGCCTAAATCTCCGTCTCTTAAATTTTCCTATAATTGCGGGGGTAACTTTGATAGATACCTTTAAGAAATACCTGATAGAAATTTTGAATTTCTCTGCTGAGACAATACCCCCATTAAATAAAATATATTATATTCCTAAAACAAGAGAAGGAGGGCAAGGCTCTGAGAAAAGTATTCCTGACTTACAAAATATTTCTGATATTCTGGAACAATCCTCGGACATTATAATGAACAGAGCTACATTGGTTGTTTCTATGGTTTTTGAGCAGGACTACAATGCTATTCTAAGACTTTATTTTAGAAATTTGAAAGCTCAATTCTATGGCTCAAAAGTGTGGATATACCCAGACGTCACCAAGTCCACTCAACAAAAAAGGAAATTATTTCTTGCTTTAAAACAAAAGACAATAGATATTGGCGCTTCCTTTTTTCTTGCTTACCCGTGTAAATGTGTAGTTAAATTGGGTCAAACTAAATATATTTTCTTTTCACCGGAACAACTTAAATCATTTGTAGAATTGAAACAAGTGAAATGAAATTGTTTTTTTTTTCTGGAGAAAAAGCAGCTTTTTCCTTAATTTGAATATAAGTTTATAAAAACTTCTCTTACTCTTTTCCCCCCTCATTTAAATTGGGGTCTAAGAAAGGTTTATTTGTTATATAGTTCCTAAAGATAATTAACCAGTCTAAGTACATAAGTATGTATATATATGTATATGTATACGTGTATGTGCAAATGTGTATATAAGTTATTATAATGCTTGAGAAATATGAATGACTGGATATTATTTTATTTCTTCCTGTATTTCTGCACAAGGTTATCCTTGAATAATGTAATTTAAAACTATAAATAAAGAAATAAAAAAAAAAAAAAAAAATGACTAAAGCCTCAAATACAACTATTTTATATCATACCCTTAAGACATTAACAACCTATGAGGACCCTATTGGCCACCCAGTAAAACCTTTTCCCCCAGTTCAACATCTAGCAAATTTCTTTCAAGCCAAATTTGAGAAACTTTCTAGCAAGTTCACACCCAATTATACCCAATATGCCATCTCAATTGCCACTATCTCAACATCCCATTTCCAGTTTATTCAGTGCAGTACTTCATCCAATTTTAAAATCTCAGCTTTCTAGAACCTTCTCTCAGTTGCAATTGTCTTCAAACCATCTAGATCCTTTGCCTTCTTTACTGGTCAAAATACACCAGATTCTACTGCTTCCTTTTCTACATTCTACGATTGCTCTTTCTCTCTCTCTCTGCTCTCAGGTCTTGTACCTCAGGAGTGGAAACATGCCATTATTTACCCCAAAATTAAAGATCCCAAACTTCCTTTAACTGATCCTTCTAACTACAGTCATATCACCAACTTACCTTTCTTTGCTAAGATAGCAGAATTTATTATCCATTCACAGCTCACCTCTTTTACTTCCCAAATCAATTCCTTACACTCAAATCAAACTGGTTTCCTCCACTACCATAGTACAGAAACATCACTGTTAGCTGTTTTGAATGTTATTCACTACTTTCTTGACAAATCTTGTTCAGTAATCCTTCCATCCCTGGATGTTTCAGCAGCCCCTATCTATTTTGCTCTCCCATCTGGCTTCCATTGGTGTTACTGGTCATGTTCTCCATTGGTTTGAATCATACTTAGCAAATAGGTATTATACTGTCCATTCTACTGATAAGCAATCCCAACCCTTCCTTCTTTCTACTGGTGTTCCCCAAGGATCTGTATTTTCCCCTTTACATTTCAATGTTTTCCTCGCACCTCTCCTTACCCTGGCACAATCTATAGCGTTAATCATATTTGTTTATGTGTATGATGTCCAAATTCTTTGCCCTATTAATCCCACAGATTCTTCTGACTTCTCTTCACTCAATACTCGACTTAAAACTATTACAACATGGTTTCCTGACAACAAATTGATTCTTAATCCAGAGAAATACAAAGCCATTTTATTTTCCTCCACTGATCATTCTTCCTTAGTTTCTCCGTCTCCAGTTCTACTAAATGATTTCTCAGTTTCATTAGTATGCTCCACCTGTATTCTAGGATTCATTTTGACTCCTCTTTATCCATTTGTGACCAAATTTCCAAGGTTGTTCAACGCTCATTCTACAAGCTCCGTCTTATTAATACAACTTGTTATAAAGGATAGTGTGCCTTTTTAGGTCTGAATGGAGAAGTGGCCTGCAAACTTGGCGTTTCTTTGGAAAGAGACGGTGTTAGAACAATGGTGTGTGAAGAAGCCCTTAACCAAAAGGAAGAACTTTAAAACAAACAAACAAAAAACCCTCTCAAGGGATGTGCATTGTATTTCTCAAATGGATGCCTGCACATGCCACAGAGTGAACTACTTGCCATCAGTGTCTGATTTGTTTGCAACCAGAATTAAATAGTTATCAAGACACGGAAAAGACACAGAATCTCGTCACACCAGCAAGTTTCTCCAGTTCGTAGTGGAAAAGGTTCTGCAAAATTATGAACTTAAAAAAGAACAAGTTCTGTGTATTGTAACTGATAATGCCTCAAACATGCTAAGTACAATTGAACTAATGAATGCAGACAACAAAAGTGACCATCAGCTAGAACACTTCAGATATATAGGAATGTTTGAAATTGAAGAGCACACTTCTGCAACTGAGGAACAAACTGAAGTTGCTATAGACAACAAAATGATGATCTGTTAGATGATCTTGTTGTAGGTACCCGAAAACTCTCCCAAACTGACCACATGCACTGTGCTATGCACACACTGCAGCCGGCAATAAGAGATGATCTGTAAGAAGGACATACTGCTCTGATTGGCAAGGTGAGGAAAGTAGTTATAGTTGCCAGAACACCTAAAGTTGATTCCATTTTGAAGAGACAAGCCAGAAAAGGGACAATTATTGATCAGGCCACACATTGGGAAAGTGCTTGCTTAATGATTCAGCACTTGCTTGATCTGAAACTCTTTTTGTGGACATGGCCAACCCTCAAGTGAAGCTAAGTGAAAGTCAGTGGACACATGTGGCAGAACTAGAAGAGTTGCTTCGTCACCCATTTATAGTAACTAGAAAATTACAAGTTGAGGATTTAACTCCAGGTATATTCTTGAAGGAGTGAAAGAACCTGATGTTGCATCAGACCCAAAAAGGAGGGTTAATTGCAGATGGCATTTCTGCTTTAATGAAACGAAGAGGGACATGATATTCAAAATTATTTAACGGGCTAGGAATGGCTCCTGGCTAGTTAAGTAGCACTTTAGCACCTAACTGCTGATATTCAGCGGGAGATAACTGGTATCTGTTACTAAATATCCGTGGGTAGCTGCTAACAGGCTATATTATGCAACATAGCTGGTTAGGTGTGGATATTTAGCGCCAAAAAGCTCTGTTTAGCAGTTAAAATAGGCCACATAGATAACAGGCCTATCTTTAACCGCTAAGCACTTAACTGGTTAGTGCTAAATTTCATTGTAACCGGTTAAGTTGCCACGGTCAAAAATGAAAACAGATATTCAATGCCAGTTGCCAGAAATGGTCCGGTTTAGTGCAGGTTTAGTGCTGACAGCGGACAGCAAAAGTGCTGCTGGCTGAGTATCAGGGGTTTAAAATGTATGGTTCTTTTGGCAGCTGTTTATGTAGACCCAATGCACCAGATTATTCTAGATGATGAAAAGCTGACTAACGGGAAAGGTGCTTTGTGTGAGGTCGCAGTTAGGATGAATGGGTTGCAGGAATGTCAGGAGGCAGAAGACATTGCAACATTAATATCAACTGAGGATGAATTTGATTTTGATAAATATCTGGATCTGAAAAGTGTGCAAAGCTTCTCCACATAGGGGATTTCTCCAAACACACAGAGAAGAAATCGAATAAATTTCAACTTAATTTCTCACTTACACTAAAAGAAGTTGAAAAACTTGATCATTCATCAAAACTAGGAGTACAAAAAGCCATTCCTTTATATCCTGAAATTGTTAGAGATGTTACTCTGGTAGTTACTCTGGTAGTTACTGCTTTACCACCTACCCAAGTTAGTGTTGAGAGGTTGTTTTCTGCTCTGAGAATAATTTAGGTCAGATTTGAGGGCATATATAAAGGAGGATCTGACAAGAGACTTCTTTTTCTGAGGGCAAATTCTTCAAAGATTTATTTAAAAAATTCTGTGTGCTATTTGATTCCCCAGTTTGAGTACTTGAGCTGGATATATTACAATAATGTAAACGTTATCATGAAGATACTAGCTTTTGTGTATAAATTCATTTTTGCTTGTTATTTTGAATTAAATAATATTTATAAATAAAAAAAATATTAAAGGGCCTTTTTCCAAAGTGGCAGTAAGGATACAGTGCAGGTAGCATGCAGTAAAACAGCACTACTGCCGGATGCGCCCAGGCGCCTGGTTGTAGTTCTCAGTTTGCTGCACGCTGTTTCCTGCGCTAGAAAATAATTTTTATTTTCTAGGGCAGGGAGTAGGCATTCCTGGCGGTAATTGGGCAGTGCTGGCACATTGCTGCGCACTGCCCAATTACCGCTGGGTTAGCGCATGAGCCCTTACTCCCAATAAATAGGTGACAGGTAGAGGTCAGGCAGTAAATGACTGTATGCTTATTTTGACATTAGTGCACAGCCATTCATGACTCAAAAAAAAAAAGCCTCTTTCCTGCCTCGGCACACAGCAGTTCCCTGTTCCAACACTATTGCTGGCCATTTTTTACCACTACTTGGTAAAAGGGTCCCTAAGTGCAGGGCTTAACAGTATATTGCATATTTTTGTTTGACAGCATTTTTTTTGAGGTTCTTTGTTCAAACTTCAAATATATTGATTTGATATGTTGTGGTGTATTAGTCCTAATTTCGTACATAAAGGAATATCTTATGTTTCTGGAATTAAATTGAATTTCTCTTATATTTACTAAATATAGTAGGAGGTGGACTTGGACGGTAAAAAAATGGAATGAGTGTGGGAGTCAAAGGTTTGGTGTACTTACTCCACAGCCCTGATTATAGCCTTTTTTTATCCTGCTGGCCGTTACTCTCCTTATGCACCCAAGCATCCTTCTAACTTTCGCTGTTGCCTTTTCTACTTGTTTGACCACACGATTATCACATACAATTACATCCAAGTCTTGCTCTCTTGGGTTTTTGTAGCCCAAATGCATGCCCTGCATTTTTAAGCATTAAATCTTATCTGCCAAATTCTGGACAATTCTTCAAGCTTTGTTAGGACCCTCCTCATGTTATCCACCTCATCAATATCCTGGAGGAAAGCCTGCTCCAGTTTGCGATAAACCTGGAACCTGGAGAGAAAATGCACTTGATCACAAGCACAAAGCGAAAACAACAATGGAGTGGGTCAAAATGAAGAAAGTGAATGTTTTTGGGTAGTCTAGTTAAAGCCCAGAGCGGAATCCAATAAACAGTCTTTGACAAGATGTAGAGTGGGGATCATCTGTAGATTGTAATCAACTTGATAGACCTTGAGCTATTTTGCCAAGAATGGACAAAACTGCACCAACTTGCAGTGCAAAGAATACATCTTAAATAGTTCATGGCTGTTATCTAGTGGAAGCCTCTCCTAAAGATATTAAATCAAAGGGATTGAAGACACATGTACTTATTGAATATTTCTTTAATACAGTTTTTCATGATGAAAATATACAGTATGTTGTATTGGTAAGTAAAATGTCTCCTTTTAATGTATTGTGAGTTGTTTTTTTTTTTAAACAGTAGAATGAAAAAAATGTAGAAGGGTGTGATGACTTTCTCTGAGGAAAAGCAGGCTTATAGATTTTCACAAGTGGAGCATAAGTCACTTTGGTGGTTTCTTTAACTGACGGCGTCCTTTATTAATGTGGATATTTGTGTTCACTTTGGGAGATATATCATTTACTGTTTGGATTTTTCTCTCGTTTTTGTTAAATACTGTAACCTTGGACCCCTGAGGCAGGGGACAACATCACAGACCGTCAACAATATGAAACAAGGGATCATATCACAATTCTCATGTACAACCACAAAACATCCTTTTAGGGTGGATAGAATTCACAATGAGCTCCTTTTATTAATGACCAGATAGAGATAAGGGTTTTGAAATTTCAATTTTGGCACAGTATAAGTCATCACAAACAAAATATAAGAAAACCAATGGACTGCATTAGGGGCTTATAGCCCATTTAGTTATGTTTAAACAAAAGAGATCTGCATGAAAGCTCAGTTGGTGCCATCCTGCTTAGGTCTCTGGTCTCGTACCTGCTCTTGTCTGGTTCTTTCCTCCTCTATGGGCTCTTTCTGACCACAATGAAATTTACCACTGGATATAGGCTTAGTTTCCCATAGGTTCCCTTGTCTGATGAATCTTCGTTCCATAATTTATTCCTTCTGAGAGAGTGCTGCAGGTTCCTTTGATTAATGGAAACTGTCAAAATGGTAGTATATCCTCAGCATAGAGCCCTTATCACTTGTGCTTTTATTGCACTGAAAATAAGCAGCTTGAGAGGGTTAGGTTGGTACAGACATTGCACATTATTAGCTATTAAATGCTTGACTGCTTTTAAAGCATGAGGCATCAGCAATAATGGATCTCAAGTATATTTTCTGCATTTATTAGAATCTTTACAAGCCCTATAAAGTGGTATGCAATACATTTTTGTGAGCATATGCTGGAAACCTGTTTTGACAAAGGATACAGTTGACTTCCCTTCCCTTTAAACTGCTCACTGCTTTGTGAGTCCAGTAGTATTTTTCATTATCTGCAATATTGTCAGACTATGGAACATAGTCACTGCAAGGTTCAAAGCAAACGAGACAGTGGTCTCTTCCTACTGTTGAATAAAACTATAACTTGTTTTCACTGGGGCTGTATTTTTGTAGAATAGAGATTTTCATGAACTTCTGTGAATGTGTAAATGAAACACACACACACTCACTCACTCTCTCACTATTATTGCATGGTCCTAGATTTATCATATGACACCAGAATATTTTATGGCAATAAAGCAGTCAGATCAAGTGTTCCGTTAATTTAATAAATGCTCATTCAATTTTTTCCAACATTATTCACGTTCACCCTAGAAAGCATGTGTCAAGGCCCAATAGTTTATCTAAGGTCCGCCTCTATGGAAGAATGTAAAGCTGCGACATGCCATTCCTTCCCTATAAACAAACATGAACACAGCAAAAGTGACTTAAAACAATAACCAGACGATGTGAAAGTATAAAACGTTTATTAGTATCCAAGACTTGACACAAGCCATGTTTTATACTTTCACATCGTCTGATTATTGTTTTAAGTTACCTTCACTGTGTTCATGTTTGCCTTGTTGACTGCAAGGGTTTGTTCTTCTGTTTTCACGTCTATTCCTTCCTTATATTCACATTCCTTTGCTATTCAAATACTGACACCTGACATGAGTTTGGGCAGCCTATTCTTTAGGGTTGCTTTAAAATCAGTTTGCTTTTGTGTTGACTATTAGTCGTTTCCTCCATTTTGTTGAAGACAACCATTACTTTATGACTGTGTTGTGTGACTGTGGTGAACTGCTTGTCTTCAAAGGAAGTGGAATTGCTTACCTGTACCAGTTGTTCTCTGAAGGCAGCTTTTCACCAGTCACATAAATCCTCCCTTTCTCCTTTCTGTAACTGAGCTTTTTCTGACTTTAGAGCTGAGGCCAATGCCAGTTCCATATTAACTCCACGATTCACGTTTATTTTAAAAGCCAGCCACAGTGCTTTAATTATTCACAGACATTCAGTTCTGCTGTCCAGGTAGTAAAGACGCTGAATATCCATTTAGAGTGGGGTGTGCCACCACTGTCCCGATAGTAGTGATGATCAAACAGTTGTCTGGATAAAATCAGGACAAAGTTTCCTGTCCTAAATTTATCCCAGTACTTATTTTACATATTGCCATTTCCTAGATACCTGCCAGTTGTGCCCTCGCTTTGCTCGCACACCACCCTGGCACTTTCCGAATAGTGTGAGATGGTCTGTAAGATATTCAGCAGTACTTACATGGATAGTGCTGCTGAAATCTGTGATTGCAGGATGTAGGAAATCTCCCAGAATTTTGTGGAAAAATCTGGAAAACATGTTCATGTTGCTATCATTAGGATGACACCAGCCATGTGCATGACTGATGAACCTCTGCTTCAAAAGAATCTGTTAGAGGTAAGCAGCTTCATTATATGATGATTCTTTTGAGTAAAAGGCTGCATTAATTCATTGTTTACTAGAACCAAAACAAATACAATACAAAAAAATAAAACAAAACTGGCCATTTAATAGTCCATTGAATTTCTAAAGGGAACGTGTACAACTTCTCGTTCAGAGTTCTTGTGGCTAGTTAATTCTTAATGTATTTTGATACCTTTTTATTGCAGATGAGCTTTTAGGACTACATGTTTAATGAAGAAACCTAGGTGAGTTGACAGTGCAGTGAGCATTACTGTGTACAGTAAAACTTGATTTATGTACTACTATTAAAAAAAGGCCCGTTTCCGTAACAAATGAAACGGGCTCTAGCAAGGTTTTCTTCAGAGTGTTTATGTTTGAGAGAGTGTGTGTGAGAGTGACTGTGTGAGAGAGAGAGAGAGAGAGACAGAGTGAATGTGCGAGTGTGTGTGTGACATAGAGTGAGGCTGTCTGTGTGAGAGTGTGTGTGTGAGATTGAGAGTGTGTGGGAAAGAATGAGAGTGTGCGGCAGGGCCCCCACCCTCCATCTCCCGCCCTCCTTCCCCTCCCCTTTTTCCTCCCTTCCCCCCTCCCAGCTTCAGGGTCGTGGTCCTCCCTCCCTCCGCCTTTCAGGGCCGTGGCCCCCCTCCCTCCCTCCCACGTTCAGGCTGCCTCCCTCCCTCCCACCCACGTTCAGGCTGGCTGGCTGCCTGGCTCCCTCCCTCCCTCCCACCCTCCGACGTTCAGGCTGCCTGCCTGTCTCCCTCCATCCCTCCTTCGCATGTTCAGTCTGGCTCGGGGTGATGGTAGTCCTCCCTTCTTTCTTGTAGGTCGTTCGCATAGGTTCGCGATGCCTCTGATGTCACATTTCGTTGCGTAACAACGGGTGTGCGATGCGATTCGTAGTGTCATTGCTCCGCCCTCGACATCATCATGTTGTAACGTGAGGGCGGGGCTGACACTCATGGAGGAACAGCGATCCAGTGGCATTCCTAGGGGGGTTGACACCCAGGGCGGATCGCTGATGTAGCGCCCCCCCGGGTGCAGCGCGACACCCCCCGGCGAAAGACCCCCCCCCCGGGTGCACGCCGCTGGGGGGGTGCCGCGCGCCTGTCCGCTTCGTTCGTTTCCATGCTCTGTTCCGGGGCAGAGGGAGCACAGAATGAACGTAGCGGACAGGCGCGTGGCACCCCCCCCCCCAGCGGCGTGCATCTGGGGTGGACCGTACCCCCCCCCTTGGTATGCCACTGCAGCAATCTACTCAACTACAAATTTAGAACATTTGGAGACTTGAGGCTTCATTAGAACGTTGGAGGTGTGTTTTATATAGAGAGATGAAGACAATTCTATAATTGGGTGCATACAGTTAACATGCATTATGCATAAGTGTACTACACACTATTCTATAAGAGAACTGTAAGCACTATAGTGTGTAACTTCAAGGGGGCATAGATGTGGGCAGAGCATGGGAGGGGGCATGGGTATATCTAATTTAACATTTTTCAACTTATAGAATAAGTTATGCATATTGCATGGCTCGCTTAGGAATGCCCTTTTACACCAACCATATTCCTAGCATAAACAGTTCACCAGTACAGGTTTACACTAGTATCCTATAAAGGAATCAGGGTGCACACATTACAGAATAGGCACTCCCTGAGAAGCTTTGGGGCACCTAAGTGGAGGTACCTTGTTATAGAATTCTTCCTTAAGCCTTTACCCTGGCTCAGAACCATACCACATATTCAAATATGGTGATAATGGTCAATGAACGCTTATTTGAATGTGCAATCTGTGTATTGAGGTGTGGTTTTTACCATAGGTTTTCTTAAGTCAGGTAAAACCTTTACAACAGGGAGGATGATATTAAGTTGATGCAGCTTGAAAACGTTCAGCGACAGAGAAGTTGAGGCCACGTCAGTCCTTAACCTGGAGCTGCTGTTGATACTCTGGCTATAGCAGCATAAGCAAAGGGAGGAAGAAAACAGAAGGATGACAGAAAAATGCAGTAAAATATGACAAAGAATAGTTCTGTGTTGATTCCATTAGATTCTGTTTTTGATAACAGTATTGCTAGACTTCATCACTATGTAGATCTATTGGACAAATGGATGCTCCACCACAAGCTGAAACTCAACACTGAAAAAACAATTCTTGGGTTTTGACATAAAAACAGAGTGCATTCTTAAAGGTGCTTCTGTTAACCGAGTTGAATATAAATTATCTACACATATTAAGATTTTGGGCATCCCAAGTTGATGGTCCAATTTCTATAGAGACACAGGTTAGTAGGTTGATTAAGAAATGTTTCTTTCTTATGAGGAAACTACATAGCATCTGAAAATATTTTGAAGTAGAGCAATTTGAGCATTTAGGGCCTTATAAAGATTATGCTCCTAAATTACGAGCATACTTGATGCTCCAAAATAGATTATGCTCCTAATTTAGGAGTGTAAATTATGCTTATAAATTAGGAGCATAAATTTAGGAGCATATCCTTTATAGAATAAGGCCCTTAACGTACACACTCCTATTGTCATATATTGATTATTGCAATTCAGTGTATTTGGGTTGTGCTTAGCAGCTGTTGAATGGACTTCAGACTGTACAAAATGTGGCTATATATATATATATATATATATATATATATAAGGAAAATCATGAGAAAGCCTCTCTTCTAACCTCTCAACACAACCTTGGAACTGGCGGTAGGTTTCCAGCATTAGGGCAGGGTTTTTTTTGTGTACTGTTTTTCTGAGCACTGGGAGGGAATAGCCAATGGCCTCATTTACATTCATTTGCCTACATTTAAATGCAAATTGCGCTAATCTTTGGGGCCCACTTTGTTTCGTGCGCTAAGTACATAAGTAATGCCATACTGGGAAAAGACCAAAGGTCCATCGAGCCCAGCATCCTGTCCAGGTCAAGGGGCAGCTAGAGCCTTCTAAGCATTCAGTGTACATTAACACAAGTGCTAGTCCAGCATTAATCGCTCCTATCCCTGGCGTTTGGTTTTGAATGGTTCGTTCTCATAAATTGGCCTTTTTGAAAACCTACTAGGGTTCATTGTATAACTCTAAACTCAAAATTTCACTAAGGGCTGGAGCCTATAAATGGCTCTCAGAAATGGATGCTAAAAAAAAATCAGGGTTAAGCGCTATCCTATAAAGGGCACATGCCCTTTATAGAATAGTGCTTAGTGCCGATTCCTGTACCCTAACTTTGGGCACCAGACTTATCGCTACTGAAACCTGGGCTAAATGCTGGCATCCAAGTTGGGTGTGCTGATGTAGTGTTCCGTAACTATGCACATAACCTTTTGGACTGCATCTGACATGGCCATGCCCCTTTTGAGATATGTGCTATGGGAGTTGGGTACCCTGCCTTATAGAACAGTGTGCAGCCAGATGCATGTGCAAATTGTAATGAGCGTATGATGGTTCAAAGCTTATTATTAAATTAATTTGTGCACACAAATTTGGGCATGCAAATCTGGGTTGCATAAATAGAATCTGGGGGTAAATTTCTAAATTTAGTAGCATAAACAATGAGTTGGCAGAGGAGCAGATTTAGGGTGGGGAAAAAAGTTAGGAACGTAGCACTGATTTTCAGCACTAGGCTCAAACCTGATCCTGGAGACACCCCAGCCAGTCAGTCAAGTTTTGAGGCTATCCACAAAGAATATTCGTGAGAGATTTGCATGTAGTTGTAGGCAGTACCTGGCAAGATCCCAAAAGAGTAAAACAGATTTTATCCTGTTTATCCTAGAAATAAGCACTGGATTTTCCCAAGTCCATCTTAATAATAGCTTATGGACTTTTCTTTTAGGAAATCATCCAAACCAAACCACTAAACTAACTGCGTTTACTACATTTGTCAATGAATTCCAGAGTTTAATTACACATTGAGTGAAGAAACATTTTCTCTGATTTGTTTTACATTTATTATTTAATAGCTTTGTTGCTTGCCCCCTAGCCCTAGTATTTTTGGAAAGAGTAAGCAAGTGATTTACCTCTACCCATTCCACTCCATTCAGTATTTTATAGACCTTTGTCATATCTCCCCTCAGCCGAACAGTCCTAGCCTCTTTAACCTTTCCTTCTCTGTACCTATTCTCATTCTGCTATATATTTTTTTTATTTATTTAGATTTTGCTCTCACCTTTTTCAGTAGTAGCTCAAGGTGAGTTGCATTTAGGTACACTGGATATTTCTATATCTTTTTTGAGATGCAGCGACCAGAATTGAACACAATATTTGAGGTGCAGTCGCACCATGGAGCGATACAAAACCATTATAATATTCTCAGTTTTGTTCTCCATGTCTTTCTTAATAATTCCTAACATTTTATTAGCTTTCTAAGCTCCCGCTACACACTGAGCAGAGGGTTTCAACATGTCATTGATGACACCTAGGTCTTTTTCCTGTTTGGTTATATAGCTCTAGTACCTGTGTTGGTCGAGACCTTAGTAGGTTGTGACATTTTTTTTGAAATGTGATACCTTGTTTCCATGACTTTTCATGTATATGTGTCTTACAGATCTAATTTTTGTGTATATAGTGATGAAATATTTTGACACTCACCAGACAGGACTTAACAAAGATCTGAGTTTTATATCACATTACAAACCATAAAATTATACTGCTTTGTCACCATCTTATCACCCATCCATCTCTCCCTGTCTCTTGCCCACCCAGCTCTCTGTTTCTCACCTAATACCCCCCCCCCCCACCCTCTTCCTGTGAGACTGTTATTGGAATGCTTATATGTTTCACTTGTATATTCTGATATTTGCTCATTTCTGATCTGAAGAAGAAGGCATTACCTTCGAAAGCAAATCAAAAAAGTTTATTATCATTATGTATTGTGAATATAGACAAACAATATCACATCTATATGGATCTTTGAAGCATACACATTTAACAATACAATGCTTGGAGTCTTAAAAAGTTTTGGAACAATACTTTAGGTTTTAAATGTATACTTTTAAAAAATCTAAGCTACTATTTTTAGCACAAAAATGTTTTTTGAAATGACATTAAACCCTTTATTTTCTTTTACTTCCAGAGATGACATTTCTCTGTTACGTAATTTTTTGTATGTACAAGCTGGAGGAATCCATTTAAAGTGGAAAATAATTTCTTATAAACATAAGATCTATTGTCTGCTTTGTTCACCCCCTTCCTCTAATTTCCAGGTCTTTCTCTACAGCCAAATTTGCAGATGACTGACTGCTTCAAGGCTTAACCATTTAGGCATGTTCTTTCATGTCCTTGTTTCTCTTGTTACTTTCATTTGCCTTCATCAGGGGCCCTTTTACTGAGCTGCGTAGGCACCTATGCACACCCAATATGCATCAGTTTGGAACTACCACCCAGCGTGGCCCGGGCGGTAATTTCATTTTTTATGCGCGTCCACTATGC
The DNA here is from genome assembly GCF_901765095.1 of Microcaecilia unicolor. Lineage (NCBI taxonomy): Eukaryota > Metazoa > Chordata > Amphibia > Gymnophiona > Siphonopidae > Microcaecilia > Microcaecilia unicolor. The sequence continues at coordinate 592,867,130 of NC_044032.1, forward strand.
GCACTGGAAAATAATTGTAATTTTCTGGTGTGTGGCGCTAACCGGGCAGTAAAAGACATTGTATACGCGTAGATATTACTGCCCAGTTAACAAGCGAGACCTTACCGCTAAGTCAGTGGGTAGTGGTAAGGTCTCAGACCCAAAATGGACTTGCACCAATCTTCATTTTGCCGCAGGTTCATTTTCGGCCAAAATGTTTTAAAAAGGCATTTTTTACAGGTGCACTGTCCTATACTAGCGCAGGCCAGCTAAGTTGAAGAGTGGACTGTGGAAAAGAGTGAAGTGAAACTCATTGGAATATACATGGCAGATGTTTGAAGATAGAAGTGAAAAAATCAACAACTTAAGAGAATTGCTGGATGTTATAACAGTTCTATTTAAATTTTGGAACAACATTTTGTCAATGAGGAGTTTTCTAATTGCACTTTTATAATATGTAAGGTTTTTTTTTTAGGAACAGTTGTTTTTCTCCAGCTTAAGGGTCCCTTTTTACTAAATTGCGCTAGTGATTCCCAGCGTGGCAAATGTGATGCAGCTATTCAGTTCCTATGGGCTTCATCACATTTGCTGAGCGGGAAACACTACAGTGGCTTAGTAAAAGGAGGCCCTAAATGGAGGGGTTTTTTCCCCACTGTTTCTTTTTTCTCCTTAAATAGAAACCAATGATAAAATTGGTGTTCCATATGAATGAATAGCGTATATAGAAAGAGAAACACTATCTGTAGTTCTGAGCCTTCATTTGATAATTTCTGTTGTCTTTAACTACGTTCCAAATTTTCCCCAATATTAGCAAACTTATGGGGTTTACTAAGCTGCTAGCATGGCTGGCTGTGCACTAGTTCTGACACAGCCCATTCACTTTGAATAGGCTGTATCGGCAGTGCTGTGCAGAAGCCGCTAGCGCGGCTTAGTAAACAGACCCCTTATATTTTTGCATATTGATTAGTTAATAGTTTGCTTCTCTATAGAGACTGTTTTTGTTTAAGAATATTTCATTAGTCATACTGGTAAATTTCATTTTGCATTGAAGATAAAAATTAAACATTTTTATATCACTAACTTTCATATCATGTAATGTAGATAATTACAATTTGCCGCACAATTTAATCTTCAGTATGTAATTTTTAGCAATTTAAACAAAAACACACGTGCAGCTTTTATTATAGCCACGCTTATTAAACATCTGCCAAATTTACTGTTCAGCTGGTCAGTCTGCATTCATACTTTGCATTTATGTGTGTGATGCATGTATGGAAGTTAGCAACCTTACTGAGCATCTTTTAAAATCCTTCAAAGGAAGATGAAATTTTCTCAGAAATTAAAAAAAAAAAATCAGAATGAAGTATCTTAATTGCCCTAGAACTCTGTAAATTGAAACAGGGAATTGGGGAGGGGGGGGGGGGGAGGAGCATTTATGCCAATTCTGCTGCTTTAGGTACCTATTCTTTTACTTATTTTTTATTTGTACACATTAAGGGGTAATTTTTATAAAGGATTACCAACTATTTTACAAAGAAAGGGGCTTGTATAAAATTGTGGTTTTATGCACATGTATAAATGTGCCCTCAAGACTGCATGTATCTGTTCTGGGGGGGGGGGGGGGGGGGGGGGAGGCATACAGGGCTAGATTCTATATATGTCGCCATAAAAATCCATGCAGTAAAAAAATATACCTAGGCGTTTTCTCTAAATTGTGCCTAAATTTTATAGAATAGGCTTAAATTTCCACGCAGTATATAGAATATGCCAAGTGCCTCCCCTCACGACCAAATTTGGTTATGTCCATTTAGGCCATGTTTTACTTGGCATAAATTCAGATGCCTAAATTAGGCACAGAGCGGGTGTGTTCTCTAATAATGCACATAGGGGCCCTTTTACTAAGGTGCGTAGGCGCTCACATGCATCCAACATGTTCCAAATTGGAACTACTGCCTGGCTACTGTATGCCTCAGGCGGTAATTTCATTTTTGATGCATGCCCAAAACACGCGGTAGAAAATATTTTCTGTTTTCTACTGCATGGTGCTTACCAGGCGGTAATCAGCAGTTTATGCATGCTGGCCTCTTACTCCCCAGTCAGTGGGTTGCAGTAAGGCCTCAGGCTGAAAATGGATGTGTGCTGGATTTTTGCCGCACGTCCATTTTCAGCCACAAAAAATAGCCGTTTTCCCAGGCGCACTGAAAAATTGAATTGCACATGTCCAAAACACGTGTCTACACCAGCGCAGGCCACTTTTAGGAGTGCCTTAGTAAAAGGGCGCTATAGATTTTAGAAACACCTATGACCTGCCCATAACCATGCCCCCTTTTCGACTATGCAACTTGGAATTTACGCATACCATGTTACATAATACAGTTAGTGAGTATTCTGTAACATGGTACGTGTAAATCTTAATGCCAATAAATGCTGATAATTATTTAACATCCAATTAACAGCCCTGATTAGCTAGTTACCCAATTAAGTTACACACATTGTTGAAGAATGTGCTTCGATTTTTGCACGAAAATCAAGGTGTGATGTATAGAATTTAAGGGAAATTTGTTAGAGTGTGGGTGGAGTTGCAGTGTACATATGCAGTTCATAAAATATATACAGTACACAGAGTGTATGCACACATTTACACCTTCAGAACTGACGTGCTTGTGGGACTGGTTCTGGCTTCCCTTTGTGTGTTAAAGGACGCATAGGTGTCTGTGCTACCTTTATAAAATATTTCAAATAAATATCTCAAAAAATATAATCTATTAAATTAAAATTATTTAACAGAGGTGTGCAGTTGCTTAAATGTGCTATACAGCCAAACTAACTTCTGTAAATATAATCAATACCAGTTCTTAGAAAAATATTGCTTCATGTTCAAAATATGCAAAATCTTTACATTCTTATTCTTCCAGCAAAATAATTTTTTTTTAAGACAGAAGGCCAGATTTACAGTCTTCACCTGATTTCCCCTCCCCTCTCAAATCTATCTATCTCTATCCTGCTTGATAGTTTCCAGTTCCTGTCTTAAATAAGTGACAAATGAACACCTTTTACCATTTAAGCACATCATCCACACCCTTCACCATTGTTTTCTTGATTTGTATTTTATTTATTTCACTTCTCCTGATGCGTTTAGGGGAGCCATAAAATAAGAATGTAGTTTTTCTGGCTTGATGAAGGATGCATAGCTCTAGAAAACTAGTTAAAATATATTTATTTATTTCATTCAATAAAAGGTGTTACTTATTACATCTCTATTACCTTTTTGTTTCTAGGGAAAGTTGTATCATACTTTAATCACAGATTGCATCTGAAAAGCCTTTTTGTCCTACAGAGTTAAAAAGGGTCCTTGTCACTAGAGCTGTTTTTACTGGGGATACGTTTTCAGTTGCCGCCACAGAAATTTTCTTTATGGGTTATTTCCTTTGGCCTTGGAACCATATCTGAATCTTTTAAAATGTGAGGCAGGCTCTATAGTTCTATTCAGAAAAAAGGTCAGGTACAAGTGATACATTGATAAACAGTTTCCCTAGTGACCATGCTGCCAAAATAAGCAAGAAATGAGCATGTGTTAACAGAGCCTCCCGAAAAAGGGAAAACAGAGAAAATATTGATGGAGAGAGCTTTGTAGAAATTGGCTGGCCTGCAGTATTGTAGAAAGCCAGCTATTCAGCTTCTTCCTCAGTGGATGGTAAGAATATTTTGTTGAGACCTTGATTTCTGCAGGATGGGATTATGTGGATGGTATAAAAGCACCCTTATTTGGTAGCATGAACAACCAGGAATAGTACCTCGATACTACCACCCTCTTCAGCTGATGGGGATCCCTGCCAGCTCAAGTACTTGTAGTTTGGAACTAGTTGTTTTGAACATATTTCTGTAATGTAGATGGCACCCATGCACTTTTACTTGTTCCTCTTTCATATTTGAGTTTGGAAGATTTTAGTGGAAATGCAGTTCTTTGCAAATCAAATTTTGAGCAAGTTCTGATAGAATATGTTTGCGAATGCACATTTTAATATTCATTATATTTGTCTAATTTACTCCCTGAATCTGCTGTTGGTAGTACAGCAAGTAAAAGTGCTCTCCTTCGTTCTTCTGCACTTTGTCCAAAAACTGCTTTTCTTCTCTGGGTCAGGGTAAGTGAAGTTGTGCCAGTCAAAGCTGTTGTTGAAGCCTCTTTATCCTGCAGTTGACTGCCAGATTTTTCTTCCTGGTTTTCTTCTCATTTCTTAGGAGCTTTCAATTTTATATCTTGCTTCATCAAACAATATTATAAACTAGTGGGGGGTTTTTAAGTGTGTTTGGGGGGAGCAGGGAGGGGAGGGGAGGGTGTGGAGAGGACATATATCCTTAAAAAAAGTGATGGTGTGCTGTGAGATGAAAAAGGTTGAAAATCTCTGCATTAAGGAGGAGATTCTATATATTGCGCCTAAAAAAAATTGGTGCTGAATTCAGTGCCTACTAAATGTATTCTATAATGTATTTCAGCGCTGATATCTGCATACATCTGTTTATGCCAATGAAAACCTGGTGTAAATCTTAGCAAGTAGATTAAGGCGCACTGGCCCATATTTTATAACTAGGCGCCTGAATTTTGGAACGCCCATTTCCCTGCCCATAACCACGCCTCCTTTTGCCTCCACACATTAGAAATTCGGCACACATTGTTATAGAATACGCTTAGCGAGTTGTGTGCCTAAATTCTGTTCTATCTGTTCCCTTAAGGCAGAATTGTCCAACCTCAGTCCTCGAGGGGCACAATCCAATCAGGTTTTTAGGATTTTCCCAGTAAATATTCATGAGATCTATTTGCATGCACTGCCTCCATTGTATGCAAATAGAGCAGTTTAATGATTAGATCAGTGGAGTGAGAACCAGGGGAGCCCGGTTGAAATCTCACAACTGCTCCTTGAGGTCTTTGGCAGACACAAACAGACTGTGATCCCTCCGAAGACAGAAAACTACCTAATCTACCTGAATGTAAAAAAAAAAAAAAAAAAAGGACATATTTTTGCTTGTTTGTGCTGTGCTCCGGTTAAAAAAAAAAAAAAGCGGGTGTTTAGCAAGGTGCGCCAGGGCCGCTGCACGGTGTGTAGCCCAGTTCCCAAGTGGAGGAGCTTGATTCGGGGCTCGCACATACAGGGCGCGCTTGGTCACAGCAGCACGTTTCTTTTGGCTCTCGTTCCCGGTGCAGGGCCTTGGTGCTTTTTCTCAGAAGGAGACAGGAATGGCGGCCATTTTGTTTTTTCAGCAGACGCGAAGACTCTGCGAGCAGCTGTGTAGGTGGGGGGCCCTGGGTCAGGGCCAACTCTTCATCTGCTTCACCGGGCCTTGGGCTGGTGCTATAGGAGCCTTTTCTCCAGCAGGCCTGGCAACTCCGGGGAGAGAGAGGAGATGGAGATCTCCCTGCCTGTTCCCAGGGGATCGCGAGTGCTGCCCCGTGGAGACATAGTCTGAGATTTCGCTGAAGTTGGGCTGCTAGGAGGTAGCCCCCTGATTTCAGAGGCACTTGCAGCGCTCCCTTGAGGAGTTTCCAGAAGGTAGTCAGGCGGCTAGCCTTAAAAAGAGCCTCAGGGGACCATCCAGGGTATTTCTCCATTCACCTGGACATTCGGGTCCTGCTTGCCGCAAGGTGGAGTGCGTCTGACACAGGCCTACAGTTTGGGAGGACTGTGGCCCATCCTTTTTCTCTGGTGCCAGAAGGAGGAGATGTTCCCTTACCTAAGTTGGACTCTGTGTCTGCAGTCACCTAGAGTACTACTCTCCCTGTGGTTGGCGGCCTTGCCTTGAGGCAGTCCTTTTCCCGGGGCAGTCCCGGGCTCTCTGGAGGCGGGCTTAGCCTGTCTGATGGCCACTGTGTATGTCAGTTTTTCAGTCACAGGCATGTCTTTGATGCTGTCCGTGAGGCGTCAGTTCTGGTTGCGGGCATGGGTGGCCGTTGCCACTTCAAAGGCCTGCGTGGTCAGGTTATCCTTTTGAGACACATTTCTTTTTGGGAATGACCTCAGCAATTTGGTTCAGGAGCTGGGTGAGCGGGCTCCAGCGTCCTCCAGAAGATGTTCCTTGTTCTTCTGCTTGCTTTGTGGTCTCAGCAGGTGCCCTGTTTCATGACAGCTCCTTGTGTAGGTCTCTTCGTCAGGCTTTTGGCCTGAGGGCTTAGTTTCGGGCCCGGCAATCTTCCTTCCAGTGGACGGAGAGCTGGAAGGGCAATTAGAGTGAGTGTTTGCTGTCTCCCGACAATCCCAATATAGCCAGGCCGAATGGTCCCTCCGGGCCTACAGGGGGCTTCTTCAGGCCTTTCGGGACATGTGGTCTACCTTTTCCTCAGCTCTGGCACTGGTTATTCTGAGTGATGGCTTCCAGTTGGAGTTCTCCCCACCGGTAGCTCCTCTCTTCTTACAGTCTCCTTGTTGGGGGACCTCTGGCAGCTCAGAGCAGAAGCTCAGTTGAGGTGCTGCTGGCCCTTCGGGCCATTGTTCCCATCCCTCCCGCCGAGTGCGGTCTGGTCGGTTCTCCTCCTATTTTGAGGTTCCCAGGAAGATGGGACCAATGCAACCCAATTGGGATCTCTAGGGGTCCACTGGTGTCTGTTTTCAGATGGTGACCCTGAGGTCTATGCTCCTGTCCATTCAGAGAGAGAGTTGTCTTCTCTTGAGACCAGGGAGGCGTAATTACCTTCCCTTCTTGGGGCTGCTTCTGCAGTTCTTTTCCAATTCCGGTCTCGACCATTTGGTTTCCTCACGGGCCTGGGGACCTTTTCCTAGGTCGTGCGTGTAGCGGTCTTTTTGCGGAGACGGAGGTTTCGTTTCCTCCTACACTTGGACAGCTGGCTAATCTGAGCCTCCTCTTCCCAAACCTGTGGAGAGGCTCCGTCAACAATGGTTCGCCTCCTGTTTTGTTTTTTCTTTTCTGGTTTGGGTGTTCAATTTCAGTGGGGGTGGCTGGCACCAGCACACCAACTTGGAGCATCTAGGTGTTTTTTTCGATTCCCTGTGAGCTTGAGTGTTTCTCACAGAGGGACAGCGCTTTAAGTTAGCGCACTGGATTCTTCGCTTCTGCTTCGTTCCCAGCTTCCAGCCTGGGATTTTGTGCAGCTCCTTGATTCTGTGACAGCGGCTCTGGAAGTGGTACCTTACCCTCGAATACGGCCAATTTATAGGGCCCTGTTCAGCTCCTTGTCTCCGATTTCAGAGGGTTACAGCCTCTGGCTTCTTTGCCCCTGGCGGTCAGACAGACCTGAGGTGGTTGTGGCTTCACCAGTCGTTGACCCTAGGGAGGCCCTCTCCGCTCCTGCCTTGAGAAGTGGGGTCTGTGGTTGACAGTTTCTTGGTGCAGGGGTCCCCTGGCATGGCTCTTGGTTTCCAGTAGAGGCGCATTGGCTCTCTGGAGCTGCGATGGGTGCGCTAAGCTCTGGAGGCTTTTGCCCCGCTGTTGGGAATGCTTTGGTTTGGGCCTTTTCGGACGTTGCTATGGCACTAGCCTCTTCTACTAGTTAGGGGGGACTCCTAGCAGTCTGCTGGCTCTGGGGCCCAACTGATTAATGGCCGGGACAGAGAGACACCTGTTATGCCTTTTGGCGGTTTTGAGGGGTCCCTCTTAGCAGGCACGCTCAGACTTCCAGCGATTGGGAGTAACCTATGGAACTTTGTAAGTGTAAGCGCTTTGAAAATGAGCCCCTCTGTGTATTCCCTACATTACAATTAACTAGCATTGTGAATATTGTTATCCACAACCATCCATACTATAGTTGACTCCTGAGGCAGACGCTCTGTCGCCAAAATGCAGATCTGCCTCAAGTCCCATTTTTATATTCTATTTTAATAATTTTTTAAATATACACTTGTGTTGGAGTTGGATTGGTCCTCCCCTACTTTTTCTTTTGTGGTTCTTTGTGTTTTGGAAAGATATAAATGCAGTGACAAGGACAGACAAGGATTGAAGGGAGAGATGCCCACAGCTCTCAGTAGGGATAGCCAGAAATAAAGCCAGAACAAGTCTTATCTGTGTGAGTTTCCTTCAGGCAGGAGACAAGCAGAGACCCCTGGTTAAATTGCCCAGCTCTCTCAGCAGAAGCTTCAGACACACCTTAGCTAACAATTGTCTACAGAAAACCCAGGTGGGGGAGGGGGAGAGCCCAGCACACTTTAAGGAAAAGATAAAGAGATCTAATACTTTCTGACAGTTATTAAATTTAGTTCTCAGATTAACAGATATCAATAAACCAGTTTGAAACACAGCAATCAGATCACAATATTTGCAGAGCAGATAAAAGTTTTTTTTTTCCTTTTTTGGAAATATATAAATGCAGTGACAAGGACAGACAAAGATTGAAGGGAGAGATGCCCAAACCCACAGCTCTGAGTTGGGATAACCAGAAATAAAGCCAGAAATAAAGCCTGAACAAGTCTTGTCTGTGTGAGTTTCCTTCAGGCAGGAAACAAGCAGAGACCTCCTGGTTAAATTGCCCAGCTCTCTCAGCAGAAGCTGACACCCAGGAGGGAGTGGAAAACATGAAAAAGGATCTGCGGAAGCTAGATGAATGGTCTAAGGTTTGGCAATTAAAATTCAATGCGAAGAAATGCAAAGTGATGCACTTAGGGAGTAGAAATCCACAGGAGACATATGTTAGGCGGTGAGAGTCTGATATGTACGGACGGGGAGAGGGATCTTGGGGTGATAGTATCTGAGGATCTGAAGGCGACGAAACAATGTAACAAGGCGGTGGCCGTAGCTAGAAGGTTGCTAGGCTGTATAGAGAGAGGTGTGACCAGCAGAAGAAAGGAAGTGTTGATGCCCCTATATAAGTCGTTGGTGAGGCCCCACCTGGAGTATTATGTTCAGTTTTGGAGGCCGTATCTTGCTAAGGATGTAAAAAGAATTGAAGCGGTGCAAAGAAAAGCTACGAGAATGGTATGGGATTTGTGTTACTAGACGTATGAGGAGAGACTTGCTGACCTGAACATGTATACCTTAGAGGAAAGGAGAAACAGGGGTGATATGATACAGACGTTCAAATATTTGAAAGGTATTAATTCACAAATGAACTTTTTCCGGAGATGGGAAGGCGGTAGAACTAGAGGACATGAAATGAGATTGAAGGGGGGCAGACTCAAGAAAAATGTCAGGAAGTATTTTTTCACGGAGAGAGTGGTGGATGCTTGGAATGCCCTCCCGCGTTAGGTGGTGGAAATTAAAACGGTAACGGAATTCAAAAATGCGTGGGATAAACATAAAGGAATCCTGTTCAGAAGGAATGGATCCTCAGAGGCTTAGCGGAGATAGGGTAGCAGAGCCGGTGGTTGGGAGGTGGGGCTAGTGCTGGGCAGACTTCTACGATCTATGCCGTGAAAATGACAGATACTAATCAAGGTCAGGTATACACATAAAGTAGCACATATGAGTTATCTTGTTGGGCAGACTGGATGGACTGTGCAGGTCTTTCTCTGCTGTCATCTACTATGTTACTATGTGTTGGGGGATTTTCTTCTTCCTTTTGCTGTGTCGATTAAGGTTTTACTTTTCAGATTTCATACAGGGGCCGTTTTACTAAGTTACAGCAAGCACTAATGCGTGCTTACCACAGGTTAAAATGCACTGTTGTGGGGCGTGCTCAGGCGTACCGCAGTAGTTTTTGGCTTGTTTTAAGTGTTTGGAGGTCGGAGAGTGGGCGTCGGGATGCTCATTTTTTTTAGTGTGTGGGCATTACAAAGTGCTGATTAGCACGTGAGCTCTTACCGCCTACAAAATAGATGTTGGTAAATACTCATGCGCTAATTGGAAGATTAGCACACGGCCATTATTATTGAAAAGTCAAAATCGGGCATTTATTAGCAGTGCTAAAAGTGGCCTTAGCGCACAGGAAACACTCGCTCTGGGGATAGCACAGGCCACGTTTTAGCGCTGCTTAGTAAAAGGGCCACCTAGCTTAAGTGTTAACTTTCCAACCAGTACTGGTATATTTTTCTGCATTGTATTTGTCTTAACACTCTGAATAACAATGCAGTATTTAACTTGAAGCAAAGTTGTAGGATTAATTTAAATGGCAGAACTCCAGCAAGTTTTATTTCATTTGTAAGTAGGGTGTTTTTTTTCTTTTAATTTTTTAAATACATGTAGTTTGAAAGTATAAAATTAAAAATCTCCAAAAACTAAAAGCCCTAATAACGATTGCAGTGTCACATGATTTTTCATTAATAGGAGTTAACTCCTATGTTCTAGTCCAGTTTCCCTTTTATTGTTCTTATTCTAAAGAATAAGATCTTCCATTAGATTTAATTCAAGCAGTCCCACAATGTCTGACTCTTCCTCATTCCACTTGACCTGTATTTGACCTCTGTGGCATTGTTCAAGTGTATGCTTAACAAGAGAATTTGTAGGTTGGGGTGAGTTAAACCTGTATTAATTTGGACGAACTGCATCAAATCAGAGTATCATCATAGTATATTGATAAGAAATTGATGTTGATTGATTTATAAAGAAAATACTGCAGGCTAGAAGAAAGAAGCCAGTCACTTCATATTCCTTCTAGGTAGTGATGCTGATTTATTGTTAAATTAAAACCAGTTGCAGAAAACCATATCAATATTTAATGTAGGTACTCGGAGTACTGGGTTGTTACAGTAACCTCTACACAAAGTAGTCACTGTTAAGTTGTTCCTGACATCGTGAGTTGCTTTGTATCTTGAAAGTACATTTAAAATCAGATATCTTTAGTGATTCCTAGACGTAGGTTTTGTTCCGCATGCTGACCTGGATTGGATCTGCTATGGAGGCATCATTCAAAGCTCCTGGGGTCCTTTTACTAAGGTGCGCTAATGGATTTAGCACACACTAACAATTAGCGTATGATAAATGCTGCACAGTCTATATTTGCTTCATGGTACTTAACACACATTGATCTGGTAGTGCACCTTAGTAAAAGGACCCCCTAATGTGTTTTGGGCATTGCTCAGTAGTGATCTCTATTGATTTGAACTAGTGAACAACAACAAAAAAAGAAGTACATCTCCAATACACCACTAAAAAAACACAAATTTAAAAAAGGAGGAAGGCCAATCGGATCCCAACACAAGGACAACATTTAATAAAATAAAAACAATAGACACAATAAAAACAAAGGACTCGACTTGGTATGTTCTCTTTTTAACATATACATTTTTATTCAGTGTTCAGTTCATGTAACTATTTTATATTATTATTTATGGACCCCATTTTACAAAGCGGCAGTAAGCCCAACGCGGGCTTACTCCTCGCTAAACAGGAAGTTCCCACCCCCAGCACGCTGTCATATCTGGTGCTACAAAAATATATTTATTTTTGTAGTGCCGGGGTGTACCTGGCGGTAATTGGGCAGTGCCACGCATTATCTGTTTATCACTGTGTTAGCATGAGAGCCCTTACCACCACCTCAATGGATGGCGGTAAGGCCCCCCCCCCCCAAAAAAAAAAATGGCCATGTGGCAAATGATTTACTTGCCGCATGGCCATTTCCTGCAGAAAAGAAAGACTACTCTACCAGCTGCGGTAAAAGGGGAGCCTCTGTGCGCATCAAAAACATGTGCTGATGCCAGCACAGGTTCCCTTTTGCCGTAACTTGGTAAAAGGGGCCCTGTGTTGTTATTATTCATACTAGTAAAAGAGGCCCGTTTCGAACAGAAATGAAACGGGCGCTAGCAAGGTTCCTAGGCCCCCTCCCTCCCTCCCTCTCTCTCTTTCTCTCTCCTCTGAGTTCCAGCCCCCCTCCCCTCTGAGTTCCATGCCCCCCTACCTGCCTCCCTCTCTCTGAGTTCCATGCCCCCCTACCTGCCTCCCTCCCTCTGAGTTCCATGCTCCCCAACCTGCCTCCCTCCCTGTCCTCGAAGTTCCAGGCATCCCTCCCTGTCCTCCGAGTTATAGGACCCCTCTCCCCTTCGAGTTACGGGCCCCTGCCCTTCGAGTTCCAGGACCAGCCCTCCCCTTCCAGGCCCCTCCCCTCCCACCCTCTCTCGTCCCCCTCCCCCCCTCTCTTCCCCTGCCCTCCAAGTTCCATGCACCCACTGTTGTCCGAGTTCTACAACCCTGCGCCTTCCTCCCTCTCTGTCTGTGGCCGCTCAGTGGAAGCAGGACATGTGCGGATGCCCCTCCCATTCGTAAGTTCCGGCTGTTCTGTAAAACATTTTGCCTCTGGTCCCTCCCTCATTTCCTGTTTGCGGAAGGGTGGGACCAGAGGCACTGCTGAAACAGAAGCGAAAGCGAAGACATTCTGAAGCGCCATGCCGTGCCTGCTCCACTTCACTGTTGCCGGCGGACCAGGAGGTAAAAAGTTTTAAGGAACGGCCAGCACTTAGCACTTACAAAGGGGAGGGGCTGCTGCACACGTCCTGCTTGCACTCGGAGACCACAGAGAGGGAGGGAGGCGCAGGGCGGTGAAACTCGGAGGAGAGGGGGGGCGTGGAACTCGGACGGCAGTTGAAGGAGGGAGGGAGGTGGGGAGCATGGAACTCAGGCTGATGGAACTCGCAGGAGAGGGGGGCCGTGGAACTCGGACGGGAGTGGAAGGAGGGAGGGAGGTAGGGGGTCATGGAACTCGGGGGCCCGATTCTGTACTCACCTCCGGTGGCTGGTGCTGGCTTCCCTCTCCTCTCACTTCCCATTGGTCCGCCCTGTGATGTCATCCCCAGGGCGGACCAATGGGAACTGTGTTACAAACCCAGGCATCCAGACGGAGGTGCAAATTATTATACAGGATATTTATGTGTTATGATATGTGATTTTACTTTGTACTGTTATATTTTGTAGAATTGATTCAACTCCTAAGGCAGGCACCTTGTGTGTTGAAATGCAGCACTGTGTCGAGTCCTTTGTTTTTATTGTATCTATTGTTTTGATTTTATTAAATGTTACCCTTGTGTTGGGATCTGATTTGTCTCTCCCCCACCCCTGTTTTTTTTTTTTTCATTTTTGATTTGAACTGGTGTACATACTTGCTGGGCCCCAGAAATAATCAGCTTGTGGATCCCTCCCAAGGCCTTTGTGATTGGGCTAGGGAAGATTATAAAAAAATAAAGAAAAAGAGAATACCATGGGCAACTATGAATGAAGGCTTATGGCACTGTTGCCCAGTGGAGTCTTTGTGGTGTAGCTGAAAGCCCAAAAGAGCAGGAGGGAATTGCCAGATCAGTAATACAATTAAAAGAAAAAAGAAATCTGTAGATCTTTGTTTGAGATGGTTTGTTTGTTAAGAATAGTAATATAAAATATTTTTTTCAAGTGAAAATCTCTCTCTCAAAATGCTTAGGATAAATGTTGCTTTAGATGGCTAAATTTTTTTTTAACTGAGTGCTGGCAGGGAACAATGGCAACTGCAAACCTGTGGGTATACTGTAGAGATTTTTTTTTCCTTTTTAAAGCTTTCCTTTCATGTGTAGCCAAGTGAAAGACTTGAAGTGAAATGTAAGCAGGTTTAGTAGATCTTCAAGCCCCTTAGTATGAAGAACAAACTGAGAGTTTCAGTGGGGATTCAGCTTGGTTAGGAGGATTATTCATATTACCACTAAATGGACCCCAGCAAAAGCTTGCTTCTCAGATCTTTCCATTGTAGTGAATGTTAAGGGAGTTGTTTGGCAGATTTGTAATACATTACAGCTCTACAAATAGTTCCTGCCAGTCGGAGCCTAGTTGTCCTCCTTTCATCATTATGATACTGCAGAAGGAAAAAGAATTATCCTTATTTACAGCTCTGATATGTTCAACCTGTTTTATTTATTTTTTTAACAAAATGAATTTAATCCTTGAAGAATATTTAAAATGGTCATTGACACAGCTTTGCATCCACTGCAATTAAAAATTAGGCCCATTTATATAAATTATATCTGGTAAGTTACATAAAGCAGGAGTGCAAATTTTTTATTTGAGAACTAAAGTAAAAAAATTAATATCTTTTGTTAATATTTTGTCTTTTTATCTCTGTTTTTAATCTGCTTATTTTGTTTTGTTCCAGCTTCGACTCTCAGGCTTTCTTTCCCAGTCTCTCCTCTTTGGTTCTCAGTCCAAGGCCCCTCCTTAATACTGAAAATGGCAGCTCTTTCTCAACTTGATCCTCTCCTACCTGCTGACAGCAATGACTGTTAACTGGCCTGAACCTAGCTTTTCTCGTGCATGCCCAACTTTATGTACATGCCACATTTAGGCACCTGGGTGAGCTGATGCCTTGATTTTTCCAGCCTTTTCATTATTGGCATAGCCAAATGGCCAATTTTGGGTGGGCCTGATCCCAAAGTGGATAGATAAGAAATCTCCTAATCCCCCTCCTACCCAATCCAGCATCTCTCCCTTTTGTGCCGCTGCCCTCCACCAATGATCCAGTATCTGTCTCTCAATCTTACTACTACTTATCATTTCTATACGCAGCACTGTACACTGGACATAAAGAGACAGTCCCTGCTTGACAGAGCTTACAATCTAATCAGGACAAACAAACAGGACAAATAAGAGATAAGGGACTTACTAAGGTGGGAATCATAAAACATCGGTACTGAGCAAGTGAGTAAGGGTTAGGAGTTAAAAGCAGCATCAAAAAGGTGGGCTTTTAGCCTAGATTTGACGATGGCCAAAGATGGAGCTTGACGTACCGGCTTAGGAATCTTCACCCATCCCTTCTCCTGGGTACCTTTTAAAACTTCCCTTCCAGAGGCCGCTGGCAGTTAGAAAAAATCAGATTACTTACATCTTGTTTACAAAGCATATTATAGAATTTATTCACATAATATAGATTCTGTAGCATCTGGGCTGCACCATCCTCATCAAATCAGTGTTCCCTTCCTTGCAGCAGATGGTGGTAGAGAAACTGATCTTTTCCAGTGACATCACTGGTGTGAGGAAGGCTAGAGCTGAACAGAAAACTCGAGCATTTTTTCTATCTCCTGCAGATGGAAGGATTTTCAGGCTGGTGTTTCTGGTCCTTGGCCTAGCTCCTAGCAGTGCAGGCCAGTGCCACACAGTTTAGTCAAGCCTAATGGCCAGCTCCCAGGTTCCCAGATCCATGGACTGGCCCCACAAGACCGTGCCACAGGGGTATGGGTCCCTATCCCCCCCTTTTCTCTGTTCTAGCACCTTTTGGTGCTCCCCTGCAGCTCCAGGAAAAAGGATTGGCTTGTTTTTGCTTAGTTCAACTTATTCCCTAAATCAGGAACTACTAACTTCAACAACAACAAAAAAGCTGCCTTTACAGTATTTTAAAACAGAACATGCCCTGGGAGCCAGACAAGGAAACAGTGAGATTGCTGGAGTCCGGGGCTAGGGTTGGCCTGAGTGGACCAGCAGGTCTTAGTGCGCCAGCCTTGTGGCCGGGCATGCTACCTAAGAAAAGGAAAATTTAGTCCCCCTCATGTATCAGCCCATTAAAAGCATGTCTTTCAGCACTAGTGATATGAATGCTGAATACTAAACATAGAGATGGGGGGAAGGAGCTTGGAGTGTGACTGCTGTTTTGACTGTTATTGGAGGTACAGTAGGAAGGGATGGGTAGGGGAAGGGTGGGAGGAAAGAGGTGCTACTGGCTGGAATTCTGAGGGGGGTTTGGGCATGGTATAGGGTACTTTTGGAATGGGATGGGTGGAAGATCAAGAGGACTGGGAGGCTTGGCAGCATTTGGTTGACTGTGGATACTTATTGTAAGAGTATAGCTGGAGTGAGAGGTATAGGCAGAGCTAGTTCTGCCAGGGAGGGAGCACATGAGGATCAGCTTGTAGAGGCAGGGACAACATGGAAGGTAGGATGCTTCATGTATCTGATATCCATCACTGATGAGGAGTAAGGGAATCAAAATTGCTACCTTGAACATGGGGTTATAAATAGTCCCATAAAATGAACGATGGTACAGTATAGGTAGACAGCTCTCTTACAAGAAACCACATTAACTGCAGAGGAGGCTAGAAGAACTAAAGCAGAAGGGTTGGGGCTTGATGTACTGTTTCTCCACATGATCTGAATCCTTGTGTTGAATGTCTTTATAAGCAGGCTATCCTGTATGGCCGTATATGCAATATCTCTGTGCTTGTGGAACTGAGATTCAGGTTGTAACATGACTCCTATCCCCACCAAGGAAAGCAGGATTAAGATTTTTTTGTGTAGTTTTTGCAAAATTAAGCAGCCTAGAAATTTGGAAGGAGAGGCTCATGGAAGTCACTAAATTAACCTGAAAATCACTAAATTAAATGAAGCTGGGTCTGTGGAAATTGAGAGAACTGTTTATTGAAGCAAAAGGGCCTGATGCTCAAGGACAAGGTTCTCCCCATTCTGCAGTATATAGCTCAGGTGTGATCTTTGTTGTAGCCAAAGCCATCATCAGGACAGTCTTCACTTTCATCTTGAACTGTGTCACATACTAGTCCCTCTAGGTCAGCTCTGCAAGTCAGGAACTCGGCAATACCTTCCCTTTTTCATAGATGAGATGGGACACTGGTGTACCGTTCCAGTGCTTTATTTACAATTTTAAGTGGTTGTTTCACCATAGGCTTTTAATTAAAAACTTGCTCAAGTAGCATACAGTCCCTTTGCACAACTTAATCCAGTGATCTATACCATCTGATTTTCTCTGTCAGCTTCTGAATTGCTGACTGCAGTTCTTGGCTTGTCTGCTCTATGTATCACATTCCTTAGCCTCTTGACATTAGTCTCTGATCAGTAAAATTCCCAGCCAATATACAGCCCTCTCACACAACTTTAATCCATAGTATATTTCTAGTGACAATGAGGTTAGCTCTTCCATATTGTCTGCCTTTCCTCCAGCACAGACCCCTTGCCAGGTATTATAAACTACTATGTAGATGCTTTATTATGACTTGCAATCAGAACATTTCACAGTGACACTGTCCTCCTCTCAGCTTCTCCCCAAATACTGACGGCTCTTTAATCCATTAATAAAAGCTGTAGTAGCATTTTTTTTCTACCAGGCTGCTCCTTCCCTTCAACCTCTGAGGACTAAGCCCAATTCCACATCTGTATTCCTCCTGTCTGACCTGTTCTGCACTTTAGGGTCTGGATTTTTTTTTTTTTGTTTCTTTTATCGACAGGCTGCTGATCGGTTCCAAGTATTCAGTTACCTTCACCTGTGTTCAGAGCTCCTGTACTTTTTCATTAGGTCTCACAGAGTACCCGTCTCCAGTATGAGCTTACTACCTCTCAGTTCAGGACTCTGTCTACATCTCCCAGTATTACCATAAGCTCACTTCCTTTTGAAGCTTTTATGCTTTCTTGAACTCCGTCTAGTGCTAAACTAGTGACTTGATGCCCAGTGTATCACAGCTCTGTGTATGCCTTGTAGCGCTATAAAAATGCTAAATAATAGTAGTAGTAGTAGCTCTAGGATAAGTCCTTTGAAATAAGTAGTATTTGTTTCTTTTCATGGAGCACCTACGTGGAGAGGGTCTCCAACCTTCCCACCATACTTTGTCTGCATCTGTTTCATGCAAAGGAAGCAGTACATCCAGAATCAATCTTAGGCATATTCATTGTAGAAATCTTGAAAACCTGACTGGATTGTGGTTGTCCACCCCTGTTTTACCTGGTTTGTGGTCTCCATAAGGCCTGTGTGAAATTATGTAATCCACGGTCTCTCTCACACAGATTCACTTTCTTGTAGTGTAGCAGTAATTGATGTAGAAACTCAGTGATTTGCAAATTCCTCCAGGATTTATGGCAAAATAACCCAAAATACATTCATTGTGTAGTTCTGTGCTAAGTGGGAAGTGTGCATGATGGGAATCCATAGTGAGTACACACATACCACCGATCCCAAATCTACTATCTCTGAAGACATATCCTCCTCCTAGTGGGACTTCTCAGGGCTGACGGTGCATCCACCTTATCCACGTTAGAAACCTATTTGTCTCCAAACTCCACTTTTACTGGCTAATATGCAGATAATACATTGCAGAACTCATGCATAACCTACCAGATTTCATCTGTTGCTCTATAGTGTGCAAAAGCAAGCAGGAGAAGGAAAGAATCCTCAAACAGGAACATAAAAAAACAAAAAAACAGGACCAGCCCAATGGAGTGTTTTGGCAAATTATGCCTGCATCAAGGGTCAATTAAAGCTGTTCATGCATGTTTAAGGGGAGTTAAATTAAAAGTATTATATGTAGCTTGTGTGATCATCATTCTTTGTATAATTTTAAGTGGACTATTGTGTCTGTAGTTGATATGATTGCTAGTCTCATGAGCACTGAGTTGATGGGAAAGCCAATCAGTTGGGTGAAACCACCAATGTGCAGACACGATGTGGTTAGGAAATAAGCAGGAACCTTCAGATAGCAAACTAATTTATCATACAAGAGCTATGCTACTGTAGGTCTAGGTTTTCTGTTCTCTTGAAAAATCTATTCAGAGTTGGTCCTGGTTAAGAGGAAGTAAATATGCATTTCAATGCACCTATTCTGGGTGCATTTTAGACAGAGTGGGCACGCTTAAAGAATTGTTAAAACATTAAAGCTTAAAATATGTGGCAAAAATTCCCTCTACTTTTACATGCATATACATGTGTTCTGTGATTCTGTTTAACCATGTTATGTTGTTGTATTGTAAGTAGGTCTGAGGTATCGTTGCTTAGATTGTGTGTTTCAGTGAAAATACTTAGCATTCTGACATGAGTATTGATCTTAGGCCACAAATTTTGGGTTAAATTATTTAAAAAAAATAATCTAACCCCAAATTTGTTTAGAATTAACATTTTCTATAATATGTTGGTAAAACCATGTGGTGATGTGAATTCTCCATGAATATATCAAGGAGGTGATTTGGTAGCAGTAGTCATTGCTCTGCTTCAGTGCTGATCAGAGCCACATTTCATGCATAAGAAGCACTACAATGCACTCCACAGCTGAGTTTTGTCATTGTAGTACTCCCTACTAACTTCTCTGTCTCTTACCATAACAATGCTGGCTGATGAGGACACAGCTGTGCAGCTGCTGGTTTCCTTTGTCCTCCTTTTTGCCAAGAATGCTGTAAATTCAAGGTCACATCCCCTGGGTCAAATACTGAAAAAAAAAGAAAGGATTTAGCTTCTTTGTTAATGATGTAACAACAATTCTCTCTTTTTCTTGAAATCTTCACCAAGATTTCAGAATTGAAGGCATTTTTTATACGCTCTACCTCTGGAGATGCTCTGAAAAAGCGTCTGCAAAAATTAGCAGGTGTAAGTGTGTGGGGGTACTTTTTCTTTGGATAATTTTCAAAGTTAAGGTGCAGGTGTAATTTTACTTTGAAAATCCTGCCAAGTCCATAGAGTAAGTGGTGTGCCTATACCAGGGCTATCCTGAGGGCTATGTGAGCAGTGCAGCCACACATGGTGCATTGAAGACAGAGGTGAAAACATTACTCCCTCTTCATTGTATCCCCTGTGGTGGTTATGGCGCAGTGGGAGGGGCACTAGGAACCATGTTGCACAGTGTGCGATTCTAGCTTGGGACACTCCTGGTGTATGTTTCTCAGCAGTTATAAAATTATCCTCATAATTGGGGTTCTTCTGACTGAGCTACTAGTACCAGACTTGTTATAAGTGTGCTTGAAATTGATGAGTAGATAGAAAATCGATCCTGAAAATAAGGTAATTAACAACATGATGACCTTGTATAAATAATATGGTCCTGTGTTCAGCCCTGCAGTCTTGGTGGGTCTTTTTTGTTGTCAGAGGGTAGGAGGGTCCTGAGCTAGAATCAGGCCCTATGTGACACATCCGCTAGTGCCTTGCGCCACCCACTGAGCCGCATCCACTGCAGTGGAGTCAGTGGAGAAGGGAAGTGAATTTTTTTTGGGGGGGAGGGGCCTATCACCCTTATACCCTGTGCGGCCACACCACCCACACAGGCCTTGGAATGGCCCTGAAAGAAGATACAATTTTTTGTGAGTGTAAAATCCAAAGTCTTCTGCATTTTTCTTTATGAAACGCTGCTTTTCTAGTTGTTGAAATTTTGAATTTTTTCACTTCTAAACAATTTTTTTTAGCAGAACAAACAGCAGACCAACAGATGTAGAAAGTGATATCAAGGACTTTAATTCAAGCAAATAAATATCTCTTTGAGCAGGGACTGTCTTTCTTCTATGTTTGTGCAGCGCTGCGTATGCCTTGTAGCGCTATAGAAATGCTAAATAGTAGTAGTAGTAGTAATACCTGATGTGGCCATGTTTCACCGCCTTCTAGAACTAAGTCAGGCTGCATTAGCCTTGCAGCAAGTTCTTCATAGTTTCTAGACTGTTAGTTCTAGAGGGAAGCATGTTTTTAAAATTTTACCTCTCTAGTTTTGCCTGTGACTCAGCCTTTTGGTGAAATGTGGACATGTCAGGCATAAGTATTTATTTGGTTGAATTAAAGTCCTTGACATCACTTTCTACATCTGTTGGTTTGCCGTGCTTGCATTGCAGATCCTCTACCTCTCTTGTGTTCCCTCTTCTTCTAAACAATTTTTTTTCTTTTTAGGGTGTACCTCAGTTACCGTGTGCCAAAGCACTGTACAACTACGAGGGAAAAGAGCCCGGAGATTTGAAATTCAGCAAGGGTGATGTCATCATTTTACGTCGGCAGGTTGATGAGAATTGGTATCATGGTGAAATCAATGGTGTCCATGGCTTTTTCCCTACCAATTTTGTTCAGATTATTAAACCCTTACCTCAACCTCCACCTCAGTGCAAAGCACTTTATGACTTTGAAGTAAAAGATAAGGAAGCTGACAAAGACTGTTTACCATTTTCAAAGGTAAAGAAATAAAAATGTCTGTAGTATTTTGTTAGGTTGCCTCTGTTAAATGTAAGCCATGTCCAGGCCAGTCCTGACTGTGAGGGGCCTGTGTTCAGTATAGAGCTTAGTCTTCTCAGTCACTGTAATGAGTTTTCTCCTGTGTGTGAAAGGAAGAGAAGTATTTACCTCCAATTTCATGGCATAGACTCTGTATTCTTAAATTCACTGAGAGAATAAGTCAAGTTGAGTTCTGAGTGGTGGTCTAGTATAGCTTTATTGTTTCAAATGTTAAAAACCTTGGACATAAATCCTGACTACAGCCACTCTGATTAATATATTAAGGGATCCTTTTACTAAACCGAGTTAACACATGCTTGACGAAGGCAAAAAATGTACCGCAAGATGCGATAAAGCGTTTTGTAGTAGTTGGCCCTTAATGCGTGGTAATCATAAACTATTTATTTTATGGAAGGTGGTAAGTGCTTCTATGTTATTTTTTTGCAAGCTCCGCTTACTAATTGAAAAATTGGTGTGGGAACTGCAAAAAAAAAACTATATTGCTTTGGGCTTACCCCCAATACCCTAGCTGAGATCATATTTAACCATTTCTCTGACCTCATGTGCAACTTTCTTTAAATCAATCACCTTATTTTCTAACTCTTCCTACTTCCTTACCTATCTATATGTTGCATCTTTGCTTTACCCTTCACTAACAATTAAAATGTTCTATTTCGTATTGTGTTGACATTGTAAGTAGTATACCATGCCATACTTTGTATTGTTTTTGAATATTTTTACTGCTGTAATTGTTTATTGCACATGTTTGTTCTATTCTTACTGTACACCGCCTTGAGTGAATTCCTTCAAAAAGGCGGTAAATAAATCCCAATAAATAAATAAAGGAAGTTGTTTAGTTACACTTACCTGATTTCTTCCTCCCTGCCTGTCTTCACATCTGCTGCCTGAGAGCATAGAATTTTAATTTTGTTTCCAGAACAAAAATTGGACTTTGAAAAAAATAGCTTCTTCCATTGTACTGGGCTTAGATTAATGTACATGGCTTACTTCTCCTCCGCACGTTATCTTTCCTGCCCACATACAGATATGGCATGCAAGACTGAGCAGGAATATATAGAAATATTATGACGTTTACTCTAAAAATATTATTTTAATTGTGACTTGGAGTTTCTTTTACAGTTATCTTTAGTTTTATAGCATGATTGATGTGTGTAATTGCACTAAAATGCAAGACAGTTCAAGATTTTTCACTGTTCCCAGCTACTAAACAATAAAATGGTGCCTGAAATTATACAATAAATGCAAGCAACTGTGGCATCCAGGCTTTCTCCCTTCATCTTTTATAACTAATGATACAACTAAACATTGAAGGAACTTGAGCAATCATTACAACTGAACCGATTATTAAAACTTCACACATTATGGTCATTTGCATTTGATTGTATGCCGGCAAGCTTCATCTGTTTTAATTTTGCAGTCAGGAGCTAAAAAATACCATTTTTTCATTATAGTATAGAAGAGTTTTATTTCTATTGTTATGGTCTAATTTCTTTAAGGAACAGTGGGATTTGGTTTCTATTAGCTCATGATTTGAGGAATTAATATTCCATAAGAAATATAAATCTGCTCCTTTTCATGAAGTTTGAGGTTCTTTTGTTAGGAAGAAATGTTTGAATCCTTAATAGATAATTCCTTGTCATCAAGCAGATGAATCCATTACGAGTGGGTTGTGTCAATCAACCAGCAGGGGGAGATAGAGAGCACTGAAAAACCATTGTGCCTCATGGCCAGCTAGCTCCATCTGCCTCTTCAGTATTCACTATCTCCCTAGCAGGGTGGTTGCAGCTTGTTCAAGCTCCTTCAGAAAATCTGCCTGGGGTGGCTCCTGTGCTTTTGCCAGTTCTAGCAGGGGTGTTGTGGCTGATGGTGCCCACTTTAAAGGCAAATAGGTTAGCCCTTTCCCTGCCTTACCCGGCCCCCGATGTGGAAGTAGACAAATAGGCAAGCCCTGTTCCTGTCTTTGCCCACGCTGTGGATGCAAGCACACAGGTTCGCCCTTTCCCTGCCTTTCCCACGCTACTGATCCTCCAGAGTTGGAAATTTGCCTCTTTCGCTGTTGCCTCAAACTTTCCTCACAGCGTAAAAACAAAAAAAAATCGCGTCGCGCTTTGGTGCTGCGATCCCAGAAAAGAGGTTTTCTTCTGATTGTGCAACGTGACCGGAGCTCGGAGACTCGGTCTGGTGAGGTAAGAGCATTTTGTAGCTCCTCCGGGGGAGGGCCCGCGTTCGGTGATGGCTGCTGAGAAAGTAAAACGCTGTTCCATTTGTTTCAAGCGCAAATCTGCAGCGGGGCTCTGTAAGGCGTGCTTTTCAGATGGTAGAGCCGGCCGAGCATTGCGAGTGATGTTCCTTCCCGCTCCGTGGAGCTGGCAGCGGGTGCCATTTTGGAACAGCATGGCGCGACCCCCGCTGAGGCGGAGGGGTTTGAGCCTCATGTAGAGGCTAATAAAAGAGCTGTTTCCCCCGGACTGGAACCGGGAGGCCAGAGTGAGCCATTTCCCCCTGAATTTGTTTTATTGCTGCATAATGCATACATGTTAAAAAGAGCTCTTCCGCAGGGGTCCTCTGCGGCCCTGCTTTCTGTATCCCCTCCAGTGGAGTCTGGCCTTGGATTACCGTCAGGCGCGTTTTCCCCTGACAGATGGCCACAAGTTAAGCGCAGAAGGGTGGATTCCCCTTCAGAGAGTGGTGCACCCCCCCTCTCACCCCCCCGTGGTCGGGATGTGAGGACTCTGAGGGGTCTGGCAGGCCTTCGTGGTCTGGAGAGCCAGAAGAAGGTGCAGGATTGCCACCGGATTCAGATGATCCTTCCGCGGTGAGGATTTTCCACCGCGATGAGCTGCCAGTGCTTATTATTGCTGCCTTGCAGGTCCTCTCTATAGAAGACCCTGGGAGTACTGAGACCTCCTCCGGTAATCCGAGGATGGCAAGTACTAAGAAGCCTGCTCGAGCCTTTCCTTTGCATGACTCCATCCAAGAGCTTATCACGGCTCAATGGGCTGACCCCGAGGGGCCTTTGAAAGTCGCCAGGGCTATGGGGCAATTATACCCTCTAAGTGAGGAGCATTTGGCGCGCCTAAAGTGGATGCCCTAGTCACGGCTGAGACAAAGAAAACTACTCTCCCAGTGGAAGGAGGAGTTGCCCTGAAGGACATACAGGACCGTCGCCTGGAGGTAGCTATGAAACGGTCCTTTGAAATTTCAGTCCTATCCTTATGGGCGTCTGCATGCAGCTGCTACGCTACCTGAGCCTGCCTCGCTTGGTTACAACAGGGAGTGGAACAACCTGGAGATGAAGCGGAGCCCCTTACGGAGGTGGCACCGTGGATGGAGTCGGCCTTGTCATTTTTGGCTGACGTCCTTTATGATCTGGTCAGAGCTTCGGCTAAACTGATGGGTGTAGCAGTGGCGGTTCGCCGTCTTCTGTGGCTATGGCATTGGGCAGCTGACTTGGCCTCTAAGCAAAGGTTGGTGAAGTTGCCCTTTCAAGGCCTTCTCCTGTTTGGTGAGGAGTTGGAGAAAATTATGAAAGGCCTTGGGGATGCCAAACCCCAGCGCTTACTCGAGGGTAGGCCACGGCCTTCTTCCAAGGGTCAGGCAGTTCCCTCCTCTTACAGACCTCGCTTCCGTGAAGCTAGAAGGTCCCGCCCGGGGCGTTCTGCTGGGTTTACTTCACGTGCCCATTTTCAGCAGAGGAACTCCTTTCGCTTGGACAAATGTTCTGCAGCAGCAGGCTCAAGACCTGGAGTTCATGGGTGACCCTCTCAATGATGGTGCACCGGTCCCCTCCTTGATTCCTGTGATAGGAGAATGACTTTCCCTCTTTCTTGAGGAGTGGGCCAAGATTACCTCAGATCAGTGGGTCTTGGACCTGATCAGAGAAGGCTACAGAATAGAATTCAATGCCCTGATAAGAGACGTGTTTGTGGAGTCCCGATGCGGTTCTGCCACCAAACGGGCGGCGGTAGAGGAGACCTTGCAAGGCTTGATTCACAATGGGGCGGTTTCCCCCGTGCCTCCTGCCGAATGCGGCTCTGGCCATTACTCCATTTACTTCGTGGTGCCGCGAAAAGGAGGGTCTTTTCGGCCTATCCTAGACTTAAAACAAGTCAACAAGTCTCTGAATGTGCGGCATTTTCACATGGAAACCCTGCGCTCCGCCATAGCGGTGGTACAGCCAGGAGAGTTTCTCACGTCGCTGGACCTGAGAGAAGCTTACTTTCACATACCAATTTGGCCCCCGCACCAGAGGTTTCTGCGTTTTGCGGTGATGGGAAAGCATTTCCAGTTTCAGGCCTTGCCTTTTGGCCTCGCCACAGCTCCCCGAACCTTTTCCAAGGTAATGGTGGTAGTAGCTGCTTTTCTCAGGCGAGAGGGTATCCGAGTTCACCTGTACCTAGACGACGGGCTCATCAGAGCAGACTCTGCAGAAGAGAGTCATCAGGTTACAGCCAGAGTGGTCTCAGTACTGCAATCTCTGGGCTGGGTCGTCAATATAGCCAAAAGTCACCTGACCCCCCTCTCAATCTCTAGAATATTTGGGGGTCCGGTTCGACACAGCCTCGGGGATGGTCTTCCTACCCGAGCAAAGGCGGTGCAAGCTTCAGAACCAGGTCCGTCTGCTCCTGAGGATGCCTCGCCCGCGAGCTTGGGACATTGTCCAGCTGTTGGGGTTGATGACGGCCACTTTGGAAGTGGTGCCTTGGGCGAGAGCACACCTGAGATCTCTGCAGTGCTCCCGGCTTCAACGGTGGTCTCCAATATCTCAGGATTATCAATGCAGACTCACGTGGCTCCCTGCGGCCCGGCTCAGTATGGAGTGGTGGCTCTCAAACAGCATGCTGCGGCGAGGAATGCTGCTAGCGCTCCCCGATTGGTGCCTGGTGATAACAGATGCCAGCCTGAAGGGCTGGGGTGCACATTGCCGGGGAAGGCATGCCCAGGGTCTTTGGACACCCGAGGAGTCGGAGTGGTCCATCAGTCGCTTGGAGTTGAAAGCGATTTTCCAGGCGCTTCTGGCCTTTCAATTGACCCTGGAAGGATTGGCTGTCAGAGTTCTGTCGGACAACATGACAGCAGTGGCCTACATAAATCGCCAAGGAGGCACTCGGTGCATAGCACTAGCCGCGCAGGCCGTGCAGATTTGCCACTGGGCCGAGCTTCATCTGCAGTTTCTGTCAGTAGCTCATATTGCAGGTCAGAGCAACGTGCAAGCCGATTATCTGAGCAGGAATCAAATCGACCCAGCGGAATGGGAACTTGCAGATGAAGTATTCCTGCAGATATGTGCCAAATGGGGAAAGCCCGTAATGGATCTTATGGCGTCAAGCACAAATGCCAAAGTCCCGTGGTTCTACAGCAGATGGAGAGATCCTCGTTCGGCAGGGTTGGATGCCTTGGCTCAACCCTGGCCTCAGGGCCTCCTGTATGTGTTCCCTCCGTGGCCCTTGATAGGGCGAGTGCTCCTGCGGATTCGGCTACACCAAGGAGAGGTGGTTCTCATTGCCCCGGATTGGCCCAGGAGGCCGTGGTATGCGGATCTCGGCGGATGCTGGTAGAGGATCCCCTGCCGTTACCTCTGGTACCGAACCTGTTGTCACAGGGCTCGGTGACCATGGAGGACGCCTGCCGCTTTGGTCTTACGGCATGGCTATTGAGAGGGCGCAATTGAGAGACAAGGGATATTCCAGTAAAGTCATTTCCACTCTCCTACAGGCCCGCAAGCGTTCCACTTCCGTGGCTTATGCCAGGATTTGGCGCCAATTTTAGGCTTGGTGTGCTTCTAAAGTCTGTGCTTCTGTCTGGCCGATACTTGACTTTTTGCAGGATGGTTTACAAAAAGGCTTGGCCTATAATTCCCTGCTTGTTCAAGTGGCAGCCTTAGCATGTTTTCAAGGGAAGGTCTCTGGCCTCTCTCTGGCTGCTTGCCCGGATGTGACACGGTTTCTTAGAGGGGTGCTTCGGCTCCATCCTCCTGTGCGGGCTCTGTGTCCAGCCTGGAACCTGGGGTTAGTTTTAAAGGGCCTTCAGTGCTCGCCCTTCGAGCTGCTTAGGCGAGCTTTTGAGAAGGATGTGACCTTAAAGACGGTCTTTTTGGTGGCCGAGACATTGGCGAGACGGGTATCTGAGTTTCAGGCGCTGTCCTGTCGAGACCCATTTCTGCAATTCTCAGAGTCCGGAGTAATGGTCCGTATGGTGCCTGCCTTCATGTCTAAGGTGGTTTCAGCGTTTCACCTAAACCAGCCTATTTTCCTGCCCTCCTTTTCTAAAGAGGAGTTTCCAGAAGCCTATGGGCAGTTGCACCTTCTGGATGTGCGAAGGGCTCTGTTGCAATATCTGCGCATGTCAAATGCCTTCAGGACCTCTGACCATCTCTTTGTTCTTTTGTCAGGTCCGCGCAGAGGGTCTCCAGCGTCTAAGGCCACTATAGCCCGTTGGCTCAAAGAAGCTATCTTTTCAGCATATCTGCTATCTGGCCGGCCTCCGCCTGAAGCCTTTAAGGCACATTCCACAAGAGCGATTTCCTCTTCTTGGGCTGAAACTGGAGCACTCTCTCTTCAAGAGATATGTAGTGCAGCTACTTGGGCTTCTAAGCTCTCGTTTGCCCAACATTACAGGCTGGATGTGGCTGCCAGGAGAGACGCGCATTTTGGAGCACAAGTGCTGGCGCGTGGTGTGGCTTGTTCCCACCCTATATAGGGATTGCTTTGATCCATCCCACTCATAATGGATTCATCTGCTTGATGACAAGGAAGGGAAAATTAGGTTCTTACCTTGGTAATTTTCTTTCCTTTAGTCATAGCAAATGAATCCATGAGCCCTCCCTCTGTGGTTCATTATGTGATTCATGTTACTTTTATGTTCAGTTTTTCCTGTAGATATGTTCCCTCATTGGGAGAAGTTGGAAAACAGTCTTCAGGATTTCTGTTCAGTTACAGGAGGATGAGTCCATTCCCTCCTTTGACTTATAGCTCCAGTTTTGGGGCATTCATCCGCTGTGAGGAAAGTTCATGTTATTATGCTTTGTGGTGTAACACTGCTTTGGAAGCTTCAAATACTGAAGAGGCAGATGG
Organism: Microcaecilia unicolor; assembly: GCF_901765095.1. Taxonomy (NCBI): domain Eukaryota; kingdom Metazoa; phylum Chordata; class Amphibia; order Gymnophiona; family Siphonopidae; genus Microcaecilia; species Microcaecilia unicolor. Next base: position 592,894,979 of record NC_044032.1, read on the forward strand.
AGCTAGCTGGCCAAGAGGCACTATGGTTTTTCAGTGCTCTCTATCTCCCCCTGCTGGTTGATGGACACAACCCACTCATAATGGATTCATCTGCTATGACTAAAGGAAAGAAAATTACCAAGGTAAGAACCTAATTTTCCCACAAATAATGGGCACTGTGATGGGCACCAGGACAGCACCCCAGTATGCCAACCTCTTTATGGCTGAGCTGGAAGAGACATTTCTGAATACACACCAGACCGAACCCCTAAAATACTACCGGTACATCGATGACATTTTTATGATTTGGACTGAGGGGGAAGAAACTCTGAAACAATTTTACAATTCCTTCAATACATGCCATCCTACAATCATATTCAAAATTGACTACTCCCCAGAAAAAGTCAATGTTTTGGACACCACAGTCTCAATCAGCGATGGCTATATACAAACATCCATATACAAGAAACCCACAGACAAATGCAGCTACCTCCACAACTCCAGCTTTCACCCTTCACATACAAAAAGATCCATTATTTACAGCCAAGCCACAAGATACCACCGTATCTGCTCTGACCCAGGGGACAGAGACACAGACACCTTGAAATCCTGATTGCATCCTTCAAACAGGCTACAACCCCAAAATAATCTCCAAGAATATTGCCTCCTCCCTCAAAACACGCAGGGAAAATCTGCTACAGTACAAAGAAAAAAAAGCCACAGACAGAATTCCCTTTATAGTGACATACAACCCAGAGCTAGAAAAATTAAGAAAAATCATAAAAGATCTGTAGCCTCTACTCCAGGAGGATGAATTACTGAAAGAGATATTCCCATCCCCTCCAGTGCTGGCCTTCCGACAGCCACCCAACTTAAAACACAAGCTAATTAGAAGTAAGCTCCCAACACAGACTCAAAAAGAAAAGAATGGCACACATCCTTGCAATAAATCCAGCTGCAAACTATGCCAAAACATTTCACAGGACCCCACAGTCATTCACAAAGGAAAAATATTCAACATTAAGGAATTTTTCACGTGCTCATCTTCCAATGTGGTATATATCATTCAGTGTAAAAAATGCAACGAAGGCTGCTACATTGGAGAAACAAGTCAGATGCTAAAGAGGAGATTTAATTTACATAGACACCATATGAAAAATGCTAGTACCAAGATGTCACGCCTGTGGGGCAGCACTTTACAAAACAAGAACACTGTACCAGTGATTTCATAGTAAGAATCCTGAAAGGGAACTTTAAAACAATACAGGAACGTAAGACCTTTGAAGTCAGAATGATTAAATATTTTGACACCCACCAGACAGGACTTGACTTAAAGATCTGGGTTTTCTAGCCCTTTATAAACCATAAAATTGTACTGGTTTGTCACCCTCCTGTCTCCATGCATATCTCCCTATCCCTCATCCACCTGACTCTTCCTGTCTCTCATCCACCCGACTCTTCCTGTCTCTCACCTATCCATCCCCATCCTGTTAGACTGTCACTGAAATGCTTTGATGTTTCACTTATATATACTTAACAAAAACAAAAAAATGAAGGAGATATAAGAACACAACTAGCGTTTTCTATGACCTATAGATCTCATAATCACTTAGATAAAGAGGTGTTGCCTCAAAAACCCCCGGCTACGTATCAAACAAGCTCACGGGGGCTGGGCTGTTTCATCACTGGCAAACACCCCATGTATAAGGTTATTCTTTTTACATATATATATCCATTTCTTCTATCGTTAATATTTAAGAGCTATTTAGCTACTTAGCTTTTAAAGAAGTCCCGTGATGTTTATTTTTTTCTTTTCTGATTAGACGCCAAGCAAGACCATGACCTACGATGGCCAGCGTTTCGTTACCTGCCTCAGGGTCACATGGTCTGCGTCAATCTGCAACAGAAAAGTATATTAGTATAAACCTAGACCTTAATTCTGTGAAAATATACAGTATTTCCTTCGAAATCACCTCAGCTAGAAATCAAACCGCTCTAACGGACCAACTCAAATGAAAAAATGGCCTCTGAATTTAAATACCCTCCTACGTCAGACGCCGAAAGTTAGTGTGGCCAATCAGCCTTTCCTGATTCGATCTTAACTGAAAATAAAGTTCTACAGCTGTCATGTTATTTTTATACATTAGTTTTTATCTTTTATCAAATCAACAGCACATAATTCATTAGTATGTATATCACCCTCCTTATGTTACTAAAAAAAGTGTATATATCACCCTCTTTATGTTACTAAAAAAAGTGTCCCCATTCTATTTTTCCGTTTAAACCCACTGGAACCAGTGAATGCAAACGGTGTATCCATTTTTGTTCACATTGAAATAAAGATCTCTTTAAATTGCCTCCAATTCTGGTAGGGGAAATTACAACATGTTGCAATACAAAACATCGTAACTCCATAAAGGAGTGCTGTGCTCTATCACAATGGAGAGCTAAAGGTGTAGCTGTTTTTTTTGTATGTATCACGCTACGGTGCTCAATCAATCGAACCTGTAGCGTGCGTGAAGTTTGTCCTACGTACAATTTTTCACAAGGGCAGATCAAACAGTATACCACATGATTGGATTTGCAATTAGTATTAACTTTTAAAGTGAACCTTAGCTCTAAAGAAAAACTATTTTCAGTTTGATCAAAAAATTTTTCAACAAATTTCAGGTGTAGCTATGGGTGCTACTCTAGCACCCTCAGTAGCTAACTTGTTTATGTCTTTATTTGAGGAGAAATTTATATATAATTGTTCTTTTTGGCCTTATATAAAACTTTGGTGCAGATTTATTGATGACATTTTCTTGATATGGGAAGCTGATGAATTTACCTTAGAACTTTTTATTCAGTTCCTTAACCAATGTCATCCAACTATTAAATTTACAGCTCATCATGATAAACAAGAAATAAATTTTCTGGATGTACAGGTAAAGAAGGGTGAATCATCCTTTGACACTACCGTATATCGTAAGAAAACTGACGTTAATAGCTTGCTACAATACACGAGTAGTCATCCGAAATGTCTAAAGGAGAGTCTTCCTTTCTCTCAGATGTTGAGGTATCGTCGATTATGTTCAGAACTGACTGATTTTCGTGCACAGGCAAGGATCTTAAGCAAACGTCTTCTTCAAAGAGGTTACCCTAAACATACAGTACGACAAGCTTACCGCAGAGCCAAATTCAATCATCGTGAATTGCTACTTAGCCCGAAGAATGTTAAAGAAAAATCATGTGATGAAAAAGAACTCATCACTTGTGTTCTACGGTTTAATAATGATACGCATAGGGTCATGAAGATTTTTAAAGATCACTGGGGCATACTACAAACATTACCAACATTTACCGATACAAGGATTCGTTTTGCCTACAGTAGATCTAGGAACTTGAAAGAACTTCTGTGTCCTTCTTTGTTACCTCCGCTTGTACAGAGAACTTTTACTTTTGAAGGACACAAAAAATGCGGTAGTTGCAACATGTGCGAAGTGATGTTAGAAATAAAAGAATTTGTTCATCCTAAATCTGCACAAAGGTTCATTTTAAAAGTTAATACTAATTGCAAATCCAATCATGTGGTATACTGTTTGATCTGCCCTTGTGAAAAATTGTACGTAGGACAAACTTCACGCACGCTACAGGTTCGATTGATTGAGCACCGTAGCGTGATACATACAAAAAAAACAGCTACACCTTTAGCTCTCCATTGTGATAGAGCACAGCACTCCTTTATGGAGTTACGATGTTTTGTATTGCAACATGTTGTAATTTCCCCTACCAGAATTGGAGGCAATTTAAAGAGATCTTTATTTCAATGTGAACAAAAATGGATACACTGTTTGCATTCACTGGTTCCAGTGGGTTTAAACGGAAAAATAGAATGGGGACACTTTTTTTAGTAACATAAAGAGGGTGATATATACACTTTTTTTAGTAACATAAGGAGGGTGATATACATACTAATGAATTATGTGCTGTTGATTTGATAAAAGATAAAAACTAATGTATAAAAATAACATGACAGCTGTAGAACTTTATTTTCAGTTAAGATCGAATCAGGAAAGGCTGATTGGCCACACTAACTTTCGGCGTCTGACGTAGGAGGGTATTTAAATTCAGAGGCCATTTTTTCATTTGAGTTGGTCCGTTAGAGCGGTTTGATTTCTAGCTGAGGTGATTTCGAAGGAAATACTGTATATTTTCACAGAATTAAGGTCTAGGTTTATACTAATATACTTTTCTGTTGCAGATTGACGCAGACCATGTGACCCTGAGGCAGGTAACGAAACGCTGGCCATCGTAGGTCATGGTCTTGCTTGGCGTCTAATCAGAAAAGAAAAAAATAAACATCACGGGACTTCTTTAAAAGCTAAGTAGCTAAATAGCTCTTAAATATTAACGATAGAAGAAATGGATATATATATGTAAAAAGAATAACCTTATACATGGGGTGTTTGCCAGTGATGAAACAGCCCAGCCCCCGTGAGCTTGTTTGATACGTAGCCGGGGGTTTTTGAGGCAACACCTCTTTATCTAAGTGATTATGAGATCTATAGGTCATAGAAAACGCTAGTTGTGTTCTTATATCTCCTTCATTTTTTTGTTTTTGTTAAGTAAACAATAAAGGCAGGAGGAGATTACCTTCTTAATTTATTAGAATCACTTATATATACTGTCATCTACCAACATTTGCTTATTTCCGATCTGATGAAGAAGGGCAACCTTCGAAAGCTAATCAAAAAATGTATTAAGTTATGTCCAATAAAAAAAGGTATCATCTTATTTTCTTGTCCATGTTTTATTTCTATTGATTACCTTTAAAAGCGGACTAACACGGCTACCACACCTCTCTACTCAAGAACTTCACAAAAAATACTAGACATTTGCAGCTAAGACGATCAAACACTTTGAAAGAGCACAAAAGGACTTAATAAGGACACTGACTTTTCCTCTTGCTAACAAATATAAGTTATCTAAACAGCAGAATTTGTTCCATCACACTTGCTTCTGTTAGCCCCCATTCCTCCTGTCCTCTCCATTCTTTCCCTAAAATGAGCTGAAATAGCATATGCAGACAGCCTATGGCCTAGCTAACTCTACCATTTAAATCTAGTGTAAATGTATTGTTTCTTTACTCATTGAATGAAGGCAAATTAAGGGCCCTTTTACTAAGCTGCATTAGGCACAAACGTGTTCCTAACGCAGAAAAAATGACCTAATGCAGGATGTGATTTTGCGTTTTGCGATCTCCATGTGTTAAGCATGTGGTATTTTGGTGTGTGTGTGGGGGGGGGGGGGGGGGGGGGGTAGAGGGCATGTTGGGCCGAGAACGGCCATGGATGTGGAATCACCTAGCACAGTGACATCATCGCAATGCTATTTGGCACGTCTGTATAACACAGGAGTCCTTAGCTCTTCCTAAATAGAAGGCAGTAAGTTCTCCTGCGATAATTTATTTCAATGGCCACAGATTACTGCTAGCATTAGCCATAACTGAAACAAATGAGAAAAGGCCCTTTTTGACGGCTGTGCTAAAAATAGGCTAGGAAAGACTCTTGTTTGAAGTAGGTCCAATAGAAATATATCACCTACAACTTGTAAACATGGTGATCAAAATACTGTGTTCAGATTATAATCATCTAGTATTTTTCATTGCATTACATCTTCGTGTTACATAGGTATTATAGGCAGGTAATAATATTTTTTTTTAATGTGACTTGAAAAGCACATCATATATTCTAAGAATATTCCAAAATAATTTTTAAATTTTTTTTTCTAAAATTTCCAATTTTTTCACTTCAGGTCTCTGGAGGGGCAAAATGGAAAACCCTTTTTCTTTTCTCCCTGTGGCTTTCACATTTCCATTAGGCCTTGAATCTAATACTAATTCCCAGAATTCAGTTTTTAAGTAATCAGACTCTCTTCAATGCAACAAAAAGAAAGAAAAATTGCTTATTGCAGCACAGTAGGTAGTATCTGCTCAGAAGACCCCAGCATAATTGACTCAGATAGGTCTTCATACTAGCTGGATAACTCCTGAGAAGATGAAAGACCTAGGGAAAAATAATTCAGTTCTAAAAGCAGTGGGATTTATTTTGTCAAGGAGCTGCCGAGTTTTCTTTGTGCATGGCTGAAATGTAATTTATTATAGTGTGAAATTAAGTGAAAGCTTCTCTAATAACAGGAGATATAATTGAATATTTCTGCAGGATGATGTTTTGACAGTGATTCGCCGGGTGGATGAGAACTGGGCTGAAGGAATGCTGGGGGACAAAATAGGAATATTCCCAATTTCCTATGTGGAGGTAGGTAAACTGGAAGTCTGCTTCTCACAGATGACTTTGAAATTATTAGGAACTTTTTTTCTGCTTCAGTAATGTGGTTTTTTTTGTAGCTCAGATATCCTGTTTTTCTTCAGCTGTCCATAACCACCTGTCACCTGCTGCAATCTGGTTTCATATTAGTCGACTTTAGATTGATTGACATCTTCTATCTCTTCCTGTGTCTTTTTTTTTCTCCTTGAATTTTGTGTTTTGGCTGTTTGCCTCATCTTTGCACTGTGCAGTATAAGATTAAGAATTTTGGATAAAGAGGTCTAAAAAAGTAAAAAGATGCTAGAGGGCGTCCTGGAGAACTGAAAGCTCTTGGAGCCTCCAATCCTTTGTTCTACTGTAATCTAATATAATAAAACGCACCCTCAACGTTCTGAGGACAACGTTCTGAAGCCATGAAGCCATCTGACGTCACTCCCAGGCTGAAGGGTTCGTGGATTCGTGGTGTGAAGCCTTCAAGCCAGCCAGCCGTCTCTGCCCCGCCCTCGCGTCAAACGTCATGACGTCGAGGGCGGAAAAAAAAACCCCAAACAAATCCGGCAGCGAAGCGTCAGGGAAGGAGGCGGCACTCCCGACGTCTAGCCTTCCCTTCGCTGTGTTCCGCCTTCTTCTGACGTCAAGGATGACGTCAAAAGAAGGCGGAACACAACGAAGGGAAAGCTAGACGTCGGGAGCGCCGCCTCCTTCCCTGATGCTTCGCTGCCGGAACCGCCACGGCGGTAAATTTAAAAAGAAGAAAAAAAACAAAAAGGGATGTTGGGGGGAGAGAAGAGGGTGGCCAGTAAAGAAGAACAATGGGAGTGGGAGGGCAGGGGAGAAACGACAGCATGGATGCAAAGGGGGGGGCATGGATGCGAAGGTGGGGGGGAAGAGGGCGGCCCAGGCTGGGACATGGGAGAGAGAGGAGCATGGATGCGAGGGGGGGTCATGGAAGGGAGAGAGGGGACTTGCTGGAAAAGGATGAATGGAGGCGGCAGGGGACAGAGGAGCATGGATGGGCATGGATTGGGAGGGCAGGGCTCAGGGAGAGAGGGGAATTGCTGAAAAGGGATGAATGGAGGGGCCAGGTGACAGAGGAGCATGGATGGGCATGGATTGGAAGGGCAGGACTCAGGGAGAGGGGAATTGCTGGATAAGGATGAATGGAGGGGACAGATGGGCATGGATGGATATGGATTGCAGGGCAGGGCTCAGGGAGAGAGGGGAATTGCTGGATAGGGATGAATGGAGGGGGCAGGGGACAGAGGAGCATGGATGGGCATGGATTGGGAGGGCAGGGCTCATGGAGAGAGGGGAATTGCTGGATAGGGATGAATGGAGGGGACAGATGGGCATGGATGGATATGGATTGCAGGGCAGGCCTCAGGGAGAGAGGGGAATTGCTGGATAGGGATGAATGGAGGGGACAGGTGACAGAGGAGCATGGATGGGCATGGATTGGGAGGGCAGGGCTCAGGGAGAGAGGGGAACTGCTGGAAAAGGATTAATGGAGGGGGCAGGGGACAGATGGGCATGGATACACTCTCTCTCTCTCATATACAATGTCTTTCTGACTCTCACTCTCACACACTCTGTCTCACACTGTATCACATTCACTCTCTATGTGCCACACAGTCACTCACACACTCGCTTGGTCTCATACACTCACTCTCACAGAGAATCTGTGTCTCACACACACTCTCTCTCTCGCCCACACACACACACTCTCTCTCACACTGTGTCTCACATACACACTTGCACACACTCTCATTCTCACACACACACTCTCTCACAAACACACTCACACCCAGACTCACTCTCTCACACACTCACACTTTCACTCTGACTCTCAAACAGTCGCTCTCACATACACTCTCCCAAACATACACACTCCGAGAAAAACCTTGCTAGCGCCCGTTTCATTTGTGTCAGAAACGGGCCTTTTTTACTAGTAGTTTGTATAATGCCTTCTAAGCACATGGATTCACAACAGTTTTCAAAAGTATTCAGGTAGCAGCCTCTGAAGTTCCTGCTCTACAATGGAGAGAGGGAAAAAAGAGCAATATTTAATTTTACTTTGTTGCACTTGTTGTAACTGCTTAAGCACACACCACCTACTCTAGAAATCTATTTCCTCCCCCCTTCCCTTTACCTCTTTCTCATTGCTTTTGATTTGGGGTATAGAGGAGAACTGGGTATTGCTGAGTGCCCTCTCCTTCCTTGCTGTGGTATATCATGTTGGAATTTAGTATAATGAAAGCTGCTCAGTGGTTTCAAGCAGAAACTGGTGAATAAGGGAGGATTTTACCAAAATCTCTTGCATATAGCAATCACATTAACATTTTGTGCATGTTTGTGGTGTGAGTTACTTTGAACTTATATTTCTCATAAATTCCTTATGATTTTGTTTCAACCGCATATCCTGAGATTTCTTAACATCTAGAACTTCTTTATCCTGATTTTTGACCATTTCAGTGATGGTTATAAATATGCTTGATTTGTTTTCATGTCTCTCTTTGGATTGTCCCCAAAACTATACCTGCTTGATCGCAGACTCACAATTGTTTAGCTTTTTGTTATGCTGTTGGATCATGAGTGGTTTTTGAGAAATTGATCTAAATTGATCCAAACTATAGGTACATACTCCCGGATTATATAGTGTGCCTAGAGATCCGTGCTGAAATCCAAGCAAATTCTATAACAACATGCATGACTTAATTGGCTTAATAAGCTGATCAGCATTGATAATAGCTTATACCAAGCAATAATGAGCACTAAATGGCAATAATTAGAATTTATGTGCACAACTCACTAAGCACATTCTGTAATGCAGTGCGCCTAACTTCTAACGTGCACAGGCAAAAAGGGGTGTGGTTATAGGTGGAGAAATGAGCATTTCATGGGCATTCTGAAATTTACATGCGTAGTTATAGAATATGGCCTAAATCTACGCGTCTGGATTTACGCTGTGGTTTTGTTGGTGTAAATGGAGGCATTTAGTTTAGGTGCTGAGATATCAACTATAAGCGTATTCTATATACCACACCTAAATCTTGGTGATTTCTTCACCAATATTTTAGGCGCCATATATAGAATCTCCCCCCATAATGCTACGTTCCTTATTAGGAGTCGCGACTGAAGAAAAGGATCTTGTAATCATTGTGGATAATACATTAAAATCCTCAGCTCAGTGTTCCATGGCAATTTAAAAAAACCATAAAGAATACTAGGTGGTATTAGGAAAGAAATAGAATATAAAATGGAGAATATCATAATGCCTCTTTGTCTGTGGTACAATTGCAGTTTTTGTATACAGTTTGGTTGTCTCATCTCAAAAATTATATAGTGGAACTAGAAAACGTTCAGAGAAGAACAACAACAAAAGTGACAAAGGGGTCATAATGACCTCCTTTATGAGGAAAGGCTGAACAGGATAGGGCTGTTCAGCCTGGTGAAGAGATGGCTGAGAGGAAATATGATAGAGATCTATAAAATCATGAGTGGGATGTAATTGGTAAATAGGGAATAGTTACCTTTCCAAAAAGATTAGAACTAGGTAGCACTCCATAAAAGCTAATAGGTGATACTTTGAAAAACAAATCAGAGAAAATATATTTTTTTTCACTCAACACACAGTTAAACTGTGGAATTTGTTCTCCAAGGATGTGGTGAAACTGTTAGCATAACTGGATTTCTAAAGGATTTAGGCCAGAGGTAGAGAACCTTTTTTTTTTCTTTAAGTTGGAAGACTGTGTCCCATTTGTTCTATTACAAGTTATATTTATGCATAAAAAATATGCATGATAGGTGTTTAGGGGCATTTTCGATTTGACGTCTAAATCCAATTTTGGATGTTTTTGCTGAAAACATTCAAAAATCAAGTGGCGAGCATAGTGATTTTTGAACCAGAAAAATGTCCGTGTTTTTGTTTCTGAAATGGCCATTTGCTAGATATTTTTGTGCCCAGTATGTCTATCTTTCTGGATTTTAGAAAAAAAAAATGCAAGGGGACAATACACAAAAAGAAACCATTGGGATGTATGGGGGAGCTAGCGTTCTTAGAAGACAGGCCACATAGATATTCCAGCAGAGCAGTGGGGTACCCTAGGGGGCAATTTAGTGGACTTCACATGAAAGTTCCCAGGTACACATCTCACTGTTACCCCCTTATCTTGTATGATGAGCCCTCCAAAACCCACCAAAAGCCTACTGTACCCAACTGTACACCACTACAATAGCCTTTATGCCTGCATGTGTCACCTATATGTAGGTACATTAATTTGGGATAGAAAGCTTTGCAAGTCTCAAGCTTTCTATCACAAGTGTAACAGAATGGGATACTAGGCTACTCCAGGGACCTGCTTGTTCTCTAATAGGACTGGCCATAACATCTGAAACTGTCTTAGAGGCTGGTATGTACTAAGAACAAAAGAAAGTAAGTGTTGCCATAATGGGAAAGACTGAAGATCCATCAAGCCCAGTATCCTGTTTTCAACTGTGGTCAATCCAGGTTACAAGTACCATGGCAAGATCCCAAAACAGTAAAATAGATTTTATACTGCTTATCTTAGAAATAAGCAGTGGATTTTCCCAAGTCCATCTTAATAATGGCTTATGGATTTTTCTTTTAGGAAGTTATCCAAACCTTTTTTTAAACCCTGCTAAGCTAATTGCTTTTACCATATTATCTTAAAATGAATTCCAGAGTTTAATTACATGTTGAGGGAAGAAATATCTTCTCTGATTTGTTTTAAATTTACTACTTAATAGCTTCATTGCATGCCTCTTAGTCCTAGTATTTTTGGATAGAGTAAACAAGTGATTCACATCAGCCCAGTCCATTCCACTCATTGTTTTGTAGACTTGTACCGTATCTCCCCTCAGCCATCTCTTCTCCAAGCTGAAGAGCCCTAGCCACTTTTCTTATAGGGAAGTCGTCCCAACCCCTTTAGCATTTTCATTGCCATTCTCTGTACCTTTTCTAATTCCAGTATATCTTTTTTGAGATGTGGTGACCAGAATTGCACACAGTATTTGAGGTGCAGTCACTCCATGGAGCGATACAAAGGCATTATAACATTCTCATTTTTGCTTTCCATTCCTTTGCTAGTGATATCTATTTGCTTTCTTAGCACACTGAGCAGAGGGTTTCAATGTATCATCAACAATGACACCTTGATCCCTTTCCTGATTGGTGATTCCTAATATGGAACCTTGCATCACGTAGCTATAGTTTGGGTTCCTTTCTCCCTCATGCATCGCTTTGCACTTGATCACATTACATGTCATCTGCAATTTGGATGCCCAGTCTCCCAGTGCGTAAGGTGCTCTTGCAATTTTTCACAATCCTGTTGTGATTTAACAACTTTGAATAACTTTGTGTCATCAGCAAATTTAATTAGCTCACGAGTTATTTCCTCAGGAGTCTTTAATGAGGTACTTTGTCAAATGCCTTTTGAATATCCAGATACACAATATCAACCAGTTCACTTTTATCCACGTTTGTGTACCTCTGTTTGTTTCATATCTTTGAAGGGTGGGATGGGAGAGGGTCAGTTAATACTGGGGGAGTAAAAGGGGTCATTCCTCCAGTGGAAATTTGGTAATTTAGGGCACCCTTTTGTGACTTAAGTCGTGATTGGACAATCAAAAAAAGGGGGAACAGAACTTCTACAGTAAATCTAAGATCTCAAAAAGGGGGTGGACTGCAGACAACTGCACTATTGCTCAGATAAGTTGAAATATGATATTTGACTCTGTATAGAGCAGTTATATCTTTGGAGGTTTTTTTGCCTATGATGCGAGTGAGTACTCCATGAACAATTGACAGTATATCTGCAGAGCTCGGAGATACATCATGATACTTGAGGCTTTTTCTCCCAAAACAGAAAAAATAATAAGGACTTATGCTCTTGATCACATCCTTTAAATGTACTAAGGATTTCAGTAGATTATTGTATTGAGAACTAATTATCCTTTAGTTTGCTCATATATTGAGACTTGAGAATAATTTTTTATCATGTCACATTTTCATTTTGACACATGTATACTGTGGTTTCTTTTGTTGTTTTATTGAGCATCATCACCTTCATGCTCTTCTAATTTACTTTTGGGTTTAAATTTGGGATCCTCACTGCACTTAGGGGCCCTTTTGCAAAGATTCGTAAGGGCCTACGTGTGTGCAGCACTTGTCAAATCGGCATTACCTCACGGCTAGCATCTGTGTCTGGCAGTAATTCCAAGTTTGGTGCACACTGAAAACCCGCGGTAGAAAATAATTTTCTATTTTCTACCACTGGGCCATTCCCTGCGGTAATCAGGAGTTGGCGCGCACTGGACAGTTACTGCACAGGTAACGTGTGAGCCCTTACTGCTAAGTCAATGGGTGGCGTTAAATGCTCGGGCCGTAAATAGACATTCTGGTTTTCTTTTTGCCGCACGTCCATTTCCCAGCCCAGAACCCCCCCCCCCCTCACCTTTTTTCAAGTCGCAGTGGAGAAATGGTCCAGCCCACAGTACTGCAGACCACGTTTTGGTGTGCCTTTGTAAAAGTGCACCTTAGTTTTTGTATCTCTTCATGTCTACTGTACTTTGTCTGGTTTTTGTTTTCATTTTTAAAAATTTTGACATATCTATTTTGATGTTTTGTTTATTTGTTTTGACGTTATACTTTGTTATTATTTATAGACCCCTGAAGAAGGCTTTATGCCGAAACACGGCCTCTACAGGGTTAGGTTTATCTACGACTCTGGCAGGTCAAGATTTATACTGTTGGTTTATTGTTGGAGAATAAAGTATGTTTAGAAGCTTGGACTTCATTCCCATCTGATTCTCTTGAAATTTTCTTTTTCTTCCACCTCCTTTTGTGATCTTAGTCGTGATTGCAACAGGTCTAGACCAAAATGTCAAACTTTTAGCCCCGGACATTTTTGCTTTGTTCCATTATGGCAGAAAAAGTCCAAGTTTTGGGACGCCCAGATCCCACCCCAGCATTCCTTGTTGTGATTTAGACACACTGGATACGAACTGCAAAGAAAAACATCTTTAAAAAGGTTTCAAAAATAGTGATTTGGATGTTTTGGCAAAAAAAAAAAAAAGTCCACTTGCTGCTTTGTTCCGCATTTTGGATGGTTTTCTAATGTTTTTCTGTTTTGAAAATGAGCCCCTAGATGACTTTATTGAAAAAAATTAGTAAATGTACTTTCATTATTAAAATTAATGAAAGCAAAATTAAACTTTGAGAGGAAGCGAATAAGTCATTAAGGGTCCTGTTTACTAAGCCGCGCATAAACTTTTTTGTGCGTTCTAATGATAGAGACACCCATTATATTCCTATAGGTGCCTCTATCAGCACGTGCTAATTTTTAGTGCACGCTAAAAAGTTTGCGCATCTACAGTGCAGCTTAGTAAACAAGGCCCCAAGATGCTCATTTTCAAAGCACATAGACTTAGACTTTCAAAGTTACACAGATTACTATGTAATGCTCTGTGTGCTTTGAAAATGAGCCTCTAAGGGGCACTTTTTCTGGTGTATTTTAGTATCTAAGCTTAATACATGGAAACGTGGGATTTTGCTGCATGCTAAGCTCAGATTTAGTGCAGCGCTTCTGAGGGATTTTTAAAATATATTTTATTGCATGTCATGCATTAGTGTTGACATTAACACATGGTTCCTGCATAGAATTAACACATGAGCACTTATGTTTCTTATTTAGGTGGCGCTAAGTGCTCCCACATTAACTCTGTGTTAACCTGTTAATGTGTGTTAAATATAACGCATTAGCTGATTGACGCTTCCATCCCCATTCTCTGCCCATGATATTCTGCTTACCAAAAATATATATTTTTTAAATCAGTAATGCACGGGTTAGTGCATGCAAGCAGACAAAATATCGCAAAATGTTTTAATTCGTTTCTGCCATAGCCTGTTTGCATGGCCTAATCTCGTATTAAAGGCTTGATGCCGTTTAGTAAAAGGGCCTCTAAATTAGTAAAAAAAACAAAAGTCTAGACTCCAAGGGGGTAGTTCTCAAGTTGCGTTAGGTCTATAATACAAAGTTCAGTGCCATAATGAATATTTTTTAGGTCACAAAATGGTACATAGTAATAAGAGGTAAAGCATGCAGATGCATATAAAACACCTCAATACTATGTAAAATCTATAATGTGGCTTGCATTGAACACTGCAAGCTGTGTTAAAACTGGAAAAATAACCCCAGCAAATAGCTTGGGTTACTTTACTAACTGGGGAGCATAAGGCTGTAAGGCCGTTACCTCATGTTCCTGAGCACTTCTTAAAGGTCCTGGACAGTAAGCACCCCTAGATCCCTCCCCCACCTGACCTACCATGTTTCCACGAAAATAAGACACTGTCTTATATTAATTTTTGCCCCCCAAAATGCGCTAGGTCTTATTTTCAGGGGCTGTCTTATTTTTCGGGGAAACATCGGGGTTGGATCGGGGTTGGCCCGCTCGCCCTCCGTTGCTCCCGGAACTAACCTTAAATGCCTCCTTTCACCTTTGCAGCAAGCAGCAACAGGGCAAGCCACTCCTTCCTTCCGTGTCCCGCCCTCGCCTGACGTAACGTCCGCGAGGGCGGGACACGGAAGGAAGGAGAGGTCTGCCCTGCTGCTGCTTGCTGCGAAGGTGAAAGGAGGTGTTTAAGGTTAGTTCCAGGAGCGACGGAGGGTGGGTGGAGGGGGGGCCCGGCGACCTCGGGTGGGGGGGGTGGCCCGGGGGCGGCCTTGTCCGGCTCTCGGTGGCCCTGCTTTCAAACAAAAATTTGCTAGGTCTTACTTTCGGGGGAGGCCTTATATCTACCAATTCAGGAAAACCTCTACTAGGTCTTATTTTCTGGGGATGTCTTACTTTCGGGGAAACAGTGTAGAAGTCCCACCATTAAGCCTCCCAGACCCAGAAAGTCTCTCTCCTACAAAGTCTAGCCCCCGGAAGCCCCCCATTAACCCCCCCCACCCCGACCCAGAGGGCTTCTCTCGAATTCAAGATCCCCCCCCTCCATGGGCCTACCTTGAATATTCCTGGTATGTAATAGAGTCTAGGCAGGGACAATCACTATTTGCTCCTGCCCTTGCCAGCGTTGGGTTCAAAATGGAGCTGGTGACTCCTAGCTTTAGTTTTGAAATACTGTCGTTAGGGGTCAGGTTTCTGTATAAGGATCTCCCAAAAGATACCAGGGATCTTCAAGACTACAGGTTTCCCACCAGTGGTTTAGACTGATTCCTGGAGGAAAAGTCCTTATTAATCATGTAGACTTATCCCTTGATATGAGTAAAAATTGGATCAGCTTTGGGATCCTGCCAGGTTCTTGTGCCCTGGATTGGCTGTTGTCAAACTCAGGATCGTGGGCTTGATGGACCTTTCATTTGGCCCAGAATGGCATTTTTTAAGTTCTTTCAAGAAGAGGACATACACAAAGTTGCTTCCTTTGTCACTTTTTTGTTTGTCTTTTGTTCCCCATGGCAGTCATAATTTTTATTCAGCTAAATATGCGGTTTTTCCCACTAGTGCCCTAGTGAGGCTTTTCAGCTTTTTCAAATTAACATTTTTCTTCACCACTCAATGTTATTGAATATTTGTTCTTTCCCATAAAACTGTGTTGTGTTGACAGCCTGGTCATAAAATCTTTTTCTGCAACAATTTAATTTTTTGTTTTCTGTTTTTATCACCATATCAGAAAAGCAAGCTAGGAGCTTTAAGAGGTGCCCAAAAGGGCTTACAGAAGAACGTTTGTTGTTGTTGTTGTTGATTTATTTAGAAACCACCAGTACAGTTAGAACAAAGTTAAAAAACTACAGCCATGTCATATGCAACCAATAAAATCAAGAAAAATTGGAACAATATAATGAATACTAGAGAGTTTCCATTATGCTTTGCTTATTTTATCCCCCCCCCCCCCAAACTCCACTTCCTCCCCAACTATCAGTTCAATACCCAAACCACTATAATACTGTCCAAGAACATGTGTTCTCTTCCAGGCAGCCCCCCAAAATATGAACACACAGAATAGCCTTACTGGTATTGAAGCTGCCTTTGCTAGTGAGTGATCAGGACTTAAACTGTGCCCTGAAAGAGGGAAAAAATGTTTATAAGAGTGAAAGTGTTTGCTGGGTAAAATAGAGTTACAAAAGGGAATTGTCTTGCTGATAAGGTCAGAGAGCTTTGCCTATAATTCAGTGATCAGTAGTGTTTGATTCTCAAAACACAGAAATAAGTTACAAATTTTTCAAAAAGCACACTTTGGTCCCGATGCTCAGAAGCAAATGCGGACGATAGAGGCCATTAACGCCGAACTAGCACCCGCATTTGCTAGCGCTGAATGTTCAGAGCCAGTGAGCGCATGAACCAACGAGCTCGCCGGGTCTGAGCACAATGAGCCTGAAAATGCATACTGATGGGGTTATTCGCCATTCATCCCTAATGCGTGCCAAACTGCAAACCCTACACCAGCTTGGAGCTGGCATTAGGGTTTGTGAAGCAGCCCAGCCATCACTCCCTCTATTACAGCTGCTGCACTGACCTCCAATCACAGGTTCAAAGAAAGCAAATCGCGAGAGATCTAGATCCTGTCTCTTTAAAAAAAAGAAAACAAATTATATCTGCTCACAACCTGATGGGGACACAACAAAGCTCATCTGCTGCCAACCTTTAAGTTTCCTCCTATGCATGTGACTGTCACAGTCTTCCAGCAGGTCAGCTAGCATACCGCCCCTCTCTCCTCCCATTGGTTGCTGGTCGGGAACAAGTAGAGGGATTGCCAGAAGAGCCAGTCAGCCTCCTTCTCCTCTTCCTGCTTCAGTGGGGGCTGGAGGCTTCTGCCTTGTAGCCTGTTCCATTGTTGCCAGATGGACGGTTTTCCCGCCCAATTGGGCGGCTTTCCGCGACCCGCTGTGGGAAATTTTCGACCACTGCGGGTCGCGGTTTTTTTGGGCGGCTTCGCTTTTGGTTGGGCAGGGTTTTTTTTCCTTCTCCGGCTGTGTTTTTCGCCCCGCAGGGGCATGGTTAATGACGTAGGGGGAGGAGCTGTTGACATAGGGGGAGGATCTGTTTGACGGGGTGGAGCTGTTGACGTAGGGGGTGGAGCTGATGATGGCGGGGGTGGGGTTAATGGGGGTGGGGCTGTGCGGTTTTGGGCGGCTTTACAACTGGTTTGGGGTGGGAAAAATTATTTAAATCTGGCAACCCCCTGTTCCTGCTGGACTTTCACCTCCCGAGCTGTCTCCGTCCTGCTCCGATGTGTCCACAGAGGGTCCTGAAAGTGGCTCTGGTGAGGTCTGTTATCTTTCGGCAATGATTTCACAAAGTCCTAAAAGTTAGGTGCAGGGGGAAGTAAGGCTTCCTTCAGATTACAGTGCTAAGCCTGGCTGCGTCTGTGGGGCTGCTGAGTCTCTCCCTCCATGCTGAAGCCAGCTAGTTGCAGGTGGATCGCTCCAGTTCCTTACATTGATAAGTTTGTATCTCAGCTGCACTTGCCAGCAGCTCTCTCTCCTCCTTCCCTCCTCCCATTCTGGCATTCTGGGCATGTGCTTAAGAGCTGTTCTTAATGCACAACTCTTGAGCGCATGTGCCAGACACTGACCTACCGCTGAACTCCCTAATGCTCAACACTAATCTGCTGAGGCATCTATTTTTTATACAAGTGCTTCAGGCGCATTGTAGATTTCAATACAATCTCATTTAGTGTTTGTGTTTTGCAGTATATTATACAGTATTGTAAAACATCTCAACTGGTAAATATTCATATAAAAATCCTGAACGTGTAGATGCCAGACTTACTTCACTCAACTGTGTATTCATTGTCTCTGCATGCCTTCTCATTGCTACACACAGTATTTAAAATAACAGGCAGCCACGTGACCCAGCAAAACCAAACAAATGTCTTCATTTCCAAACTCAGGAGATTAAAAAAAAAGTTATGTCATTCTGTGGCTTCCTTCAAGCCAGAAGGGGGAACACTGAGTTAGTAAACTGTAGATCCAGCATTGTTCAAGCTTTCATAATACCAATCCACTGTTCTCTTGTCTAAGTTGGAGACCCACTTTCAGTCAACAATTATTACTTAGGCTTGAACAACACTGTATCTGTAAATCAAAGTCAGTGTTCCCTACTGGCTTGAATATAGCCCATAGCACCACTCTGCTGCTTCATTGCCTAACCAAGTTAGCACTTTTGAGAGTAATCAGAGGGCCTGCTTCTTTCATTCCTGCTGGCTGAAGTGGAAGAAAGGGTTTCACCTGCTGCCACTGCATTTTTGGTAGGGTTAGGCATTTCTGCCACTTTTATGATTCATTTCCTACTATCCAGCCACTCCTAGCATCTTGCGTGTCTCTCCATCCAGCCATGTGCAAACAAATGTGCATACAGACGGGCAGGCAGATGAACTGAGCTTCAACAACAGGAAGTAATGCTATAGTGGAAACACGCCTATAAAGCAAATTTTCTCATGTACAATGTGATGTCTCATTTGAAATATTTTGCTTGTGAATGTTCTGTCAGTAAGATTACCCAACTGGCTAATCACCTCCATTTATGTCATATTTTTTTGTTTTGCAGTTCAATGCAGCAGCCAAACAGTTGATAGAGCTGGACAAGCCCTCAGGTTCTGGGTTGGACTCTGGGGAAGGTACCTCAGGGGCAGCCTACAGCAATTCAACCCAAAAGCACACTGATACTAAGAAGAACACCAAAAAACGGCACTCCTTTACCTCTCTTACCATGTCTAATAAGTCCTCACAAACTTCTCAGAACCGTCACTCCATGGAAATTAGTCCTCCTGTCCTCATCAGTTCCAGTAACCCCACTGCGGCAGCTCGTATAAGTGAGTTGACTGGTCTGTCTTGCAGTGCTCCTTCTCAGGTAATGGACTTGGAATCAAATGCAGGACTTAAGCAGTCCTTAAACTACATAAGATGTATCTTATGTAGTGTTGCAATTGCAATTCAAGGGTATTGCATTCATTAATGTGCATTAATATCGATGTTACGTATTCTCAGCAAATGCTAACAAGCCCTAGAGAAGGGAGAGGAAAGGTGAATTTAGGGAATAGAGATGGTAAGGTAATGTGACTGATAAACCAAAGGATGCAGAGAACAATCTGTCACCAGTTTTAACAGAGCTGAATATCAGCAAGAGGAAAAGATATCAGCGATAGTAATGGTCTTCACTTTGTGGAATAGAACCCAAAATGGATACCTTTCTTTCTTTGTGTATGTCTGTGTCTAAGAGAAATACTTAGCTAGGTTTTCAAGAGGAAGTTAATAGGTTTTAAAAAATTGCAAAAAAACATTGTCCGATACTTGATCTCCTAGTTATTTAACACATGATAAACTTACTATTGTCATTCACATTTTGGGTTTTCAATAGTAGAAAATTATTACCTCATGTTCCGTTCTTGAGGAATAAGGCTATCATTTTTGGTATCAAATGAAAATGCTTTTCTTTTACTAGATGAAATATGTTTTACCTATTACATACTTTTGCATAGATAGTGACACCAGTAAATAAAAGAAGCAATAATAACTTGCATGAATTCTGAAAAATATCAGAATGAATTATTGCATTGAAGTACAGGGGAACTGTAGTATTTACTGAAGGTGCAACAAGAGATTTTTTGATGTCCAGCATACATAGTGATGAGATGTGGAGTTCAATGTAGGAAAGAGGTCTGCAAGAACAAGTCTCAGTATTTGCGATGGGACTATTATCATCACCATTGTTTTCATGTCCCAATTTGAGAAGTATTTTCAACAAGGTGTTTAATCATGAACTTAGTGCAATAAACTGATCTCAACAAATGTTCTTACAGAGAAGGCCGGTAGGTGGCAGATCCAATATACTACTTGTTCCTTTTCCATGGTTGTAAAGTTATTACCTCATTAAAGCAAGCATTGTGCATAATAAATTATTCAACAGTTGACAAGGTGAGACCCAGATCTGGAGAGATGATTCTGGGTTGTAATTATTTGTGCCTATGACTCGTGTGAGTAGCACATACATCTGGGCACCAGTATATAGAAGTACCTCCATTGCGTTCTCCTTATTCTTTGGACAAATATTTATCCTAGTAGAAGATACCCGTGAACCATATCCTCGGGGGGGGGGGGGGGGGGGGGTTATAACTCTTGTTTTGTTGACACTGAGATTAATTGTACAATTAGAAGGCTTAGAACTTCAGGTAAACAAATAATTGGATCGAATACAGATAACATAGTAATACCGCAGTGTTCTAAATTAAGCAATAGCTGATCCCCATTCCACAAACCCCTCAAACCCCTCATCTTCTCGTAGAGTAGCTCGGAAAGCTCTATATGGAGATATATATAGATGAAATACAAATTTGAATTGTAATTCCCACTAACGTACATTCTCTGTCAGTCGATAGATTGTCCACAAGCAGGCATGCCATCCCAAGTCTGAATTTCATTGTTGAATCACAGTGAATAATCATATTGTTTAATAGAGTCCCTAAGATGGGAGTGAAAATACTTCAATAGGATAATCAGCTGGGCATCCAGTCCCAGCATTGCACTGAAACATTCCCAAGACTCTAAAGTCAAGGAGGCAATTGGCAAAGAACAGACATAGGGGCCCTTTTACTAAGCCACGTAAGCATCTACACGCACCAAATGGAGTTATCACCCGACTACCGTGTGGTCTTTCAGTAATTTCATTTTTGGTGCACATCTGATATGCGCATGTGAAAAATATATTTTCTTTTTGGGCGCACGTAACAGACGTGCGCCAAGTGGCATTTGGTGCGCATAGGTCATTGCCGCCCGGTTACCGTGTAAGTCTTTACCGCTAGGTCAATGGCAGGCGGTAAGGTCTCAGACCCAAAATGGACACGTGGCAATTTTCATTTTGCTGCACGTCCATTTTCGGCAAAAATTTTAAAAAGGCCTTTTTTACAGGTGTGCTAAAAAATGGATTGGCACGCACCAAAAACCCGCACCTACACTACCGCAAGCCATTTTTCAGCGCGCCTTTGTGAAAGGACCCCATAGTGACTTAGTTGTAAATATGCAAACACATCTCTTTGGTCTAAATTAAATTGTTCACAAAGGGCTTTAAATGACAATACATGATATAAGAAACGAATCTCTTGGGAGGTCCATCAGATCCTCTGATTTTAAAATAACTCTCTGATCCTCTTCCAGTACTCTTCCCCGTTCAAGATTTTCTCTAAATAAATATTCAAGTTAATAGTGGGTTCCGCTTGCACACAGTCGTTGGTTTTGAAGAAGCCACCTGATTTCTGTCTTGTTACAGTACAACATCTTCTGTATCCAAAGCTTCTGTAATGAAACTTCTTAATGTAACTAAAAAAAAATACTCCCCTAACAAACCAGATACACCTTTCCCCAGTCCTATTTATGGTGAGTTCCTAAGGACATTCATTGCACAAAGAAAAAATTCCTTTGGCCAGTTTCCTGCTGTCTCCAATCTACTAGCATTGAGCTTCCATTTATCCTTCACAATCTCATGTTTATAATATCTTATTGCATGTTTATATTGGTACATCTTCTGACTCGCCTTCATTTTCTGATACTTATGTCATAATTAGTCGCTATAGTAACTGCAAACCTGAATAAAACCAGTGAGCTCACATATTCTTTGCTATTGAAACAGCTCTCTTAGGGCCTCTTTTACAAAGCCACGCTAGCGATTCCCATGCAGCAAATGAGAGGAAGCCTATAGGAATTCCTCTTATTTACCATGCAGGAATTGCTAGTGCGGCTTTGTAAAAGAGGCCCTTAAAGAGGTGTTCCACAATTCTCGTTGCTCTTCTAAATATACTTCCTGTTTCCTAAAAACTGCAAGTAGATCTTTATCTAGCAGAGTCATTAGAAGCCAGACTTCAGTTTTCTTACTGCCTTGAGGCAAGACTGTAACTTTCCTGGATTAAACAGAAAGCTAACAAAATTAATCGGTTCAATCTCATTCTATCTGAACCAAATTTGACTTAGATACTGTAATAAAACCAAATCCAGCGTATGACCTGTGACATATGTGCTTTTTACAATACAGGAAAACCCCATATTTTCCATGGAAACATCAAATTCCATCTATCCTTGCAAGCCCCAGTAAAAATTCAATTACAGTGTCATCTTCAGTTTTATCTTTTCAATAAAAGTACTCTGGAATAAAGCCAGAGTGCTTTCCAGAGAAAACAAAAACATCTGCACGGATCATCCCCTAGCCAATTGCATTAAAATCCAATGTTGATATTTAGCATGCTTTTAGTACTGGAGGCATCTGCCATAATGCAGACAAACAATGCCCTTTTTTTCCTCTCCTCTCTCGCTCCCTATTTGAAAGTCAATGATTATAAAACCTGTACCTCCTTGTACTTTGAATTTCATTCAAGATAGACAGCAGTATTTCATGTAAGATGCTGAACTTGATTCTGCAAATTGTGTTCCCATTGCTACATATATAATAATTTAGTAGTTAGTTGTGCCTGCAGTTAGGTGGCATTGTAGACTACCAGCAATCAAGTTGAGTGCACTGTTCAAATCACTCATTCCGTTGCACTCTTGGTCTTTTGGAGAATCCGATTGTATTCATAAACTTCAGCTTGTTCTTCAAGTAAACACGTTCAGAAATGACTTCATGCTAATGTTAGGCTTCTTAGAAGGTTACATTTGTTAGCACGGTGCTCTTAACTTTATATTCCTACTGGCACTATTTGGGCTGATGCCACTTGGGATAGGACTATTGTGGGATCTGCTCCCAGATTCT
The DNA here is from genome assembly GCF_901765095.1 of Microcaecilia unicolor. NCBI lineage: Eukaryota > Metazoa > Chordata > Amphibia > Gymnophiona > Siphonopidae > Microcaecilia > Microcaecilia unicolor. The sequence goes on from NC_044032.1 coordinate 592,918,021, forward strand.
CTTCTCTTTGAACTTAGGATGTCATTGTCTTTGCCAGCTTTGTGTGAATTGAAAACAGGTGGGTCAGTGGAGTGGAGGAGTGGGCCTAGTGGTTAGATAACTGGTCTCGACATCCAGAGGTGCCTGGTTCAAATCCCACTGCTGCTGCTTGTGATCTTGGGCAAGTCTCTTTAACCCTCCATTGCCTCAGGTACAAGCTTAGATTGTGAGCCCTCCAGGGACAGAGAAATACCCAGAGTACCTGAATGTAACTCACCTTGAACTACTACTGAAAAAGTTGTGAGCAAAATCCAAAAAATTAAATAAAATAATATTCTGACCCGGAGGTGAATTTAAAAAAATAAAACAAATACTTTTAGTGCTGCTGTCCAGATAGCTCACTGCCAGCTACTGTACATATTAGCAGTGATATTCGGCTACTATATGTATAGCTAAGTGGTTTAACCTAGGACAGCTTTTTATCTGCCCTAAATTAAACTGCTTAGCTAAATGGATGGCGCAAAACTGGACAAAATGCTCTCACTCTGCTTTTGTGCTATATGGATAGTGCTGGAGTAGTTTGAGAAAACTTTCAGTGGCACTATTTGTATATGCATGGATAGGAGACGTCGTACATTTACCAGTTGCTGATCAACATATACAGTTAATTCTTGGTATTTGCAGGGCATAGGTTCCTAGAAAGCCCTGCAAATACTGAAAACGCGATTACGGAAATATTTTGTGTCCTCCTTGTAAAAAAAACAAAAAAACAGCTTACTTATTTTATTGTGTATTGTATTTATACACTATTTTTTTTAATAGTACAGTATGCAGTGTCTTCTGTTGAAAACAAACATTGAAAACATTTAAACACAATATTTAAAATGTATTGTATAAATACAATTATATAAAATATATGCTTGGATCAAGCCTTTTGCTGCTGCTTCTTCTGGGCCCTCTCAAGCTAAGCCAGTATTTGCATTCTCTTAATTTATTTAAGTGAAACTTCTGACTGCCTATTCTTTTTCTCTATACTTTTCCTGTACTCATTAAAACTTAGTCTGTCACTTGGGCACTTGAGTATCTTTGGCACTGCTTACTTTCATAAACTGTAAAACCTCTGATAATTCAGTTGTTCACCTGTATCTTGTGCACTGCTCATACCATCTTAAAACTGTTAAATTTCTAATAATTGACTTTTAGCACTAGTCTTGGTAGAAATCAGAGTTTTATCTGTGCCTTGCTACTTTGAAAGTTATTTTGTAATAGACTCCTCCCCCACCTTTGCTCTACAGCAGTTACCTGGTCTTGGATTCAGGCTTTTGATGTAAAGTAGAGGTGTAGTAAGGTGGTTTAATACATCATTGGGGATAGGTTTCACAGCTAACCTATTTTACAGTTCCTTGGTTGTTTAGGCCCTCCCACCCCAAGGGTGACGCTTCCTTTATAGTTTGCCTAATCCATTGTCTAACTCCAACAATTAATTCCATCCAATTTACAACCATTTTAGAGAGCAAATCATTTCTGATTGCAGTGACTCTTCAGCTTTCTTTTTATCAAGTTCTTTTCCTTCTTTAGATAGAGAGATGTGGTAGCCGTGTTAGTCCACTTCTAAAGCCAGTCAATAGAAATAGAATAAAATAAAACATAGAAAAGAAAATAAGATGATACTTTTTTATTGGACTAACTTAATACATTTTTTGATTAGCTTTCGAAGGTATCCCTTCTTCGTCAGATCAGAAATAAGCAAATTATGATAAGTAACAGCATATATAAGTGAATCATCAAAGTATTTTAGTGACAGTCTGAAAGGATGAGGGAGGGGTGGGCTAGGTGAGAAACAGAGAGGGCTGAGAGGATTGGAGACAGGGAGATATGCATGGTGATCAGAGGGTGACAAAGCAGTACAATTTCATGGTTTATAATGGTTTAGAAAACCCAGATCTTTGTTAAGCCCTGTCTGGTGGGTGTAAAAATATTTAATCATTTTGACTTCAAAGGTCTTGCGTTCCTGTATTGTTTTAAAGTTTCCTTTAAGTATTCTCACTATAAAATCATTAGTACAGTGTTCTGGTTTTGTAAAGTGCTGGCCCACAGAGGTAACATCTTGATTGGCATTGGCATTTTTCATATGATGTCTATGTAAATTAAATCTCTTCTTCAGCATCTGGCTTGTTTCTCCAATATAGCACCCTTCATCACATTTTTTTACACTGGATGACATATACTACATTGGAAGATGAGCATGTGAAGGATTCCTTTGTTGAATATTTTTCCTTTGTGAATGACTGTGGGGTCTTATGAAATGTTTTGGCATAGTTTGCAGCTGGATATATTGCAAGGATGTGTGCCATTCTCTTCTTTTTGGGACTCTGTTGAGAGTTTGCTTCTCACTAGCTTGTGTTTTAAATTGGGTGGCTGTCGGAAGGCCAGCACTGGTGGGGATGGGAATATCTGTCTCAGTAATTCATCCTCCTGGAGTAGTGGCTACAGATCTCTTATGGTTTTCCTCAGTTTTTCCAGCTCTGGGTTGTATGTCACTATATGGGGGGTTCTGTCTGTGGCTTTCTTTTCCTTGTATTGTAGCAGACTTTCCCTTGGTGTTTTGAGGGAAGAGGCAACATTCTTGGAGATTATTTTGGGGTTGTATCCTTTCTGTTTGGAGGATGCAGTCAGGATTTTGAGGTGCCTGTCTCTGTCCCCTGGGTCAGAGCAGATACGGTGGTATCTTGTGGCTTGGCTGTGGATAATGGATTTTTTTGTATGTGAAGGGTGGAAGCTGGAGTTGTGGAGGTAGCTGCATTTGTCTGCGGGTTTCCTATATATGGATGTTTGTATGTAGCCAAGTGATCAAGTCATGAAATTACTATAGCAAGCAACAATATAATTTGAGATGATTGATCCAGGAATGAACAAGCTGCATGGAATTGCTTAAGAGTGAAGAAACAGGATTTTACTTAAGCAGTTATATGAGGTTCAAAAGACCATCTGTTTTCAGTGTTGATTCCAAATAATTTAAAGTAAGTCACAAGTGCAAGAGGGTTACCAAAAAGGAATGAAGACACGCTAGGAACAGCAAAGTAGCCAGTTATCCAGTTACCAACTGTTTTTGGGTGGTTAAGTACCAAAAGGTTATCGGATAGCCACTCAGAGATCTTAGATAATGATGATTGTAAAGCAGAAACATCAGGAGTTAAGGGGTCAGTATCATAAACAATGAGAATGTCATCTGCGTAGAAATAAGCTAATAGTCTTGAGTCCTGTATATGAAGGGTGAGGGGACTCAAAAAGATGTTAGAGTAAAGGTGCAAGAGCAGATCCCTGAGGAACTCCTCAGGGAAGGGGGTGATTATGTGATGTGGTAGTAGCAGTGATCTGAGAAAGATATGCTAGTCAAAAAGAAGTAAACCAGTCAAAGGTTTACTTTTGATATGAATATCATGTACATAGTGAAGGAGAAGAGTGTTCAGTCAAATCAAATGCTGCTGTCGGTCTAAAGAGACTAACAGGGCAATCTTTCTCTCATCTAAGGCAGAATGAAGGTTGCTAAGAAGACTAAAAATAATTATTTAATACTGTGTCCTTGTCTGAACATGAGTGTCCTCAAGAAATTGTGAGAGCTGCTTAAAGACAATCTTTTCTGTCAACTTGGACATGAATGAGAGATCAGAAATAGGACAGTAGTTGGAAACTATGGCTAAGTGTTGTTTTATTTAGAATAGGGCAAATAATCGTGTTTTTCCAGTAGTCAGGACAGATAGTAACATAGTGAGAAATATTTAACTAGGGGGTTGGTATAAGGTCGAGAGAGCAAGTAGGCAAGCGGACTGAAATAAATTTATTAACCGAGTGAGTGAAAGTGGACTGAAGTTTGAGAAAGTGGAGCTGAAACCAGAAGGTAAGGCTGAAGGGGCAAAAGGACTAGCAGGCGGCGGTGGGTGAATACGAGTAGGGAGGGTTGAGCAAACCAAGGTGATTTTCTGTTGAAAATAGGTAGCGAACTCAGAGGCAGAAACAGTATTGCCAGAAGCTGATGCAGTGTTCTTGGTAGTTAGACTTGATACAACCAAGAAAAACCTTTTAGGCTTACTAGAGGCATTGTTAATTACAGTAGTGTAGTATTTTTGCTTCTCATGTTTAAGAGAAAAGTGATAAAAGAAACAGTCAGCTTTACATTGTGATAGAGAGGCTTCAGACTGGTGTTTTATCCATAGCCACTTAGAGCGCCTTATGTGTCGGTGGCAAAGACGAAGCCCAACGTTGGAACCAAGGCTGTGAAGATGTTTGTCTTTTAACAAACGATGGGTGTTCAAGAGTGTGTCTGTCAAGATAATTTTAGAAAGCCGAATTCTAAGTGGATATCTGCTCAGTCAGTGAAAAGGAAACTAAGAGAGAAGCTCCTGAAAGATGGGAGGAATTGTCAGGGGATCTAATGAATGAGTGTTTCTAGAATTATGAATTGTAGGAGTTTTATTAGGTAGGGGACTAGAGAAGTGAAGGTCAAAAGTAATAAGAATGTGATCTCACCACAGGATAGGTAAAGATGCAAACTTTGGTAACCCTATATTGGAGCAGGAGCATACAGAAAGAACTAAATCTAGATTGTGACTGACAAGAGTGAGTTGGAAAATGAATATGTTGAATATGGTCGCGATCAGAAAGAAGAGCGAGGAAATGCTTATCTGGGGCCGAGGGTTATCAAGATGAAAATTGAAGTTGCCAAAAATGATAAGGTTTTTGTATTGAATAATGGATATAGAAAGTGATTGGGTCAAAGAGTGGTGTCATAAGCTGGAGGAAATTATTTAAGAAGAATTAGAAATACTTCAGAGAGCTGAAGACTGAGAAGTAAGAGTTCTGGATAAGGAAGAGTGGACGTAGATAATTCAGTCAGCGGCAGAGAACTGGCTGCTAGATCTTCCAGGCCTCTACCTCTAAGCAAATGTCTACAGATTGAGAGTGGTGAATAATCTCCAGGACATAGCCAAGTCTGTCAAGCAGAAAATGTGTGGATGAGTTGTTTGAAGAATATTGAAATAGCTGAAGTTTTTTAGAATGGATAGACCGGCAATTGAGAAAGACAGTAGAGAGTGTGTGAGCTGCAGGAGAACAAGTGTGAGTAAACATATCAAACATGGTAGTAACAGAGAGTAGAGAAGTGTGAAGGGAAATGGTGTGTGTGGGGGGGGATTTGATGCAGCCAACATGGGCAAAACTGGGGTAGAGGATTTTGGATGGGATGATGATCCCCATTGACAATGGGATAGGTCATGGGCGGGAGGGGAGTTCATGATGACAACTGGAAAAAGAAGTAAAAATGAATGGAGTTGGATGAAAAAGATTTGCGATGAAGGAATGAAAGATAAACTCACCACGGTCGCCCCTAGAGTCGCCCCAAAGAGCATGACCTGCTCTTTGTACGTGCTCCTTTGGCATGCGCCTGTGGTATGAACACCACAGCCAAGGAGGTTTTATGTCAGGACGTGACATGATGTCAAAACACTGAAGCCTTTCCCCCGCGCAGCCGCCATATTGTATGACCCCAAACATTTGCAGACTCTATTGAAAACAATAGCAAACTTGTGAGGTTTATGACTGCCAATGTGTGTGTGTTTTTTTTTTTTTAAATATTTGACAACTTTTTGTATTTATTTGAAAGTTTCCCATATGCAACCTGAGGTTTTTTTTTTTTTTTTTTTTTTAACCTCTTGAGGGGGGTTCCCCACAACTAGGCCCAAAGGCTCAGGCAGAGCCAGGGCCTTTCTTAAAGCTACCCTTACAAAAAGCGAGCCTCTCGCAGCTCCAAAAACAGGTTTGCAGCTCTGGAGCACCTGCACCTGCGGACTGCAACTCAGGCCCTAGGACCCCCCAGAGGTAAAAAAAAAAAAAAAAAAAAACGAGGAAGTGACGTCACGAACCTGAATGGCTGCTTAGGTCCATAGCTCCGCCACAACCTTCCTTCATTGAGCTAAAAACAGCGATCTTCTGCAGCAACATCGTGCTCGTTCATATCCAGCTAGAGAGCCTGAACAGAGAGCAAACAGCTGACGGGGTTTTTTTTTTACTGCCGGTTGGCGATAATGGCGGCGGCAAGAAAGGAAAGTCTCCCTGACAAGCAGACAGGCCGAGCGCTGCGGCGCCATGTGCTCTCTTCCGCACCTCCCTCGCAATCGGACTCGGATTCTGCATCTTCAGTGATCGGAACGGGCAAAGTGAGTTCAAAGAGAGGGCTTTCTACAGAACTAGCGAAGTTCCTCACGGAGATCCGTTCCGAGATTAAGGCCTCTAAGGAGGAAATTCTGGAAAAAATGGACGGGCTGAGCGTTGATCTTCGAGAGCTCGGCGGCCGCGTGGAAGACCTTGAGGTGAGAGTGGACGAGAATGCGGAAAAACTGATTGAAACCGAGACGCGCCTTTCCAAAGCGCTAGCCTTCAATGCGGAATTGCAACTAAAGGTAGATGACCTTGAAAACCGGGGGCGCCGAAACAATTTACGATTTAGGGGCGTCCCGGAGGTTGAGGACCGCGAGGATGTTGGCGCCATTGTTAAGTTGCTATGTGGTAAACTGGTGGACAACGTGGACATCTCGATTGAGCGTGCACACAGAGCGCTGGGCAAACGGCAAGACAACAGACCGCGAGATATAGTGGTTTGCTTTACCACGTTCACTACCAAGGAGCTGGTACTACAGAAGGCAAGACAACTGCCATACATTGATTACAACAATGCACAAATCCGGGTCTTTCAGGATCTATCTGCTCACACATTGTTTTTGAGGCGAGAGATGAAACCTGCCCTGGAGGTACTGATAAAGAAAAAAATCCCCTACCGCTGGGCATTTCCATTTGCCCTTTGTTTTACTGCTGGGGGTACCTTGCACCGGATCCGCTCCATTGAAGAAGTTTGGAAAATCCTGCGCCGTGAGGGTCTGGTGGCCACAGATGGTCCAGCACCGGAGTTGGCCCCCGTCACACGTGCTAAGCTTCAGAAGTGGCAGAGAGTCCAGGACAAGGCGAAGAAGGCACGGACTGAAACTTAACAGGACTGTGTTAATACGTCTGTAGGTTTTGCATGCTTTTATTGTCCGGATGGCTCACATTGTGGTAAAATGGAACTATCCGGCTGTCGGTTAGAATGATTTCTAAAGTAAAGTTAAGGGGGGGGGGGGGGGTTTGATATTTGCGTTAAGCTGGGTTGGAAGGGAGAGTGGAAGAAGGGGGTTAGGAGTGTATTTGATTCAGCTTCTTGTTAGGTGGGAGTAGTGATAGGTTAGCAGAAGTTTGGATAGCATGGGAGGGGGGTTGGGGGGGGTTGGTCTTGGGAGCCAGGACGGGAGAGTGAGTGCTTCCTCAGTCTTTCCTAGGTAAGGGTTCATGTTCCTTCCTAGTGGTTATCAGGGGGGGATGGAATGGTTGGGAAGGGGTAAAGGGCAAGCTTTGGGATGGCGTAATAGGGGGTACATGAGGGTGGAGTGGGTGGGTGGGGGGGTTCCCTATTTTGGGGGGGGGGGTTGGGATAAAGGGGGGTTGTGAATCTGACTGTCATTCTCCCTTTGCAATACAGGCTGGCTACAAACAAGTGATATAATGTCTGATTTTAAGGTACTTACCTATAATGTGAAAGGGCTTAACTCTCCATATAAGCGTCACGCCCTCCAGCGAGAATTACACTTATTGAGCCCGAAGGTAGTCTTCTTGCAGGAAACGCACTTGTTAAGAAAACATGAGGGGCTGTTGGTTTCTAAATTATATCCAGGTGTATACTGTGCCTCGGATGCCAAGGGGAAAAAGAAGCGAGGGGTTGCTATATTGTTTAACAAAGATGTTCATGTTCAGGTACTCCATGTCAGGAGAGACACTGAAGGTCGTTTTCTGTTTATGCATGTGCAGTTGGAGCGGGAGGAGTATACCTTGGCTAATGTGTACGCCCCTAATGATCACCAGGAAATATTTTTTGGGTACCTACATAAGGAGTTGCAGCGGTTTGCACAAGGTAAGGTGATCATGGCTGGAGACTTTAATGCCACGATGCAACCGGGGCTGGACAGGTCTGCTCCTCCTGCTCCGGCTGATCAAACCGCCTCCCGGGCTCTGAGACACTTAGTAGAAGACATGGGACTGTGTGACTGGTGGAGACTGTGTCACCCTGGAGGCAGAGACTACACCTTTTATTCATCAGCACACCGTTCCTATTCCAGACTGGATTACATCTTTCTTGACAAGACCCTGTCAGAGGGAGGGGGGGATTCTGACATAGGCCAGATTACAATCTCAGACCACGCTCCGGCCTGGTCGGTCGTTCCCTCGTTAGAGGGGGAGCGGCGGGACAGGAGATGGACATTCAATAATTGCTTGTTACAGGACCCTCAGATTGTTGAGGAGTTCCTTCCAGTCCTAAGGGAATACTTTGAGATTAACATGGGATCGGGTCCAGACTTGAGTATAGTATGGGATGCTTTTAAAGCGGTGTCGAGAGGACACTTTATTAAGTGCGCTAGTCGAAGAAATAGAGATCATAAAGAACGATTGATAAAATGCATGGAGAAAATTGGTGAGCTAGAGATAAGGTATAGAGCTTCAGGTCGGGTGTCTGATTATCGTAAGCTGCAAGATGTGCGACTGGAGTTGGCTGCTCTGCATGAGGATAGTTTGCAGTTTGTCCATGCACGATTGAAACAGATTTGCTATGAAAGATCCAATAAGCCTGGGAGGATGTTGGCTATGAAATTGAGAAAGATCAGAGCGGCTAGACATATTGTGCGTGTGAAGGATGCAAGTGGGGCTATGCTATATAAATCTGCCAAGATCAGGGAGCGCTTTGCTCAGTTTTATGAGTCCCTTTACAGGGAGGATGCTGCCGTGCAGGAGGGGGAGATGGGCAGATACCTGGAGGCCCGAGGTTTGGCTGTATTGTCGGAATCGCAAAAAAGAGCCTTGGACGCACCGGTGACATTAGACGAGGTGTTGCATGTTATTAAGGCCTTGCCGACAGGTAAGGCGCCTGGCTTGGATGGCTTCACCAACGAGTTTTTCAAGACTTTTGCCCGAGAACTGGCGCCTTGCCTCACATTGGTTATCAATTCGGTGAGAGACGGGAAGGCGCTCCCTAGAACAATGATGGAAGCCTGGGTAGCAGTCATACCGAAACCTGACAAGGATAGTACGGAGTGTGCCTCTTATCGCCCAATATCAATTTTAAATACTGACGTAAAAATCTTGGCTAAGGTGCTTGCGAACCGATTGGGTAAGATGTTGCCTTGCTTGGTCCACCCGGACCAAGTGGGGTTTGTGCCAGAGAGGCAGGCAATGGACAATATACGTCGAACCTTAGATTTGATACACGTGGCTAGGTCGCGGGCCTGTCCGTTGGTGTTGCTGGGGTTGGACGCGGAGAAGGCCTTCGACCGAGTCCATTGGGGGTTTTTGGATAAGGTTCTGCAAAGAGCTGGAATAGGGCCCTTATTTAGAGCTTGGATCCAATCGCTGTATACTCACCCGCAGGCGTGTGTTAGGGTGAACGGTGGGAATTCGGGTGCGTTCCTGTTGGGGAGGGGCACTCGGCAGGGCTGCCCGTTGTCTCCATTACTGTTTGCACTGACGATGGAACCGCTGGCGGCTGCTATTCGAGAAAATGTAGACATCTCCGGGGTTCAGGTGAGGGGGCAGGAATACAAGGTGGCGTTATTCGCGGACGACGTGTTACTGTCATTGACCAATCCTTTAATTTCACTCCCTAACTTGATGCAGGAGATAGAGGGATACTCACGTGTTTCGGGCTACAAGCTTAACGCTAACAAGTCAGTGGGTATGGCAGTGGGGGTGTCGCAGAGGACGTGTGAGGCGTTGAAAAACTCGTATGTATTTAAATGGAAAACTAAGTCCATACAATATTTGGGGGTACAGATATCAGCGGAACCGTCTGAGCTCTTTGCGGTTAATTACCCGGCACTTCAGAAAGCGATATATAATGACCTCGACAGATGGACTCACACGGGGTTGTCTTGGTTTGGCCGGATCGCGGCTATTAAAATGAATATCCTGCCTAGGCTACTGTATTTCTTTCAGGTTCTTCCCCTAAGATTGTCAAGGTCCTACCTGTCCGGCCTGCAAGACCGTTTGTTACGCTTTGTATGGAACGATAGGAGACCCCGCTTGCCACGGGCTGTTCTATATAGGAATAAGCAGCTCGGAGGTCTGTCAGTGCCAAACCTTTACTGGTACTACTGTGCCTCCCAGGCCAGATCGGCGATTGAGTGGTTTAGGGGGGAAGATCATAAATTATGGGTACACCTCGAGCAAGCTATGGTGGGGACTCGTAGGTTGGGACACTTGATGTGGCTACCCAACAAATACAGAGGACAGGTTGTTCGGTTCCCCCCGACAGTACAGGCTACCTTTCACTATTGGGACCATATGTTTGCGGAGCATCAGCCTCCTGTTTCGGGACTGGCACCTGTGGTCAACAACCCTCTCTTTGGACCGGGTGTGGAGAGCCCTACCTTTGTACGCTGGGCAGAGTCTGGCTTGGATATGATGGGACAGTTGCATGTGGGGGAGGATTTGATCCCCTTCGATAACTTGAAGGAAGACTTTAAGTTACGGCAAAGTGACTACTACTCTTATTTGCAGCTTGTGCATTTTTTAAAAGGACCTAAATACGTTGCTTGTCTTGGGAGGGAGGCACACCCGATGGAAGAAGTCTGTGTGCGGTTTCAGAGTACGCGGGGTATGATCACCTTTTTATATTCATCCCTGGTGTCGCTCCAAAAGCCTTCATTATTACATAGGAGACGGTGGGAGCAGGAGCTAGACTTCTCCTTACCTGACGAAAAATGGCTGCAGCTGGAGAAGGGGATTATGCGCTCCACGAGGTCAGTGGCTATGAAAGAGAACGCAGTTAAAGTGTTTTTCCGGTGGTACCTTACTCCAGCACGTCTGCACCATATGTTTGCGCAGGTGACTGAAGGTTGTTGGAGGAAATGTGGGGCTGTTGGTACTATGGGACACCTATGGTGGAAATGTCCAAAGGCCCAAGCCTATTGGAGGGCTGTACAGGCGCGGCTTCAGAAGTGGCTGGGTAAACCTGTACGGTGGCATCCCTTAGTCTTTCTGTTGGGGCAGCGGCCAGCAGGCCTGGAAGGGTACGAGTGGCTGTTGGTGAAGGGGGCCTTGCAGACAGCGAGAGTGAACCTGGCGCAGAATTGGAAGTCACCTCTGATGCCTTCGCTGGTACGCTGGTACACTAAATTACGCTATATGTGTGAAATGGAGAGACTGACAGCAGTAAAATGTAAGACAATGCCTAGGTGGGAGAAGACCTGGAAGCCTTTCTTGAATGTGGAGTAGGGGAGAATGTTACTAGTCTGAATGACAGGAGGGAGTTATAGAGTTGGGTACAGGGGGGGGGAGGGAGGCCTCGGGAGGGATGTAGTAAGGACGGAGGGGGAATTAATTTTTTTTTTTTTTTTTTTTTCTTTCTCTCTCATTGGGGAGGGGGGATTTTACTAATGTAATCAACACAGGGGGGGGAAAAAACAAAAAATCGAAGTTACTTGGGGATTTCTGGTAGATTGATACAACTTATTGTTATTGTTAATTCTTGTAATCAGACTTCTGTTGTCTCGCTGAGGTGTTATAAGATGTCTACAAGTTGTCTTGTATCAATATAAGTATAATAAAGACTTCTACAAATTAAAAAAAAAAAAAAAAAAAAACAACAACTTTGAATTATATATCAGAAGCTTTCAAATAATAAAAAAAAAACACACATGGATAGTCATAAACCTCATTTGTTTGCTATTCTTTTCAATAGTGTCTGCGAATGTTTGGGGTCGCACAGCATGGAAGCAAGCTTTGCCCACTGGCTACAGCCCACAGAATGGGCTAGATAGACCCATGCTGTTTCCTGTCATAAAACCTCCTTGGCTGCAGAGGAGTTCAGTTGTACTGGACACGACTTCCGTGAGCATCATAGCAGTAGGAGTCAGTCTGATGCAGATGGGAAACGGCAACAGAAGTAACAGCATTGGGCACGATGTTGATAGTTCTGCCTTGTCTTATAACAGTATTGCTAACACACCTAGAGACTCTTGTTAATTGTAGGCTTGCAAGAGCCATTTTGCTGTCATATTTTACACTTAATGGAAATCAATTTTGTCCTGTTCATATTCAAAATAATAAAATAGAATTCAGTTGTAAAACTATTTCTCATTGAGCAGCAAATGCACATAAATTGGGTCCGGATATACAGTGCAATCCACTTAAGTGCAAGGGTCTAGGACCAAAGAAATACATTCAGTTAACCGGAGCATGCACTTAACTGTAGTGACCCAAAGAAGCTTTAAATCTGATGTACATATGTACAGCACTGTTTATTATACGTACAGTATACAGTCTCCGTTAACTGACGTTATACAGTCTCTGTTAACTGACATTAGGCTTACTTGAAGTAATCAGTGATAGTCCTCTGTACACTTGTGTCTGTGAGTTCCATAGACTACGTCTGCCAGACGGTAAAAACTGTCATAGCACTGACATCCAGTGGCGTCCAGATAGGCCCGCACGGTGTTGAGACTCTCCAGCACTCTTGCAAAAGTGACAGGAGGTTGCTGAATTTTGTCAGCATATGCCTCGCTGCTCATTTCATCATCTGTTTCATCATCAGCCATTGCCTGCGTGTAGGCCAATATCTCGACATCAGTGCTGTCGTCAGCTGTTTGTAGATCGTAATCAACAGCTACGTAGCGATGAAACTCCTCTTTAGTAACACCGGCTGGGATGTCAATAGCCTGTTCATCTGACGCGTTTGCAACAGCTGCATCTGTTTCGTCCCTCCCCACATCCTTAACAAAGCTTGCCCGCTTGTAGCAGTTCACAATTTATGCTTGTGTAACATGATTCCAGGCTTCTTCCTGCCGTGAGTGGGAAAGCGCGGGGTACAAATGTAACAAAAATTTTAAAAAATATGTAGAGAATCCAACAGTGATAGATTACGAGCCAGTTCAACAGCACGTTTATCCTTTCCGGTCTGGTCATCCATAACGCTCATCAGACAAAGTAGCACAAGAGCCCAATAATGTTTTTTGAAATTGGCTATTATGCCCTAATCCATAGGTTGGATCAGAGAGGTAGTGTTTGGTGGGAGGAAGACAGCCTGACATCATCACTGTGTGCAGCACAACTATCACAAAGCAACAAAATCTGATGCTTTTGTGCCCGCATTCTAGTGTCTAACTTCTTTAGCCACTGCTTCCAAATTTCCCCAGTCATCCATGAATTTGCGTTAGCCTCGTATGACACAGGAAGTCGCTTAACATTCTTGAAGCAACGGGGCTGTTTGCTCTTTCCAATGACGAGGGGTTCCAACTTCTCACTCCCATCCATATTGCAGCAAAGGATGATCGTCAGTCGGTCCTTCAACGTTTTACTTCCTGTAGTTTCGGCTTGTTTGAATGCAAGTGTTCCATCAGGAATCGCTCGCCAGTAGAGACCGTTTTCGTCAGCATTGAAAATGTCACGAGGTGCAAATTTTCAGCACCAAAGTCACCAGCGTCTTGTTTTTCACCATGCTGTTTCTTGAATTTTATGTTGTTCCTCTCCTTCCATCTTTCCAACCATCCAACAGTGGCTTTGAATTCAGTTAGTCCAAGACTTTCTGCTAGCTGATTAGCTTTCTCCATAAGCAGTGGACCACTGACAGGAAACTGTCTGCTCCTGACTTCAGAAAACCACCGAAGAAGAGCATCTTCTACATCCTCAGCTTTTCCCTCCTGTTTTCGTTTCCTGTGTGGATTTGTATTGTTTTGCCAGTCTTCCAGAAGCTGATCTTTCTGCTTCAAGATACGTGAAATTTGGCTGGGATTGACACCATATTCTTTAGAGATAGATGCTTGACTTTTTCTAATTTTTTAAGAACTTCTATTCGTTCAGCCAGTGTTAAAGTCTTACAGTTGCGCGATGACGAAGACGACGCCAGTGTACACTTTAACAACTTTCTTTTGCTTATTCTGCCTGTGGCAGTTAACAACAAGATTTCAAATTTACCGCCCCTTTGTCACTTGCCAATCGGCTTCCATATTCCATGTGTGTGCTTATGCAGAGTCTTTCCTGCAGAGGAGCGGTCTTAAACCATGCATATAAGCGAATCTTGCACTTTTCAGTGGTGCGCTAAACCGAAGTTTGTCCCCGTATAAATTGATGGCACCTAAAACGGGACCGAAATAGGCCATGTAGTTAAACAGAGCTTGCACTTATCCGACGTGCACTTAAATGGAGTGCACTGTATTTATGTATGTCCCCTACCTACAACCTGTAAGTAATTAATGATTATTTGCTAAATGGATAGGAGTTCAGATGACAGATAACTGGCATTATATTAGAAACAATTCCAGGTGTAAATAATGACATTTATATGTGTATATCACATACACATGTAAATGGTGATTTAAAAAAAACTGCTGTATATGTGTGTAGATCACATCATGCAGAGATATATTAAGGAAGTGTGGCTTGTGAAACCAACAATCTATACATACGTTCTCCATTTTACTATAGGAATATATGTTGATGAGGAAAAGAGTTCCCATCAGGTTTTGCACCAGCACAGAAGCATGCACAGAAATTTTTTTTTTAAGTGCTCACTTTGGCCAAGGTTTTAAACCATGTTTAAGGGAATAATTCTCCTTAATCCCCTGTTTATTTCCAACCATAAAATGAAAAACTATAAATATTTTGGCCTCTATACTTAATTGCTACTAGTTATACATAATAGGTTTGTAAAACTGGCAGACTACATGTAGATGTAGTGAAAATTCACTGCATTCAACAGAACCTTTGTAAAATACTGTTGGAATTTCAAACTTCTGAGTACAATGGGCCTTAGTATATTTTTAAAATTCTATTACCTTCTTCCTGCAAATATTTCTCCAGACATAGACCCACACACGCGATAGTATCCAGCAGCCACACCATCCTGCAAATAAATTACAACTGAGACATCTTCACAAAAATGTGTAATAGAGATTAGAGTAGAAAAGCTGTAGTGTGAGGGGAATTATGTAAACTTTAAAAGAAATAGCTTTAGTTTGATTTGATCTCATCACTTACTGGAGCAAATCATTACATGTGGTTTAAAAGGTCAGATGATGCTGTAGATCCCATGACATTTGTTTCATGTTTATAAATAGTATGATGTCATACCCAAACAGTAATGAACTAGGAAACAAAGGGGAATTTTCTAATGGCAATTTGGAAGGGTATCGTGGAGAGCTAGAGAATGATGTGTAGAAGGTTAATGTGGTATGTCTTTATATAGCTGTTTAAAAAGTGAGTTATTGTGTCAAATCCTAAATTCCTAATCTTAAAAAGGCATAAAGTCAAAATGTGAAGACAGAAGTAATAATGGTTTTGGAAATCTGGAAACTCATAAACACATTGCTCCATATTTGATTAAAATGCATTTTATATATTACACAAATATTCATACTGTCTTCCCAATCAAAGAAACAGAAAGTGCAGTCTGTCGCAAATAATATTTTTAGGCTCTGATGGTATGCAGAAAAAAACAACACGCTGTTCTGATTAAATCGTAAACCACAAACCTAGTCTCAGACAACAAAATTTGGCTTCATCCTCTGACAAAAAGCACCTGATAAACTTTGTACAAATCTTCGTCATAAAACTTGGTCCAGTGAGTCACCGTTAATAGTATTATAGAAATAATACAGATTTTATATGGAAACTTGCATTTATACAGTTTTGTTTGAGTCTAAGTTATACTTCTAGCAACCCTGTTTCATCCATATGTAATTTACTTAAAGACAGCTTTGTCATCTGTATTCCATTTAAGGTCATAGCCAAATTCCATTGGCATGGTTTTCATTTTCTTTTTGTTCCCGTTTTTATTTGTTTGTTCATTGTGAGACTAGCTTGCACTATATGAAAATAGCATGCACTATTCCCAAACCAGTAAAATAAAAAATTAAAATGAATTGGATTTTTGGTGGGTGGGGCTATTTGTTTCATTGTTTCAAAAAAGTGCACATCTTCAAAGTTTGTATCTCTTAACAAACTTTAGCAATATAGAAACAGTCAAGGTGACATTTAATTTTGCATTACTTTAGAACGACTGTAAATGTGGGATTCTCTGTTTTAAACAGGTGAAATATAATTTTAGCATTCCCTGATATATTCTCCAAAGTAGGAGTAGGTAAACTTTAGTCCCTAGGCACTGATGCACTTGGGTTTTTAAGGTATCCCTAACGAATATACATAACAGAGAATTGTATGCACATTATTTCAGTTGTATGAAAATATATCTTATGCATATTCAGGAGGATTATCCTGCAAACCTGAGTGGATTGGGGTTCAAGAGGACTGGAAGTTGCCTGTCTGTCCTCGAAAGAGCACCATGTTCACACACTGGGTCAGGAGACTGCATATTCTGTTGAGAATAATACTGGCATTTTCTGGAAAAAGCTAGAAGTGTTTTCTGTTGATGCATAGAACCTCCTACACAGTGGCAGCTCTACACCATCTCTATTTTCATTTTTCCATTGACCTAGTTGGATGCTCTCAAGTATATTCCATTACACCAATTCAATATTTGTGCTTTTCTGTTGTAATTTTATCCTCCTTGTTCCACTTAAGGTTTTGGCTGTTTCGAAGTTGTATTTTTTTTTCTTTTGTTTTGTTTTCAATATACAGCTGAAACAATCCCTTCCCGTCATCTTGATGTTTCAGTGAGAGTAAAAAAAAAAAACAGTTAAAGATTTGTGTTTTTTTTTTCATTTTTTTTTTAGTCTTAGTATTTTTATTAATTTTTTTGAAAGAACAATAACAGGTAACAGTATTAGTAATACAATGCAATTAACTATAAAGTTTAGATTCAACATTAGGAGCTTAAAGAAGAAAAAGAAAAAGAGGGAGAAAGAAGGAGAAAAACCCCCCACTGAGGATTTAAGATAATTCATGCATATATCACAATTGTTAGCAATAGGAACAGTTCTCATTTTACTTCTTTAAGACAACAAAGGAGACCATTTTTCCTTATATATATATTTTTCATTTTTAATTTGACTTGCATCTGTTTTTCCCCCACCATGTCAATCAAATAATCCAGCTGTTTCCAATTGTGTTTGTTTTATGTTTACTGAGCTTCTTACGGAATGGAGGAGGGGCCTAGTGGTTAGAGTGGTGGAATTTGGTCCTGAGGAACTGGGTTCAATTCCCACTGCAGGCACAGGCAGCTCCTTGTGACTCTGGGCAAGTCACTTAACCCTCCATTGCTCCATGTAAGCCGCATTGAGCCTGCCATGAGTGGGAAAGCACGGGGTTCAAATGTAATAAAATAAAAAATCTTCTTCAAATGCGTACGGTGGTAGTTATTAAGATGTGGTAAAAGTTGGAGTGGATAATCTGTGATAGGTCAGTACTGCAGGTTAGTCACTGCTCACTATGTGAATAATGCAGCTTGCAATCACCTCACAAGATGCGCTACTGATAGTGCCCAAGAGCATCTGGCTGTAAAGCTGCAGCTTAGTTCTCTCAGGTTTTCCTTAAAGGGGCCAACTTGTGATTTTCTGAGCTGTGCAGTCGCTTTCCCCATACTTCTGATGGCCCCTCAATCACATAACCCCTCCCAATGGCCTCCCCCAAGCAACCTAAGGTTCTCTCTCCTTCCCATAGGCCCCTTCCCCTTCACTCCTACCCCTTGATGGTGCCAGGTTCAAAATGGCACCGATGTCCCCAAGCATTATTCTCATGGTACAACTGCTAGGGTTCAAGCTGCAGCCCTTTTGATGATTGATGAGGGACTTTGGGAGAGGCACCTTGATTTTGGGGAAGAGCTTCAGGGAGTATGTGATTTGGAGTCCATGAAGGGCAGGGAGAGGGACACGGGCAGCTCAGGACATCACACACCGGCCTCTTTCAGTAGCACCTAAGAGCACTGGGTCGCAGCTCTGTAGTCCAAACAGAAAAGTACCAGAATAAGTAGACCTGTGTTATTTACTGCAAGCTGCATTATTCAGCTTACTTAGTAATGAGCTGTTTTGCATGCATTGCATGTCATTACTGTTTAACCTAGGATACCTCATATTCACCGAGGACAAGCAGGCCTGTTGTATTCTCACAGCTAAGTTATGTCATCTGACGGAGCCTGGTGCGGACGCTGGCTTGCGAGATTAATGTAGAATTTTCTAGCAGCATCCCACTACTCTCGTCCGAAATGTGAGCTCAAGTCCCTTAGTCTTCAATTTTCCACAGAGCAGGGAGGATGCGTCATCGTAGTGTTTTCCCAGTGCATTCTTTTCCTCTGATTATTAATGCCTTCCTGTGCAGGTATTTTTGTCCCTTTCACAATTATTAATTGTTCTTTATTTTATTCTGTCACCCTTTAAGTTTTGTAGTGTTTTCAGCTCTTCAAGTTTCCTTGTTTTTTCGTGAGTTGCTAGGCCCATTTAGGCTGGAGCACTGACATCAGTTTGAATGCTGTCCCTTTTTTACAGTTCACAGTTGAATTTAATTTGGTCGCAATTCTTTTCTCGATGTCTAAGAAAACCCCCTCAGTGGCTTCAAAAAGTGCACCCAGTGTAATTGCGTGATTTCTTTGATGGATCCGCACTCTTGATGCATTGGGTGCCTTGGGCCTGATCATGAGCCTAACTCTTGTTCTCTCTGTTTGCAAATGCAGTTAAAGACACAGAGGTTGTGGTAGGTCAAGCAGGAGAGACTTTTTGAATCTCAATGGATTGACAAGTATCGAGGAGGTATCCACCTCTTTGAACATTCAGCGCTGAGAGTAGGCCGCAGGACCGGTCAGCACTGGACCCAACACAGAGCAATGTTGAGCATCGGAGGAAGCTCAAAAAGCATAAGCATTAGTCCTGTTCAATGCATGGTGCCTGGAACTTCAGGACATCGGCATCGCCGGTACCCAAGAAGCACCAGAAGTAGGAGGAGTGCTCCCCCTCTTTGGTAGAGGTGCCTGTGTGCAAGTCTCTGAGAAGCCAGGTTCCTGCTTCCAGTTCAGCACTAACACCTTCTCAGGCTGCCTCTCTCCTGGCTCCCCTGCCTTAGCTGATGTCTTTTTGCGATGAGCAGTTCCGAGCCATGCTCAGGGAGGAGCTGGCGTAGATGCCGCAGTTACAATCTGTTCAGGCATCGAGGGCAGTTTCGCCAACTTCGGATCAACCCAGATTCTTCCTGAGGCTCCATCCATTCTTATGGATAGATTCTTGGTGCTGGCACCTCAAAGGGTGTCAACATTGACTCTTGCGGTACCACTCTTGACATCAGGGGAGGAAGCTTCCACAGAATCTGAGGGTAGGGCTGTACCTTGATCCTGTTTGTGGTGTGGACATGGTTCCACTGAGCCAAGGCAGGTACAGACTCACTCAGTCCGGTCTTGAGTATGGTGAGGAGCCTGACTGGAATTACTCATGGGACTCAGAAGACCTCATTACTTCTCATGTTAATACCCTTTAAAATGCGTTAAGGAGAAAATAATAACAATATAGTTTTACAATCTGTATATGAGATTAAAGAGCAAAAGGAACTTCATGTCATGACAGGAAAGAGAAGAGCTATTCTTTGAAAGATATCCATCGCTGACCATTATAAAGGAGTTTGATTTCACAAATACTTATATTTCTAGATTTATGTCTCGGACATATCACCTGCAAGTCTCACTCTTGGGGCTGTCAACCAGGGCAATAAAAGGTGAAAATGACTAGCTTCTTAGCCCACTACTCTAACCACTGTTCCACTCTACTCAAAGTATGTGCTTGCATAGTCCCCATATTTACTCATAACAAGCTTGCATTGCCATACTCGCAGCTAGACACTGCAGTTTCCCACACACTGCTTCTAGAGAGGTGAAGTGTTGGAGGAAGGCCATGAACAAAGTTCCCAGGGCAGAGAGAGAAGTGTGACTCATTGAAGGTGTGGGTAGAGTGGAGAAAAAAAGTAAATGGGAGTCTGTGGTAGGATGGACGAGTTTGGATGGTATCCAGAGAGTTCCCACCTACCAGTTCCCCCTTTTCAATTCCTACTTAGGATTATGACCAATTCCCACTCAAGGGGGACAATTCCTTCCTGGGACTATACCCTCCCAACTATTTCCCACCCTACAAAGCTTTTTTCTTACAATGATCTAGTTTTTTTTTTTTTTTCGCTGGTGTTGGTGGTATCGCGTCACTACCGGGAAGATCGGGCAGTGGTGACGCTTGGAATCTCTGACAGGCAGCAAGGTTGTGTTACAAAAGCTTGTTTTGTAGATTTTGTTTCTGGTGGGACTTGGTGTGTGTCAGGGAGTGGAAAAAGTTAGTAAATTTTTTAAAAATTTAGTTCTTAATAGTCTGTTTCCGGTGGGAGTTTTTTTTTATTTATTTTGTTTCTTTTTCCAAATGTTTTATTTGTTTGGGTTGTTTTTTTTTTTGTTTTTTTTTTTGTAATTCTGTAAATTTCACTTGGGATAGTGTTGGGGAATGGTATAAATTATTTTAAATATTTTTCTTGGTGTGGTATGGCAAATGAAAGGTTATGTTTTGGGGTGGGTATGGGGGGCATTGTCCCCCCAAACGATCTGGAAGAGGAAAGGGAAGGAGATTGTCCTAGAGTGTTTTGCATTTTTTGGGTTATAGATGGGAATTGTCCTCCCTGCTGTGGTAGGAATTTGTTCGGTGGGAATTGTCCAGATGTGAATTGGTGGGTAGAAACTGTCCAGGTGGGAATTGACCTAGAACCATTTGGATTGGCCCTATATAACCTTAATCTGGCCTTGGTTCTGCTTCCCTTGAGGAAATATGTCAGACAGCAGTGTGCAGTTAAGTCCTCAATTCACATGGCTCTATGTCTGGATAAATTTTTCCTGTTGCAGTAGTAAGTATGAGCTGATGTGCGTGTAATCTTTTTGAGGATGTGAGCCCGATTTCCTCTCCTATTTCCCATTTTAAGTTTTCAAGGTTTTTTTTTTCTGTCAACAAAATTCAAATCATTTTATTCCAAACCAATATTCCTGCTCATTGGCATTTCTTCTTGGTTTCTTAGTTTTTATGGTTTTTGTTCGATTGAAGGCAGTCCTTATGCAACAGACCTCTCCTAAAGGGTTGGGGCTGAGGATGACCCAAGAGGCTGGTACACTACAAATTGGTGGTGTCTGTGGCAAAAACACTACAATCTTCTTTAAAACCCTTTCCCAAACACACAGATCAGTGTAAGAGTCTCCTGATAGCTGACTATAAAATTAGAATAAAGTATCTGAGCAGTTACAATGGTCTCACTGAAAAAATGAATAACAGAGGCTAATATTTAACTAAAAGTCTAATTTATTTCACCCTTTCCATGTGCAAAAATATATGCAGTTAACAGGTCTATGAAAATACTGAGGCAGAAAGTCCATAAAAATAAAGTAAGACAGTTGCAGAAGATATCAACGGTGTTCAATATATTTACAGTCCTTGGTTTCCTGTATTCTCTTGTCGGTAATAAATAGAAATAAAACAAAACATAGAAAAGAAAATAAGATGATACTTTTCAAAAAATGTATTGTTCAATTAAAAAGGTGTATTATTTTTTTCTCTGTTTTTGTTTTATTTGTATTTATTACTTTTAAAAGTGGACTAATATGGCTACCACACCACTTTACTGCATTCTCTTGTACTCCTTTGCTGATGGATGAGTGCCATACCCTCTCTGCTCCTCTAAAAATACCAGACAAACTCAATATCGTAGAAAGCAGTTCCTACAGCTTAAGTCCAAAACTTTGGCTTTGGGAGCTACATTTTTGCTTAGATTTTCTTGTAAGTACGTGGTCAGTTAAGGGAATAATAAATGTTTTCTCAGATCCTGCCCCTGTGGAATCTTTTCTTTTAGATAAGCCTGTTCTTCCAGATGTTAATACTTAATTTTAATTTGCAGTAGTTAGGGAATATATGGATGGTAATCAGTAGGATTTTCTATCCATTGCTATATTTATAGGTTTTGTTAGTTATCTTGTTTGAGGCCCACATGATGGTGAGTTCCATAATGTGGCCTTTAACTGAATTATGTTCTTGCAATGATTGTTTCTATTGAGTTTCTCATATTTTTTTTAATTTTTATTTATAAATTTTCAGTATTACGTTCATTTACCATAAATGCAGTGAAATAACTGGAACATAACATAAAAAGAAATACTTATTCCCTTAAACAAGGTTAGGAAAATTCACTTCTAACTTAGTCCACAATAGTGAGACAAGATACAAGGAAATATCCAAAATCAAAGACTTATAAATCAAATCAATTAGAGCAGGGAGATGCCAACACTCGCAGCCAATTTGTCCAGCATATTTTTAACCTGTATGAGCATTCAAGGTAGAACCTCTTTCTTCATCTTCCTTGGATATTATAAATTCCTGCAATTTCATCGGATCAAAGAACACATAATTTATTGAATTTAAAGACACTAAACATCTACATGCAAATTTTAATATATATGTACCACCCAAAGAGAGTATTTTTGGTTTTAACCCCAATAATTCATGTCTTCTTTTTTGTGAAGTATTTGGACCTTGGCACCAAAGAACATTGCATTCATATGTCTGAAATATATTCGAAAGATATTATTTCTGTCTGGTTTCAAGAGTTGTTCGTTCTGTTACTACCTCTAAAGAGCTCTCCAAAAATTCAGTTAGATTGAGTTTCTCATATTTTTATGTGAGTTTTTCTTTGTATGTTTAAAAGTCAGTAGGGCATGGAATATACCCAGGTCTCCAATTCTTCACTCTCGTGCTCCTTTTAGTCAGTGCTATCTTTCAGTGCTCCCAGTAGATCTTTCTTTCCTTTCTATAATTTAAGGCTCATTGGCCCCGATACTCAAAGGTCCGGAATTAAAGCCAACAGCGCAAATCCTTTAGCACAAGAACAGCACAGAAAACCTAGCTCTCCAGTGTCATCTTTGGCATGCATGTTGATACGTGCGCTAGAGCCCTCTGAATATCCTACGCATATTAACGTGTGCACTAGACCAGCGCTAATCACCCTTAATGCCGGCATTAGGTTTTGAGCATTGGTTTTTTGTTCCTAGTGCTCCCCTTTAGGGCTATTCAGGAAGCGCATTCACCCAGGGATGCTCTTCTTCAGATTTGCAGTACTCACCAGATCCACCATTCTCCAGCTTTAATTCTTTCTGCATCAGGACTGTAGGCTAGCAGTAGCTTTGCTCTGGTTCTTTTTTTTTTTGAGGACAGAATCAGATCTTCCCTTCACCCTCTGTATTGTAACACACTGCCTCAGGAGACAACTACTTGAAGCCTCTTTAAATCTGCATGCTTCCTTTATAAAATTTTGCAAGGGCTGGCCCCTAATTTTTTTATACCAACGTGTGGTTTTTGCTACCTCTTCTAGAAATCATAGATTCCATAATTCCAGTTTTAATTTGTTTTCTATCCAAAAAGGACGAGATTATTAAAATGATCTTTCTATTTGTGAAATTATGGAAAGGCATCCTGCCTTTATTCTACAGTTCTTGTTTGTACTTGGATCTTAGAAAGAGAATCAAAACTTGGTTATTTAGGAAATGTGTGTTAAGTAATAATCTGTAATTGGTTTGTATTTGATGTCATATTAGATGTTATCCTGGGTTTTGTCCTAACTTCTTTTTTGTTAGCCACTTAGAACTGAGAGGTCATAGCAGCATACAAGACAGTGTGTTATGTTAGATCACATTTCATTATTATTTAATGGCACTACTCTGGAGCAGGGATCTAGAATGTTCCTCTCTTCACCACATAGGAAGGTACATTGTGGAGCCTTGCTCCAGAGTAGTGCCATTCAATAATAATGAAATGTGATCTAACATGACATAACACACTGTCTTGTATGCTGCTATGACCTCTCAGATCTAAGCGGCTAACAAAAAAGAAGCTAGGAAGCTAAGGAGATCCATTTGTAACAGATGTTCTCTGAAGATAATCACTCACTTACACCAGGGGTATAGCCAGACACCCAATTTTGGTAGACCTGATCCCAAAGTGAGTGTGCATGACACCCCACTTACTGCCACCTCCCTCCCCCCCAATCCAGCAGCTTTCCCTTTTCCCCTCTGACAATCGGGGGAGGGGTCACTTAACTCCACTCCCCCGCTCCACTTGCTACCTTTAAATCTTTTAGGTCTTTGCTGGCAGCAACTCATTGGTTACACTGACTCCAAGCCTTCCTTCTGATGTAACATTCTGGTCCCGTGAACAGGAAGTTGTGTCAGAGGGAAGGCTCGGGTCAGCATGAACAGGGGGAATGTGTCGCTGCTCATTGCCGGCAAAGAACTAAAGGACTTAAAGGTACAGGGAGGTTAGGGGAGTAGAGTTGAGTGACCCCCCCCCCCCCAAATCTTCTAGAGGGAGAGATGGGGAGAGTCTTCAGCTGGTGGGGCTTGGGGATCCCTGCCAGCCATATCGTTGCTGTGCCACTTTTGGGTGGGCCTGAGCCCACCTGTGACTATGCCACTTACACTGTCCTTTTTAGTAACTATTCTCTGTTCACATATTTTGACTGAATATGACCTCAGCTGCAGGACAGCTGCAGAGCACAAAACTTTATGCATGAGCAGAAAAGATTTTTTTAGACTTTGCAGAAATTTTGGAAATTTATTGACTTCAGTGCTATACACAAACACTTGTATGACTGCTGACTTGGGGGCCATTTTACTAATCTGCCCTAAGCAGGTACCACAGATTTTACAGTGTGGAGATTAAGTTCAATCCTGTGCAAGCTGCTTACTGTGGGTAGGAGTGAGTCGAGGGTATGAAGAAATGGAGCAGAGGAGTAGTAGTCATGGCCGAATGGTTAGGACAATGGACTTGAAATCCATTGGGGTGTCCTGGCGCAGGTTAAATTTTTACTGACTACGAGTCAGCAAATTTGTCTGACTAGTAGAGTTTTGGGAGTGGAGGAGTAGCCTAGTGGTTAGTGCAGCAGACTTTGATCCTGGGGAACTGAGTTCGATTCCCACTGCAGCTCCTTGTGACCTTAGGCGAGTCATTTAACCCTCCATTGCCCCCCAGGTACCAAAACTTAGATTGTGAGCCCTCTAGGGACAGAGAAAGTACCTGCATATAAAGTAAACAGTGCTGCGTACATCTAGTAGCACTATAGAAATGATTAGTAGTAGGAGTGGCCAGCTGTCACAACTGCCCTCATATGCAAGGCTAATCTCTAGCAGTCGTACTGCAATACTACCGCTAGGGGGTCATCAGTGCTGTTTTGGAACCTGCAGTTGATGGGGCAGGAGCAGAAGAGGACTGCTTCTGTCCCGTGCCTCTAGAGGATTAGAGATTCCCCATGGGTAAGTTCCAGTAGGGGTAGGACGGTCCAGGGGCAGAGGGAGGGCTGGCTTGGGGAAATGTGGCAGAGGCTTTGTGCCAAGGGAGAGGCTTGAAATGGGATCAAATCAGGAGGGGCTGGGGTGAATATGATTTTAAAGAGGGATTAAATCATAGGGAAGAGTTTGGGAGGGGGATGTTATTAGGGCAGTGGCCATCGTATTGGACTCTGATAGTGCAGCCACACTTACTGCCACTTCTTGAGATGTTGGTAAATGTACCTGTTATCAACCGTCTTAACAGCTAGTACGCAGTACTAATCCACCTGCTAGCTGTCACAGTCAGCTAACTCCTCCAAATAGCTCATGCCTTGCCTGGTTTCTACCCATGTTAAGCAGCTTGTTCACTTTTTACCATACTGTCTGGTTTTTAACATTCTGTAGATGTTGGCATGGGTCTGCTCTAATGACTACTGCATGGTAAAAAAAAACCTGCACTAGCCACTTAGTAAAAGGGCTCCTTAGTTTATTAAAAATTAACCTTGTTGTGTACTGTAGAGCTACTTTGTTGCAAGAAAGCTTACATTAAAACTAGTCTTTTTGTTTTAAATATTCTTGTCAGGTTCATATCAGCACTACAGGGCTTATTGTGACTCCACCTCCTAGTAGCCCTGTTATAACTGGACCTTCATTTACTTTCCCACCAGAAATCACCTACCAAGCTGCTCTTGGAGTAAGTACCATATCATAGACTTTAGGATCTTTAATTGCGTTGTTGTACGCTGCACTTAATTGTTGACTGTAAAAGTGGTTAATTAATCAATTTTGAAATTTAACAAATACGTTTTCATTTTGAGGACTCTGGCAGCTATGCTGCTGTTTCCTTCTATGCTGTTGTTGTCCCATCAGTTTCATCTTGCTCCTTTTGAGCTTCCAGCTCAATAGGAAGTGAAACATTTTGCTGCTATGATGTCAAGAATGTTCACGTACATCTACTTGGGGAGTTTTAAACATGGGGCAAGTACTTTACTCCCTTGGGAGACTTACATATGTGCACATTGGGGGCAATTCTATAAAGTGGCACCTAAAGGTAGGTGCAACTTGGGCATGTCAAAGGTGCCATTAATTGACAGGTAGATGCCTATGTGCCCTGGGCACTATTCTATAAGCCCATAGTGCCTGACCTCAAGAGGGTATATATACAGATGGAGCATGGGCATTTCTCCCAGGTACACACATAGGGCCTGATATTCAGCTGCTGGCAGGCAATGCATTTGTTGTCCACTGCCAGCATTAAACCCAGATATTCAATGCCGGGCCATATCTGGGAACTAGCAAATTAGCGTGCACAAAATAAGGTGCAATTTGTAGGATTTGGGGGATAGTGTATAGTTCCAGTAATTCTGTTTTATAGACAATAGATTTTTCCTGTTACCAGTATGATTAGAAATACAGAGGAGAGGAAATCCAAAGGCAGGGAAGCAAAAAAGCACAAGGAGCCTTCAAAATGGAGAGCGTCTCCAGGTTTATCTTGGCTGCTAAAAGGTTAACTGGCTATGCTGATATTCAGCGCTAACCAGTTAACGTTTTAGCAGTCAAAGATAGGCCTGCTATTAAAGCGGCCTATTTTGACCACTCAACATAGCCAGTTAGCCTAACCGCTAATCAGGATATTCAGCAGGAGATAACCTCTTTTTCTCTTCCCCCTCCTGTGCATCTATCTCTCTCTCCTCCCCCCTATGTCCAACCTCTCATCCCTCCTCGCTGTCTCCCATTGTCCACCATCTCTCTCTCTTTCCCCCCTCATGTCCTGGGTCCAACATCTCTCTTTCTTTCTTTCATTCTTCCTCCCCCTTCCTTACGTCCCTATGTCCAAAATTTCTTCCTTTCTCCTTCCCTTTCCTCCATACCAATGTCCAAAATTTGTCTCTCTCTCCCTTCCCTCTATTTTATTTTTTTTATTTTTGTTACATTTGTACCTCGTGCTTTCCCACTCATGGCAGGCTCAATGCGGCTTACATGGGGCAATGGAGGGTTAAGTGACTTGCCCAGAGTCACAAGGAGCTGCCTGTGCCTGAAGTGGGAATTGAACTCAGTTCCTCAGGACCAAAGTCCACCACCCTAACCACTAGGCCACTCCTCCCTATGTATCACAATGTCCAACACTTCTCCCTCCCTTCCTTCCAACCCCATGTCCAACATTTCTCCCTATCTTGCCCCCTCCCCCCATGCATCTCTCCCTCCTACTCCACCTCACCTTTATCCAACAATTCTGCCTCGAAGCATCTCACCCTTCCTCCCCCATATCTAACAACTAACCCTCTCTCTTCCCTCTACCATGTGCAGTATCTCGTTCCTTTCCTTCCCTCCACCTCCATATCCAACAGTTCTCTCTCTCAGTATTCTCATCTTCCCTCCCGTTGTCCATTCATTTCTCTGCCAGATCCTTGGTCTGAATCTCCCCTCTCCCTCTTCTACCTTCACAAAAGTCTCTCGTCAAAGGGTTGCTGGCAGTGGCAGTGATTCCCACATGCTGCCTGCAGCAGACCCGGAAGTCTTCCCTCTGCCATGTTTTGCCCAGGGAAAAACAGGAAGTTGTGTGTGTGTGTACGGGGGGAGGGGCAGGATTCAACAGAGGGGAGGCTTCAAGGTTAGCTATAGACAGTGTGTGGGAATCGCTGTCACTGCTAGCAACCCTTTGATGAGAGATGTTTGCTAATGGAGGAAGGGAGGGAGATGCAGAACCGTGGGAGCTTCACTAGCCATGGAGCCCAGCTTGCTTCGCCCACCTGTCACTGTGCCTCTGGTCCATTTAGTCCATCATCCTGCTTCCAACAGTGGCCAATCCAGGTTGCAAATACCTGGTAGAATCCCAAGTAGTAGCAAGATTCCATTCTACCTTCACTTCACCCTCCGTTGCCTCAGGTTGAAACTTAGATTGAAAGATCTCAGAGGACAGGAAAATACCAACAGTACCTAAATGTAATGCACCTTGAGCTAGTACAAAAAGGCGTGAGTTAAATGTAAATAAATTAAAAAATGAGGCAGAAGGGGAACAGCTGGCATTTTCTTGATTACTAGAATACTTAAATCATTTTTATTTATTTATTTATAATTTCAAATTTACAATTCAAGCAAAAATGCTTGTTTGGAAAAGCAGTTGAATACAATATTCGTTTTACAAGAAAATATAATAAAACTTAAATCATTTTTAAAGCATTACCAGTGCCAATCTTTAAAACAGAACCAGTAAAACATTTATTTTTGATATTAAAATTGGTATCTTCTCTTTGCCCCAATTAAGAGCATAAGAGTTGCCATACTGGATCAGACCAAGGATCCATCTAGCCCAGAATCCTGTTTCCACCAGTGGCCAGTCTATGTCACAAGTACCTGATAAAGTCCCAAAATGTAGCAAGATTCTATGCTGTTTAGCTTTGCTATGGAGGAAGTATTTTATTTTTCAGTGATAGGGACCTCTACAACACATTCATTCATGAGAGAAGAACTTTAATGTAGTAAACAGAGGCTAAAGAAGGCAACCTGATGTTTGTTGTGGTGATGGCAAAGATGGAACATTCATGCCCATGGATGATTAGATACGGTGATGTATGTGAATTATTCCTTGAGTATTCTGGTTGCCTTTTGAGACTGGATGAAAAGTAAGGTTCTGAGTTCCAGAGCTTTCACAGTGTAAAGATAAACCTGCTGACACTGCATTACCAGGAACTGATTAGATATGACAGTCTTTTTGACATGCTGCTAGTGATGAAAAGAAGGTTAAGAATGAAAAGATTTCTAACAAAAACAGCTTAGTTATTTTAAGCCAGGTTTGTTGTAGCAGGCTGAATAGAAGCATACACATATATTTGGCTGGAACTTCAAGGTAGATTTGTCTATCATTACCACAGGGACTTGGTTGCATTCCATTTTCTGGAAAGTTTGCAAAAACTCCTTGTTCCAGTGTCTTGTTTCATTTAACTCTGTTTCAGTCTTTCAAACTCATTGCAAAAGGTAGTCTGTTTAGGTTTTAAAGTACCTTTAAAATTTGCTGTTTGTCTTTAGGCAGGCTGTAACTTAAGATTTTATCTTCATATTAAACTCTTTTAAGATGGAAAGGCAGGGTTTTATGAGAGGTCCAAAGTGGAAAATTCTTTATATGTGATAGATTTGTTTGTTAAGTGCATCCCTTATTGAATGATAGTTCAATACAAGCTAGTAAAAAAAACTGAATTATAGTGAGGGTTTTGCACTATTGATTATGCAACCCATCTCCCGGCATTCTAAAAATTTCAGATGGCAAGTTTAGGTCCCATTTGTCTACAAAATCCTAAGTGGTGTAGAATGAGTAGAAGTGAATTGATTTTTTACTCTTTCTAAAAGTACAAAGACTAGGGGACACTAAATGAAGTTACATGGAAATACTTTCAAAACAAATAGGAGGAAATATTTTTTCACTCAGCGATTAGTTAATCTCTGGAACTCATTGCTGGAGGATGTAGTATCAGCGATTAGCATGTCTGGGTTTAAAAAAGGTTTAGACAAATTCCTGGAGGAAAAGTCCATAGTCTGATATTGAGACAGGCAAAATAACTTTCTAAAAAGTTAACAGAATGGGTGACACTTGGGATGCAGGAAAACCTAGTAAAAAGACACATCGGGTTTGAAACAGGGCTAAATTGGACTGGGGGTTCCAGAGAAATAAATGCTCTCGCCCTCCCCCCCCCCCCCCCGAAAAAATGTCCAATGCAGGTCTGTGGGAGAAACAGTTCCAACTTGTACAGCATGAAGATCAATATACCGTGTTTCATGTTTGTTTGATATACTGCAAACCAGTGAGAAACCTTTAAGCGGTTTACATAATAAAATAGAGGGGCAATGGAGTTGGGGGCAAGATGGCGGCTGAGTAAGTCGCAAGTGAAGTAGCTCCTGTCTTACGTTTCGTTTTTCCTTGAAACCTGATTTCCTGATGCCCAAAAGAAGAGGCAGACAACGCACCTGCCCGGCGGTGCAACCTATGCCCCCTCTTGGAACTTTGGATCGCTTCATGGTGCCGAGTACGGTTTTGGGAGCGTCGTCTTCACTGCCGCCGAATATGGAGAGAGGTCTCCCATTTTCGCGGCTTGAAGCTGAAACATCATGGAGCCCCGAAGAGCGTAATCCTCCCCCGATGCCGGCGGAAACCCCGGAAGCAACTCAGGAGACTCAGGACGCTCGGACGTCGATGGGGTCTCCTGGCACGGGCGCTGCTACGGGATCACAGACGCCGATGGACCCCGCAACTGTATTAGCGGGTGAACAAGGGGAGAGTGTCTCTGGAGAAAATCTGGCGACGGGAGGAACCCAGCTACCGAAGAGTCCAATTGCAGACTTACCAAGTAAGTCCTTATTACCCCAAAAACCAAAGGAGATAACTTTAGAGTCAATTTGGGAAGCTCTAGTTTGTCTAGAAGCTTCTTTTGGTTTGAAATTTACATTTGTTACTCAACAGATTGAATCCTTGTCTGGAAAACTACCCTCTTTGGATCAAAAAATGGAAACTTTGTGTAAAGATAATGAAAATAATTCCAAAGCTATACAAAGTTGCCAACAGCTGCAAGCTAACCTGATTAAGGAAAACTTATACCTACAAAATAAGGTTGAAATGCTTGAAAACTACCAACGCTCAAATACTCTTAGACTGCTAAATTTTCCAAAGCAGCTGTCTATATCACCTCTTATTACCTTTAAAAAATATCTCACAGAAGTATTGAAAGTACCCGAACAGTCATATCCTCCTATCTCAAAGATATTCTATGTAACGTCTTATCTGAAGAGAGACTCCGAGCAAGTAGAGAGAGTAATGCCCCCAGTAGAAACTGGGGATGTAAACCTGACACAAATGATAGAAGATGATATGGCGGGTCTTACGTCAGCAACACTCAAAGTTACATTTATTCTACAACCTGATAGAGACTGGATACTAAAGCAATATTTTTTGCATAGAGAACAGAATTTCCTAGGTTATAATATAAGAATGTACCCAGATGTCTCAAAGGTAACGCAGAAGAAAAGACAGGAATTTCTTAAACTTCGACCAAAAGCATTGCAATTGGGAGCATTGTTTTGGTTAAACTTTCCATGCAAATGTGTTATAAAGTTAAACTCTGTTAAATACATATTTTATGATTCTAAACAATTGAGCTCTTTTTTGGACTCTAAGTTAGCTGGCTCACCCGTTTCGCTACCAGGACCTGTAATAACTTCTACGCCGTAAAGTTATATACTCGGACCTTCTGCTCAGCCACCTTTTACTTAGTTGTTATTACTATAATTTTCCTGATGCATAGTTTAGTATTGCCTCCAAATTGTGGACTAAAGATGAGAAATAGATCATGATTTTGTTTAATCTAGATTGTTTCAAGTAATTCCCTTATGTTATAAATGACTAATAGTCATCTTTGCTGACTTCAAGAATTGTACTTGAATTAAAATGTGAAAAGTGATAAATAAAATAATTAAAAAAAAAAATAGAGGGGCAATAAAACAATATATACTCATAAACAGAGACAAACAACAAGATCAGAGGACATAATACACAATCATAGACACAGGCAAAGACTAACAAGCAATAAAAGGAAAGAACAAAAGACCTAGAACTGCAATATATTAAATCTAATACATAGAGATACGAGAGGAACGATACGGGAGGTGATATATAAGTCATACTGCTATCACAAACTAAGCCAGTATTTAGTTGTGGCAGAGAAGCTTCAGCTACTCCTTGTGGAAACATTGGATCATTAAAAAAAAAAAAGATTTTGAGAGATGCTTTGAATTTTTTAAAAGTAGATTCGGGTTGAATGTCTAGAGCAGGATTGTCCAACCTTTTTATATTGGGGGCCACATTTTATATTTTGTAACATTTGGAGGGCAAAAACATGCACCGTTGTATTTTGCTGCACGTTTCATCACATAGTGACAAAATATGATGGTGTATCATCTCTTTCCCTGCTTTCACCCAGTCTCTGTTTTGCTCATGTAACCTCCCTTAGCCATCAACCAGTCTCTCTCTCACTCATATAACCCTACCCAGCCTTCATCCAGTTAACTCCCCCACATACACCAAGCTATCACCCATTTTCTATTCCCTCGCCTGGCTGTAAGCACCACAGGAATTGCCAAGCTTCCAAGGGCCAGAATAAAGCACATGGTGGGTCGGGTTCTGGCCCGCGGGCTGTGGGTTGGAGAAGCCTGGTCTAAAGGAAGAATATTCCAGAGAGTAGGAATCTGTGCCCCAGGCGTGTCCAACCCTTTTCAATTGGGGGCCACATTTTACATTTGGAGGACCCATCTTGGAAAAAAAAAGGGCGTCCCTGACGAGCATTTGGACGACTTTACCTGGTCCAGTTTTTCTTACGACAAAGGCACAAAAAGGTGCCTGAACTGACCGGATGACCTCCCCTTACTCCCCCAGTGGTCACTAACCCCCTCCCACCCTCAAAAAAGAACTTTAAAAATATTTTATGCCAGCCTCAAATGTCATACTCAGGTCCATCGCAGCAGTATGCAGGTCCCTGGAGCAGTTGGAGTGGGTGCAGTGCACTTCAGGCAGGCAGACCCAGGCCCATCCCCCGCCTTACCTGTTACACTTGTAGTGGTAAATGTGAGCCCTCCAAAACCCACCACAAGCCCACTGTACCCACATCTAGGTGCCCCCCTTCACCCGTAAGGGCTATGGTAGTGGTGTACAGTTGTGGGTAGTGGGTTTTGGGGGGCTCAGCGCACCCGGTAAGGGAGTTATGTACCTGGGAGCTTTTTCTGAAGTCCACTGCAGTGCCCCCTAGGGTTCCCAGTTGGTGTCCTGGCATGTCAGGGGGACCAGTGTACTACGAATGTTGGCTCCTCCCACGACCAAAGGGTTTGCATTTAGTCGTTTCTGAGATGGGCGTCCTTAGTTTCCATTATCACCGAAAATCAGAAACGACCAAATCTAAGGACGACCATCTCTAGATCTCTAGGGACGACCTAAATGTCAAGATTTGAGCGTCCTCGACCGTATTATTGAAATGAAAGATGGACGCCCATCTTGTTTCGATAATACGGGTTTCCCCGCCCCTTCGCCAGGACGTCCTCAGGAAAACCTGGGCACCCCTTTTGATTAAGCCCCTTCACGTCAGCAATAGCCCGCAGTCGAGTACTGAATCTGTGACCAATGTAGCCGAGAGGGGGGACAGGGGGGACAAAATTCCCTGGGCCTGGGCCTCCAAAGGGGGCCCGGCGCGGCAGTCCCCTCCACCTGTCCCCCTCTGTCCATCACCGGGCCGGGCCCCCCTGAATTCAAATCATAGCGCCTCACCTCGACCTCACTCCGTGTGAAAGAAGCGCAGCAGCGGCAGTCTGCAGATCGCCTCCCTTCGGGCCTTCCCTCCCTGTGTTCCGCCCTCACGCAAGTTACATCAGACGAGGGCAGGACACAGGGAGGGAAGGCCCGAAGGGAGGCGATCTGCAGACTGCCGCGCTTCTTTCACACGAAGCGAGGTCGAGGTGATGCACTATGATTTGAATTCAAGGGGGCCCAGCCCGGTGGTGGACGAGGGGCGGCGACGATGACCTCGGGGGGTGGGGCCCCGGTGGCGACCTTGCCCCGGGCTCGGCCCAGTCTCTCGGTGGCCCTGCCCCCCCTTCTCTCCCTCATCTCTCATTGTACAGCCTTCTCATTCCCAACTCCAAAAGCTGTCTGCCTATCCTAATGTAGTAGCAGCACACTAGCCCTGTATCTCCTGAGCCTTTCTGGTTCAAAAACCATTGTTGGTGGCTTGATATGTGATACAGACAGAAGAGGGCACAGGCAGTGTGAAAGGAAAGACTGTTGCATCACTGTTTATAGAATACCAGTTCAGTATTGTAACAACTGATGCAGTACTGGGAAAATGGTTCTCTTCTAGTGATAATTTGTAATTATCGGATCAAAGTGAAATGAATTATAGCAGAAGGCTAATTCCTTTACTGTAACTTGTAAGTGCTTACTTGTTCTTTAATAATAGTTTCAAGTCACATTGTTAAGTTAATTGACAATTGGAGTGCTTTTTATCTTCTCAGTTGTCTGTTAATGGCTTTCTCAACAATATATTTCCAGCAGTTTCTCCTTTTAGAATGTTGTGCCATTGCAAAATGCAGAGTTGATGCAGAATTTCCCTGCACATCAGAATTAACTGTTGCTGCACTACAGCTGGCCTTTAGGATACCAAATAATAGGAAACAGACTGGGCGGTCACGTGATGCGCGGTGGGTAGCGGCTGTGTTCCAGCGCTGCTCCGGGTCCCTCACCCTCACTTTAGCAAATAAAAACAAACTTTACCCATCTATATGAAGTAATATCGCTACCTGTGCTGAGGTAAGCAGTGCATGGATCAGTTTTTGCTCCCGATGCCGTCCAGAGTGTCTCATCGAAGTTCAAAAGTGGAAAAAGAAAACTCCCCATCGCTAGGGACGAGTTCCAAGATGGTGCAGGTGACGCGTGAACCCAGTGGGGAATTTCATGAAAAGCAGCTGACGCAGATCACGGAGGCGGTGGGAGCGGCACTGAGATTTGAAGTGTTGACCGGCCAGCTGAACAAACTAGAAGCAACGCTGACAGACACGATAAAAAGAACGGGTGAAGCAGAAAAACAGATATCGGAGCTTGAGGATACATGGGCCCATTGCGAGCCAGAAGTTTCCTGCCTGAAAGAGCAGCTAAAAGTCCAACAAGAAAAACTAAAGGACATTGAAAATAGAACGCGAAGAAGCAATTTAAGAATTGTTGGCCTGCCTGAGAAGTTAGCAGATAAATCACTGGGTCACATGCTTGAACAATGGCTGAGTAAGGAGTTTGCCCTCTTGGATAGCTATGGGGCGTTGTGTATTGAGCGCGCCCACAGACTGGGGAGGATACACCCAGATAAGCAGAAACCTCGAGTGGTCATAATAAAGGTACATAATTATCTCCATAAAGAAGAAATCCTACAGGGATACAGGCTGAAGCGCGAGTCTTTGACCTATGATGGAGAGCAGATCCGGATTTTCCAAGATTATTCTGCAGGTGTTCAGGAAAGACGACGGCGCTTCCATCCAATCTGCTCATCTATGGTGGAAAAGAAAATCCATTTTATGCTCTTGTACCCGGCAATCTTGAAGATTCAGCATGCAGGCAAGTGGCGCTCCTTTGAGTCGGTGTCCGACGCGCAGGACTTTATAAACCAGGAGCTGCTTCCAAGTACAGGGTGAAGGCCTCGGAGAGGTATTTACTATCTAAGTTGGGATGGAGGCCCAGAACAGGGACATGGAATCCTGGTACTTGAAAGGAGAGATGGACGGTGATAAGGGATTGCTGAAGTTTGACAAGGAGCATGTTATGTGAAGGTGCAAAGTAAATGTTACTGAATAACTGTTCGATGTTGTTCTGTGCATGTTTTGGCAATGGTTCAATGTGGGGTGATCGGTGTGAAGAGTTTAGGATTAAATAGAGGGAGATTATCCACAAAGGGATTAAAGAGAAGAGGGGGGTGGGGACCCTAGCAGATACATGACCTGGCTGGTGGACGGCCGCTCATCAGACGTAGATGGGGGACATAGAGGGAGGGGAAACACAGGGAATAAGGGTTAAAGAAGGTAGAAGATCTTCATGGGTAGGTGGGTGTGGGGAATGGAGGGAGAAGGGCAGACTTGTTGGGGGGGGGGGGAGAGAAGCGGAAAGGGATCATTCGTATAAGATTCATCCTAGTAGGGGGTATGTCAAATGTGGTATTATGTGTGTACTGGTATTAAGGCAATGGGAGTGGTGGTATTTCAACCTCTGGGGCAGGGCTGGGGCTCAGGGGTTCTACTTTATTTCTTTCCCGATATTGTGAATGTTAACTTGTTTATCACACTGTAGAATAATTACCTGGAACGTGGGGGGGGATTTCCTCCCCGATTCAAAGGAAAAAATGTTTAGCACACTTAAAGCGTTGCAAGGCAGACATTGCCTGTATACAGGAATCCAGGCTAACAGATCAGGAGCATGAGAAACTCAAGCAAGGGTGGGTGGGGCAAACTCTGTATGCCTCCCCTGATGGACGAAAAGGGGGAGTAGCAGTCTTGTTCCATAAACAGTTGGCTTACACTGCAGACAATTTTGAAGGATCCTATGGGACGATATATTTTGAGTAAGTTATGGCTACAGGGCAGAGAGTTATTCCTACTTAATGTTTATGCCCCCACTCCCTTTGATGGTCAGTTTTTCCCAGAGTTGCTAAGAGTTCTCACTCCATTTCAGGGGAAGAAGATCATTGTCGTGGGGGATATGAATGTAGTGAAGGACCCCCAGGAGGACTGTACAGGTGATCGTAGGAGTGGGTTTCAGAGGGGCAGGGAAAAAGGGATGTTATGCGAGTTTGCGGCCTCTCTCTCTGTGGTCCATGCATGGAGGCTCTTGCACCCGGATGAACGAGACTTCTCGCACAGGTCCAGAGCTCATGGAACGTGGGCCCGCCTTGACTACACGCTGGTGAGCGCAGATCTTTTTTCAGGGGTGGTGGGGGCAGTCATAGAAGAGGTAGTGATTTCGGACCATGCACTAGTGTGGTTTGAGATGGAAGCTCCAAGAAGTTTCTCCCCAACTAAGAGTTGGAGATTTCACAGCTATTTATCAAAAAATAAAGACTTCCAAAAGTTCTTACAAGCGAAATGGGAGGACTAAGTGGCACATAATAAAGTGCATAAATCTAACCCGCAGTTATTCTGTTGTGCCACCAAGGCAGTATTGAGGGGGGATTTGATTGCATATATAGCTGTGAGACGTAGAAAACACGCAACTAGTCTGATCCACTTAAACCGACAACTGCGAAGAGCCGGGCGCAGATATGTAGCCTCACCTACAGAGGCTCACAAAGATAACTACATGTCCAGGCGACTGTTAATTCTTTATTGCATGAACAAATGCAACAGAACACATTATATCAAAAATATCGTTTGGTCAGATTTGGGAATAGATCGGGGGGAATGTTGGCTAGATTGGTAAAAAAGAGTGGAGGAAATCGAACAATATCAGCGTTGAAAGACAAAAAGGGTAATGTCGTGAATAGGCCTGATGGGGATACAAGATATACTGATATATCTTTATGTGGAAAAAGGGTCGGCACCATGTGACCAGGTGAGAGATTTCCTGGATCGAGCAGGGATGCCTCGCCTTAGCAATGATGCAGTGGCTAGATTGGAAATGCCCCTACAGCCAAAAGAGTTGCAGTGCGCCATTAAAGGGCTGAAACCCTTCTCGGCTCCAGGGGTAGATGGTTTTTTGGGCGAGTTTTATAAAATATTACAATTTTCCCTATTGGGCCCGCTGTTTGAGTATCACCTATCGGTTAGAGAAGTAGACAGATCGTGGATGCTTTCCAAAGTGTTTTGCTCAGACAAATGGTGACGGAACCCACGAGGGAGGGAGCGACGCTGGATCTGGTGCTCACAAATGGGGATAGCGTGTCAAATGTCCGAGTGGGTGCCCACCTGGGCGGCAGTGACCATCAAACGGTTTGGTTTGATATGACTGCTGTAGTGGAGGGCAGCCACTCAAAACTCAAAGTCCTGGATTTCAAGCGTGCTGACTTTAGTAAAATGGGAGAATACCTGAGGAAGGAGCTGATGGGCTGGGAGGAAGTACAAGAAGTGGAAGGACAGTGGTCCAGGCTGAAAGAAGCTATAAATAGGGCTACAAACCTTTATGTAAGGAAAGTAAATAAAAGCAAGAGAAAAAGGAAACCGATATGGTTCTCCAAGCAAGTGGCTGAGAAAATAAAGGCTAAAGAGTTGGCGTTCCAGAAATACACAAAAACTCAAGAACAGGAACACGGGAAGGAATACCGGAGGAAACTGAAAGAAGCCAAGAGAGAGATACGTCTGGCAAAAGCGCAAGCGGAAGAACAAATGGCTAGAAATGTAAGGAGGGGTGACAAAAGTTTCTTCAGGTATATTAGTGAAAGAAGAATGACTAAAAAGGGAATTGTGAGACTAAAAGATACTGCGAACCGCTATGTAGATAGTGATGAAGGAAAAGCAAATTTGCTAAATAGATACTTTTGTTCTGTTTTCACAGAAGAAAATCCTGGAGCAGGACCGCGATGGACTGGAAAAAGTACAAATGATAGTGGAGTGGATACAGCATCATTTACAGAAGAGAGTGTGTATGAACAACTTGTAAAGCTAAAGGTGGACAAAGCCATGGGACCGGACGGGATCCACCCCAGGATATTAAGGGAGCTCAGAGAGGTCCTGGTGGGTCCTCTTAAAGATTTGTTTAATAAATCCTTGGAGACAGGAGATGTTCCGAGGGATTGGAGAACGGCGGAGGTGGTCCCTCTTCACAAAAGTGGTGATAGGGAAGTAGCTGGAAACTACAGGCCGGTAAGCCTCACTTCGGTTATTGGAAAAGTAATGGAAGCAATGCTGAAGGAAAGGATAGTGAATTTCCTGGAAGCCAATAAGTTGCATGATCCGAGACAACATGGTTTTACCAAAGGGAAATCGTGCCAAACGAATCTCATTGAGTTTTTTGATTGGGTGACAGGAGAATTGAATCAGGGACGAGCTATGGACGTACTACTTAGATTTCAGCAAAGCTTTTGACACGGTTCCCCACAGGAGGCTTTTAAATAAACTGGATGGGCTGAAGATAGGACCTAAAGTGGTGAACTGGATTAGGAACTGGTTGACGGACAGACGCCAGAGGGTGGTGGTGAATGGAGTTAGCTCGGAGGAGGGAAAGGTGAGTAGTGGAGTGCCTCAAGGATCGGTGCTGGGGCCGATTCTGTTCAATATATTTGTGAGTGACCTTGCCGAAGGGTTAGAAGGTAAAGTTTGCCTATTTGCGGATGATACTAAGATCTGTAACAGAGTGGACACCCCGGAGGGAGTGGAAAACATGAAAAAGGATTTGAAGAAGCTAGAACAATGGTCTAAGGTCTGGCAATTAAAATTCAATGCGAAGAAATGCAAAGTGATGCACTTAGGGAATAGAAATCCACGGGAGACGTATGTGTTAGGTGGCGAGAGTCTGATAGGTTCAGACAGGGAGAGGGACCTTGGGGTGATAGTATCTGAGGATTTGAAGGTGACGAAACAGTGTGACAAGGCGGTGGCTGTATCTAGAAGGTTGTTGGGCTGTATAGAGAGAGGTGTGACCAGCAGAAGAAAGGGGGTGTTGATGCCTCTGTATAAGTCGTTGGTGAGGCCCCATCTAGAGTATTGTGTTCAGTTTTGGAGGCCGTATCTTGCTAAGGATGTAAAAAGAATCGAAGCGGTGCAAAGAAAAGCTACGAGAATGGTATGGGATTTGCGTAACAAGATGTATGAGGAGAGACTTGCTGACCTGAACATGTATACCCTGGAGGAGAGGAGAAACAGGGGTGATATGATACAGACGTTCAAATATTTGAAAGGTATTAATCCGCAAACGAACCTTTTCCGGAGATACGAAGGCGGTAGAACGAGAGGACATGAAATGAGATTGAAGGGGGGCAGACTCAAGAAAAATGTCAGGAAGTATTTCTTCACGGAGAGAGTGGTGGATGCTTGGAATGCCCTCCCGCGGGAGGTGGTGGAGAGGAAAACGGTAATGGAATTCAAACATGCGTGGGATAAACATAAAGGAATCCTGTTCAGAAGGAAAAGGTCCTCAGGAGCTTAACCGAGATTGGATAACAGAGCCGGTAGTGGGAGGCGGGGCTGGAGGTTGGGAGGCGGGGATAGTGCGGGGCAGACTTATACGGTCTGTGCCAGAGCCAGTGGTGGGAGGCGGGACTGGAGGTTGGGAGGCAGGGATAGCGCTGGGCAGACTTATACGGTCTGTGCCAGAGCCGGTGGTGGGAGGCGGGGATAGTGCTGGGCAGACTTATACGGTCTATGCCAGAGCCGGTGGTTGGGAGGCGGGGCTAGTGCTGGGCAGACTTATACGGTCTGTGCCCTGAAGAGCACAGGTACAAATCAAAGTAGGGTATACACAAAAGTAGCACACATGAGTTGTCTTGTTGGGCAGACTGGATGGACCGTGCAGGTCTTTTTCTGCCGTCATCTACTATGTTACTATGTTATACAGGGTGGGGGATTTCCTGAGTTCGCGAATACAGCACGTATCTCTCTTTTGTTGAAACCCGGGAAGGCCTCTGAGGAACCTGAATCGTACCGCCCTATCTTATTAATTAATGTTGACATTAAACTACTGGCTAAGATTTTGGCCGCTATGTTGGTGAATTATCTCCCTGACTTAATCGGGACAGCCCAAGTGGGATTTATTCCCAAACGCAACTCTGTTGTACATATTCGGACGACCCTCAGGGTAGATATCAGAAGGAACCAGTGATTGTGGCCAGTCTGGATGCAGCTAAGGCATTCGATCAAGTAAGGTGGGGGTTTCTGTTCCAGGCCCTTGACTGGGTAGGCCTGCCTAAGGGCTTTATGGAAGTGTTAAGAGCTTTATATAGTGGCATGAAGGCCCACATTGCCATTAATGGGGGGCTCTCGGAGAGCTTCAAGGTCTGTAGAGGAACCAGACAGGGATGCCCTCTTTCACTGATGCTGTTTGGCATTGTACTGGAACCGTTACTTAGATTGTTAAATTCCAGTGATGAGATTAAGGGAGTGCAATAAGGGGAACAGGAGGTAAAAGCCAAATGCAAAGCGGAGATAAGGAGGGCAAAAAAGGACTTTGAGAAGAAATTAGCGTTGGAAGCAAAAATACATAGTAAAATTTTTTTTAGATACATTAAAAGCAGGAAACCGGCCAAAGAGTCGGTTGGGCCGCTGGACGAAAATGGTGTTAAAGGGGCGATCAAGGAGGACAAAGCCGTAGCGGAGAAATTAAATGAATTCTTTGCTTCGGTCTTCACCGAGGAGGATTTGGGGGGGACACCGGTGCCGGAAAGAATATTTGAAGCGGGGGAGTCGGAGAAACTAAACAAATTCTCTGTAACCTTGGAGGATGTAATGGGTCAGTTCAGCAAGCTGAAGAGTAGTAAATCACCGGGACCTGATGGTATTCATCCCAGAGTATTAATAGAACTAAAAAATGAACTTGCGGAGCTACTGTTAGAAATATGCAATCTGTCCCTAAAATCGAGTGTAGTACCGGAAGACTGGAGGGTAGCCAATGTTACTCCGATTTTTAAGAAGGGTTCCAGAGGAGATCCGGGAAATTATAGACCGGTGAGTCTGACGTCGGTGCCGGGCAAGATGGTGGAGGCTATTATTAAGAATAAAATTGCAGAGCATATACAAAAACATGGACTGATGAGACAAAGTCAGCACGGATTTAGTGAAGGGAAGTCTTGCCTCACCAATCTAATGCATTTTTTTGAGGGGGTAAGCAAACATGTGGACAATGGGGAGCCGGTTGATATTGTATATCTGGATTTTCAGAAGGCGTTTGACAAAGTGCCGCACGAAAGACTCCTGAAGAAATTGAAGAGTCATGGAATCGGAGGTAGGGTATTATTATGGATTAAGAACTGGTTGAAAGATAGGAAGCAGAGAGTAGGATTGCGTGGCCAGTATTCTCAGTGGAGGAGGGTAGTTAGTGGGGTCCCGCAGGGGTCTGTGCTGGGTCCGTTGCTTTTTAATGTATTTATAAATGACCTAGAGATGGGAATAACTAGTGAGGTAATTAAATTCGCCGATGACACAAAATTATTCAGGGTCGTCAAGTCGCAGGAGGAATGTGAACGATTACAGGAGGACCTTGCGAGACTGGGAGAATGGGCGTGCAAGTGGCAGATGAAGTTCAATGTTGACAAGTGCAAAGTGATGCATGTGGGTAAGAGGAACCCGAATTATAGCTACGTCTTGCAAGGTTCCGCGTTAGGAGTTACGGATCAAGAAAGGGATCTGGGTGTCGTCGTCGATGATACGCTGAAACCTTCTGCTCAGTGTGCTGCTGCGGCTAGGAAAGCGAATAGAATGTTGGGTGTTATTAGGAAGGGTATGGAGTCCAGGTGTGCGGATGTTATAATGCCGTTGTATCGCTCCAT
This sequence comes from Microcaecilia unicolor, assembly GCF_901765095.1. NCBI lineage: Eukaryota > Metazoa > Chordata > Amphibia > Gymnophiona > Siphonopidae > Microcaecilia > Microcaecilia unicolor. The sequence continues at coordinate 592,960,315 of NC_044032.1, forward strand.
GGTGCGACCGCACCTGGAGTATTGTGTTCAGTACTGGTCTCCGTATCTCAAAAAAGATATAGTAAAATTGGAAAAGGTACAGCGAAGGGCGACGAAAATGATAGTGGGGATGGGACGACTTTCCTATGAAGAGAGGCTGAGAAGGCTAGGGCTTTTCAGCTTGGAGAAGAGACGGCTGAGGGGAGATATGATAGAAGTGTATAAAATAATGAGTGGAATGGATCAGGTGGATGTGAAGCGACTGTTCACGCTATCCAAAAATACTAGGACTAGAGGGCATGAGTTGAAGCTACAGTGTGGTAAATTTAAAACGAATCGGAGAAAATTTTTCTTCACCCAACGTGTAATTAGACTCTGGAATTCGTTGCCGGAGAACATGGTACGGGCGGTTAGCTTGACGGAGTTTAAAAAGGGGTTAGATAGATTCCTAAAGGACAAGTCCATAGACCGCTATTAAATGGACTTGGAAAAATTCCGCATTTTTAGGTATAACTTGTCTGGAATGTTTTTACGTTTGGGGAGCGTGCCAGGTGCCCTTGACCTGGATTGGCCACTGTCGGTGACAGGATGCTGGGCTAGATGGACCTTTGGTCTTTCCCAGTATGGCACTACTTATGTACTTATAGTAGATGACGGCAGAAAAAGACCTGCACGGTCCATCTAGTCTGCCCACGATAAACTCATGTGTATACCTTACCTTGATTTGTACCTGTCTTTTTCAGGGCACAGACCGTATAAGTCTGTGCAGCAGTATTTCCTGCCTCCCAACCACCAGTCCCGCCTCCCATCACCGGCTCCGGCACAGACCCCGTATAAGTCTGCCCTCCCCCATCCTAGCCTCTCAACCACCAACCCCTCTTCCCCCCGCCACCCAATTTCAGCTAAGCTTCTGTGGATCCATTCCTTCTGCACAGGATTCCTTTATGCCTGTCCCACGCATGCTTGAATTCCGTTACCGTTTTCATCTCCACCACCTCCCGCGGGAGGGCATTCCAAGCGTTCACCACCCTCTCCGTGAAGAAATACTTCCTGACATCTTTCCTGAGTCTGCCCCCTTAAATCTCATTTCATGTCCTCTCGTTCTACCGCCTTCCCCTCTCCGGAAAAGATTCGTTTGCGGATTAATACCTTTCAAATATTTGAACGTCTGTATCATATCACCCCTGTTCCTCCTTTCCTCCAGAGTATACAGTGGTGGAAATAAGTATTTGATCCCTTGCTGATTTTGTAAGTTTGCCCACTGACAAAGACATGAGCAGCCCATAATTGAAGGGTAGGTTATTGGTAACAGTGAGAGATAGCACATCACAAATTAAATCCGGAAAATCACATTGTGGAAAGTATATGAATTTATTTGCATTCTGCAGAGGGAAATAAGTATTTAATCCCTCTGGCAAACAAGACCTAATACTTGGTGGCAAAACCCTTGTTGGCAAGCACAGCGGTCAGACGTCTTCTGTAGTTGATGATGAGGTTTGCACACATGTCAGGAGGAATTTTGGTCCACTCCTCTTTGCAGATCATCTCTAAATCATTAAGAGTTCTGGGCTGTCGCTTGGCAACTCGCAGCTTCAGCTCCCTCCATAAGTTTTCAATGGGATTAAGGTATGGTGACTGGCTAGGCCACTCCATGACCCTAATGTGCTTCTTCCTGAGCCACTCCTTTGTTGCCTTGGCTGTATGTTTTGGGTCATTGTCGTGCTGGAAGACCCAGCCACGACCCATTTTTAAGGCCCTGGCGGAGGGAAGGAGATTGTCACTCAGAATTGTACGGTACATGGCCCCATCCATTCTCCCATTGATGCGGTGAAGTAGTCCTGTGCCCTTAGCAGAGAAACACCCCCAAAACATAACATTTCCACCTCCATGCTTGACAGTGGGGATGGTGTTCTTTGGGTCATAGGCAGCATTTCTCTTCCTCCAAACACGGCGAGTTGAGTTCATGCCAAAGAGCTCAATTTTTGTCTCATCTGACCACAGCACCTTCTCCCAATCACTCTCGGCATCATCCAGGTGTTCACTGGCAAACTTCAGACGGGCCGTCACGTGCCTTCCGGAGCAGGGGGACCTTGCGGGCACTGCAGGATTGCAATCCGTTATGTCGTAATGTGTTACCAATGGTTTTCGTGGTGACAGTGGTCCCAGCTGCCTTGAGATCATTGACAAGTTCCCCCCTTGTAGTTGTAGGCTGATTTCTAACCTTCCTCATGATCAAGGATACCCCACGAGGTGAGATTTTGCGTGGAGCCCCAGATCTTTGTCGATTGACAGTCATTTTGTACTTCTTCCATTTTCTTACTATGGCACCAACAGTTGTCTCCTTCTCGCCCAGCGTCTTACTGATGGTTTTGTAGCCCATTCCAGCCTTGTGCAGGTGTATGATCTTGTCCCTGACATCCTTAGACAGCTCCTTGCTCTTGGCCATTTTGTAGAAGTTAGAGTCTGACTGATTCACTGAGTCTGTGGACAGGTGTCTTTCATACAGGTGACCATTGCCGACAGCTGTCTGTCATGCAGGTAACGAGTTGATTTGGAGCATCTACCTGGTCTGTAGGGGCCAGATCTCTTACTGGTTGGTGGGGGATCAAATACTTATTTCCCTCTGCAGAATGCAAATAAATTCATATACTTTCCACAATGTGATTTTCCGGATTTAATTTGTGATGTGCTATCTCTCACTGTTACCAATAACCTACCCTTCAATTATGGGCTGCTCATGTCTTTGTCAGTGGGCAAACTTACAAAATCAGCAAGGGATCAAATACTTATTTCCACCACTGTACATGTTCAGGTCAGCAAGTCTCACTTCATACGTCTTGGAACGCAACTCCCATACCATCCTCGTAGCTTTTCTTTGTACTGCTTCCATTTTTTTAACATCCTTCGCAAGGTACGGCCTCCAAAACTGAACACAATACTCCAGGTGGGGCCTCACCAACGTCTTATACAGGGGCATTAAAACCTCCTTTTTTCTGCTGGTCACACCTCTCTCTATACAGCCTAGCAACCTTCTCGCTACGGCCACCGCCTTGTCGCACTGTTTCATCGCCTTTAGGTCCTCAGATACTATCACCCCAAGATCCCTCTCCCCGTCCGTGTCTATCAGGCTCTCCCCACCTAACACATACGCCTCCCTTGGATTTCTACTCCCTAAGTGCATCACTTTGCATTTCTTCGCATTGAATTTTAATTGCCAAACGTTAGACCATTTTTCCAGCTTCTTCAGATCTTTTTTCATGTTTTCCACTCCCTCTGGGGTGTCCACTCTGTTGCAAATCTTGGTGTCATCCGCAAAAAGGCAAACTTTACCTTGTAACCCTTCGGCAATGTCACTCACAAATATATTGAACAGAATGGGCCCCAGCACCGATCCCTGAGGCACTCCACTACTCACCTTTCCCTCCTCCGAGTGAACTCCATTCACTACCACCCTCTGGCGTCTGCCCGTCAACCAGTTCCTAATCCAGTTCACCACTTCGGGTCCTATCTTCAGCCCTTCTAGTTTATTCAAGAGCCTCCTGTGGGGAACCGTGTCAAAAGCCTTGCTGAAATCTAAGTAGATGACGTCCATAGCACGTCCTTGATTTAATTCTCCCGTCACCCAGTCAAAGAATTCAATGAGATTCGTTTGGCACGACTTCCCTTTGGTGAAACCATGTTGTCTCGGATCTTGCAACTTATTGGCTTCCAGGAAATTCACTATCCTTTCCTTCAGCATGGCTTCCATTACTTTTCCAATAACCGAAGTGAGGCTTACCGGCCTGTAGTTTCCAGCTTCTTCCCTATCCCCACTTTTGTGAAGAGGGACCACCTCCGCCATTCTCCAATCCCTTGGAACCTCTCCTGTCTCCAAGGATTTATTAAACAAAACTTTAAGAGGACCCGCCAGAACCTCTCTGAGCTCCCTCAGTATTCTGGGGTGGATCCCGTCTGGCCCCATGGCTTTGTCCACCTTTAGCTTTCCAAGTTGTTCATATACACTCTCTTCCGTGAACGGTGCTCTATGCACTTCGTTTTCAGGTGTACGTTTGCCAGTCCCTCTCGGTCCTTCCCCAGGATTTTCTTCAGTAAAAACAGAGCAAAAGTATCTATTTAGCAAATTGGCTTTTTCTTCATCATTTTCTACATAGCGTTTTGCTGTATCTTTTAGTCTCACAATCCCCTTTTTAGTCTTTCTCCTTTCACTAATATACCTGAAGAAGTTTTTGTCTCCCCTCCGTACATTTCTAGCCATTTGTTCTTCCGCTTGCGCCTTCGCCAGACGTACCTCTCTCTTGGCTTCTTTCAGTTTCATCCGGTATTCCTCCCCGTGTTCCTCTACTTGAGATTTTTTGTATTTCTGGAACGCTAACTCTTTAGCCTTTATTTTCTCAGCCACTTGCTTTGAAAACCATATTGGTTTCCTTTTTCTCTTGCTTTTATTTACCCTCCTTACATAAAGGTCTGTGGCCCTGTTTATTACTTCTTTTAGCCTGGACCACTGTCCTTCCACTTCTCGTATGTCCTCCCAGCCCATCAGCTCCTTCCTCAGGTATTCTTCCATTTTGTTAAAGTCAGCTCGCTTGAAATCCAGGACTTTGAGTTTGGAGTGGCTGCCATCCACATGAGCCGTTACATCAAAACAAACCGTTTGATGGTCACTGTTTCCCAGGTGTGCAGCCACTTGGACATTTGACACACTATCCCCATTCGTGAGCACCAGATCCAACGTGGCTCCCTCCCTCTTGGGTTCGTTCACCATTTGTCTGAGCAGAGCACTTTGGAAAGCATCCACAATCTCTCTACTTCTTTCCGATTTTGCAGACGGAACCTTCCAATCTACATCCGGCAGATTAAAATCTCCCAACAGCAGCACCTCTCTTTTCTTCCCCAACTTTTGAATATCAGCGATCAGATCTTTATCTAGTTCTTCCAATTGTGTCGGGGGTCTATAGACAACACCCACGTGGACCAAGGTTCTATCCTCTCTTTTTAAGGTGATCCATATTGCTTCTTCCTTTCCCCACTTCCCTGTCATTTCAGTTGCTGCGATATCATCTCTCACATACAGAGCTACTCCTCCACCTTTACGTCCCTCTCTATCCTTCCTAAAAAGATTATAGCCTGGTATGTTTACATCCCATTCATGGGAACCATGGAGCCATGTCTCTGTGACTGCAACTATGTCCAAGTCAGTCTCCAACATCAGGGCTTGAAGGTCATGAATTTTATTGCTTAGACTGTGAGCATTTGTGGTCATTGCTTTCCAACTACATTTCCTAGTATGTGTTTTGGGTTTAGTGATTTGTGAGTGTCTTTTGTCTTTGGGTACCTTCTCCTCTTTTTGTTCCCTCTTCCTTGCTTTTTCTTTTTTTTCTGCTTCAATTTTAGTTTCAGGAACATCACAGTGCTGTAGTGGAGCAAAAGAATTTTGTAGTGGCAACACTTGTGCGGGTGGATGCTTCTGTGTCACATGACGAATTCTGCCTGAGCCTACTGTGAGCCATCTGTTCCTTTGTGGTTTTATTCTCTGAGGCAGTGGTGAGAAGTTATGATTCTGCACAGTCCTATAAGTTGCTTTAATTGCATCTAATTCTTGCATTACTTTATATAGCTCTTGTTTTAAAGTAGATAGCTGAAGGCAGATAGGACAAGCTTTAAGTTCCAGATGATTGGCCTTGAAACTAAAGCAGCACAATTATTGCAGAGAATAAAAGTCATCCTGATTGGTTGAAATGGGTATGAACAGGTGTACTATGTTGGAGTATCCGCCTGCAAGACTGCCTGTGTATGACTGTGGAGTAAAGTTAATAAGGTTTGGTTTGTCTATAAATGAGTGGACAACCCTGGGGTGGGTGGGTTGTGGGGAGGGTGGGTGGGATTATAAGTCCCAATGGGTCAGCTTAAGTGCTGCTATCAAGGGAATTCTCTAGTTGAATGGACCAAAATGGTAGTGTCTGATCCAGCACTTTACAATTTATTATACTTTTTAAAACTGCCCTAAGATATTAATAACTTTCCTTTTAAATAAATCTAGATATTGCCAATAATTATAGCAGTGTCAGCTATGTAAAAATGCCCCTCCCCTCTATCAGAGTTTGGCAGGAACAGAAAGAAAGAAAGTAAGACAGAAAGAGAGGTTTCCCAGTGCTCACCTATGCAGATGATATCCTACTGATACTAACTGACCCTCAACCGTCACTTACGGCGGCCTTGGACATGGTGCATGAGTTTGGGTCCCTGTCTGGTTTCACACTTAACCTTCACCAATCATGTGCGATGGCATTGGATGAGGAGACAGAACGACACTTAACCTTCACCAATCATGTGCGATGGCATTGGATGAGGAGACAGAACGATCGTGGAGGGGAGAGTTTCCCTTTCGGTGGGTGGACACTAAAATGAAATATCTTGGGATTTTTCTCACCAGGGATCTGTCCTCTTTGTATAAGACTAATATTAATCCATTGTTAGATATGACCAGATGCAAGTTGGCCATGTGGGGGGATCTCCCGCTGTCGGTTTGGGGGAGGGTTGCGCTATTTAATATGATAGTGGCCCCAAAGTGGTTATATGTGTTTCAGCAGCTTCTTCTCTTAAACGTAGGGAGGAAAAGATCTTGTTGAGAATTTTGCAGGTTTTCCTTTGGCGGGGGAAGAAACCAAGGTTGCCTTTAGAGATTGTAGACACGCCAAGAGACGGGGGGGGGGGGGGGGGGGAATGGGCCTTTTAAATATTAGATCTTTAACAATAGCATGTGCAATGCGTCACATAAATGATTGGTATCGGGGGTCTTCAGACTTTTCTTTAACACAGACAGAGACGTCTTTGTTCCTGGATGTTCATTTTAGCCATCTTTTACATACAGGTGGGAATTTGCCTCCGCAGGCCTTTTTGCGACATCCATTACTACACTCTGTGAGGGCTTCCTGGCGTTGGGTGTGCAGGAAGTATCATTTTTCAGCTGTCATTTCTCCCTGGCTTTCAATCTGTAACAATCCTGCCTTTCCACTGAGCCAGGGGGGTGGTGTTTTTAGCTCAGGTGGTCACGGAGGAGGGCAGTATGCATACATATTCTGAATTGCAGACTCAGTACGGCATTCCTCCTGGGCACTTTTTTGAATACTATCAATTGAAACATTACATTGATACGCTGACGTGGACTGAGCTGACAGAGGACGTAGTGGAAGTATTATCGGAGGCTTTCTCATTGGGAGCTCAGCTGTCTATCCTGCTGAGATTTCATCATCAACAGCTAAAGGACTCAAATATGAGCGCCTGGCTATTCGCTGGTCAAGGGATCTTGAATGTGTGCTGTCAACAGACCTGTGCAGATCTTATCTGAAGTCTTTATATGCACTGAGGCTCTCAATACCACAGAGAGAGAGGCTGTATAAGTGGCTTTTGAGGCTAAATATATCCCCACACAGAGCATTGCTGGCGAAATTTACGAATTGCGGGAATTGTCCCAAATGCAGGGGGAGGCTAGCCACTTTGGGACACATGTTCTGGCAGTACCCATTTGTACATCGATTTTGGGAGGGGAAATATTGAGCAATGTGGAACAGATGTGGAATTGTACCTTAATATGTGATCCCCTGATGCTTTTCTACAAATTCACATCTGACCCCCCCCCCCCCCCCACCAGAGGGGCTTAAGGGTTTTATTAAGATAGCTATACTCTTCGGGATTACTTCTATCTTGCAAGCCTGGCAGTCCTCTCTAAGACCCTCGATTCAAGCCTGGAGGTCGTAACTAATACATCAGATGCGATTAGACTGGTGTGGAGTTGTGGATTTTGAGAGCGCGCCAGGTCTTAAATTTCGAGCAATGTGGGAACCATTATGGGCTACTCTTCCCCCAGCAGAAAAAAGTTTTTTGCTGAATTTTTAACTAGGATGAGTTACAATGGTGGTTTGTGGGAGGGGCGGGTGGGGAGTTGAGGGGGAGTTTGCTAGGTTGGTGAAGTATTATATGCATTCAGCAAACTGGGGGGGGAGGGGATAAAAGGGAAGAAAATAAGGGGTTTTTGTTTATTTGATCAGCTGTTTTCGGATGCTTTATGTCAGTGGGTACTGAGTTAAATGACACATGCAAATGTATCTGAGTTTTGTACTTATCAATAAAAATCATTTGAACATAGGAAACAGACTGGAAACATTGCCTGCAGTAGAGAATGGGACGGATGTGCAGCATCTTGAAGTAGCAGCCTAATTGTTAAAGCAGCAAGCTAACCAGAGAAGCCAGCATTCGGATTGCACTGACAGCCCTTGAGACCTTGGCCAAATCACTATACTCTTTATTGCTTCAGGCACATAGAGCTCTATTTACAGAGTACTTTCCCATAGACACAAAATGGGAGAAAACAGTTTATAGATAGACCTCTTACGGCATCTTTTACTAAGGCGTGCTCATGCTAAAATTGTGGGTGCATTAAACATTAGAGACGCCCATAAGAATGCATTGGCACCTCTAACGTTTAACACGCCTACAATTTTAATGCGCACCAAAAATGTGAGCATACCTTAGTAAAAGACCCCCTTAAACTGAAAGTCCTCTTAGGATAGGAAAGTATCTGTTATACATGATTGTGTCTTGCCTTGAGCTATCAATGGAAAAATACAGACTAAATCTAAATAAATATGATTATATGGGTAAAAGAAGTCAGTCATGACAATATTTTCATATAGGAGCAGGGATTGAAGTGGCAGGAATTATATTAAAAATGGAACAAAAAAAATGAGATCTATTACACCAATAAAAGTTAGAAAAAATCTAAGGTATACACTGGTGCATTGGTGGAAAAATACAGGAAATATACAAAACCATATCAAAAATAGGGAGGAAAAGACCTCATCAAGACCATTGTCAGCGATACTAAGGCTCAAGTTTAAATGTAGCCACTTAACATTGTACTCTCTCAGAACAGAATCCTAGGTCTTAAAAACCTCGAACAATTGTTTGATAGCTTCAAAAATATGAAAACTTTAATTCTCATCTAAAAAGTCTACCAAACACATATGACAAAAAATGAAAATCACACTTAATTTTGGATGCACAACAGTGTGGCTTCACTGTATATGAGGTTAACAGCACCATCCAGTTTTCAGAAGATAATGTCAATTGTGCTCTTTGTGTTCACTGTGCAGTGCTTTGATTCTTTGATTTCCCGACGGGGACCCGTTTTGCAGATGGCTTCTTCTGGAGACCTCAATAAAAATTATCTAGTACTGTTCACCAATTTGAGAATCATTATCTAGTTCAAGTTCCATGGAGTTTAGAATCACAATAACATAACAAAGGGGATTGGTGATATGTAAAATGTCCCTGTATAGTAGACCAAACCTGTTTCCAGTACAGATGCAAACAAGAACAGTAAAATAAAAAGCATATGGCTAAAATTGCCAGCCTCCAACTGGCAGGACCATCAAAGATTAGAGGAGTATAAATGTATACATTGCATCCATACTGGGGTAAAAATGGACCTATGAGCAGCAGTGGAACTGATTATCCGGTAGCTGATACTTCTGAATCAGTTCTGCTAGAGTGGTTAATTGAAAATCTGTTAAATCATCCAACAAATTCCAAATACCATGATGTTGCCATATAGGGCTCCAAACAGAAATGTGATTGATCAAGATATTGAAATTACTCCATAAAGAAAGTTTAGTAGCACATCTCGATAGTGTACACAAACTTTTATCTAACCCTACAAGAGCCTTATGAGTAGTGGAAAAAATAGGGTTAGACTTTACTTGATGCAGAGGTACCAAAGTTACCAATTTCCACAAGGGAAGATAATCCACCAAAGCTAGTTCTAACTGAAGCCATCATGGTTCCTCTACAGAAAGACCATCAGAAGAACAGTAGGTCCCCTGTTGCAATAGGAAAGCTCCATGTAATTGGATAAAATCATAGATTGGCTTGTCAAATCATGCAATGAAGTTGAATCCACCTAAGACAGAAATTGTGCTTTTTATTTGGCAGAATTTTACTCTTCATTTGGAATCACTCGAGATTAGTACATAAGTATTGCCATACTGGGACAGACCAAAGGTCCATCAAGCCCAGCATCCCGTTTCCAACAGTGGCCAATCCAGGTCACAAATACCTGGCAAGATCCCAAAATTCAGGGAATACATTTGATTCGTAAAGATATGGTTAAGGTTCTTGGTGTTACCCTTGACAAATTCCTAACTTTTGAAACCCACATATCTGATCTTGTTAAGAAAACTTACTTTATATTAACAGAAATCTATACAATTCACTCATTATTGGATCAAAAACTCTGACACTGCTTCTTCATTCATTGATTCTGTTGTGTCTAAGTTATTGTAACTGTTTGTATCATGGGTTACCACGTTATACTGTCATAAGGTTACAAGTAATACAGAGTACTTCAGTTAAGCTATTAAGGGGTGCAAAATATTTGGCAGTTGCTCCCTTGTTAAGTGAAGAACACTGGTCACTAATCGAATTCCACATTTCTTTCAAAATACAGTTGCCCATCAACCATTCCATCTTCGTGAATCTCAATTTCTCTGTAACTCTCTCATTCTCTACCCCCAGGATTCTTTATAGGACGCCTAGAGATTGGCGCAGATTCTATAACAATGCTTATAGTTTAACAAGCTAGCGCTGATAACAACACTTAAGCAATAATGAGCACTATTTGGCACTGATTAGAATTTAGGTACACAACTCGCTAAGCATATTCTGTAACAATGTGCACCGAAGTTCTAATGCTTGCAGGCAAAAAGGAGTGTGGTTATGGGTGGGGAAATGGGTGTTTTGTTCCGAAATTTATGTACCTATTTATAGAATATGGCCCAGTGCGCCTAAATCTACGTGCTGAGATTTACACCACATTTTCTTTGGTATAAATGGATGCGTGTAGATTTAGGCGCTGAAATATCAAATAAGCGTATTCTATAATTGGCCCCTAAATCTAGGCACTGATTATAGAAGGCACATGGAGGGGCATAATCGAAAGGGGCATCCAAATTTTCCTGAGGACGTCCTTGCAGGACGTCCCGACGAAGAGGCGGGGAAACCCGTATTATCAAAACAAGATGGGCGTCCATCTTTCGTTTTGATAATATGGACGGGGATGCCCAAATAGCGAAATTTAGGTCTACCTTAGAGATGGTCGTCCCCGATTTTCAGCCATAATGGAAACCGAGGACGCCCATCTCAGAAACGACCAAATCCAGGCCATTTAGTCATGGGAGGAGCCAGCATTCGTAGTGCACTTGTCCCCTTGACATGCCAGGACACCAGCCGGGCACCATAGGGGGCACTGCAGTGGACTTCACAAATTGCTCCCAGGTGCATAGCTCCCTTAATTGTGTGCTGAGCCCCCCAAACCCCACTCCCCACAACTGTACACCACTACCATAGCCCTAAGGGGTGAAGGGGGCACCTACATGTGGGTACAGTGGGTTTTGAAGGGCTCACGTTTACCATCACAAGTGTAACAGGTAGGGGGGGGGATGGGCTTGGGTCCGCCTGCCTGAAGTGCACTGCACCCACTAAAACTACTCCAGAGACCTGCATACTGCTGTCATGGAGCTGGGTAAGACATTTGAGGCTGGCATAGAGGCTGACAAAAATATTTAAAAAGTTTTTTTAGGGTGGGAGGGGGTTAGTGACCACTGGGGGAGTGAGGGGAGGTCATCCCTGATTCTCTCCGGTGGTCATCTGGTCAGTTCGGGCACCTTTTTGAGGCTTGGTCGTAAAAAAAATGGACTAAGTAAAGTTGCCTCAGTGCTCGTCAGGGATGCCCTGCTTTTTTCCATTATGGGTCGAGGACACCCATGTGTTAGGCCGCCCCAGTCCCGCCTTTGCTATGCCTCCGACACGCCCCCGTGAACTTTGGTCGTCCCCGTGATGGAAAGCAGTTGAGTACTTTTGAGACACTGCCAAATGACTGGGTAGAATTCCAACCGGTCTCAGTGCAAGGTTTGGAGAAAGTGGTGAAGAGTATTGAGCAATCTAAGTTGTTATTGGACCATATACCATTAAATTAGTTATTACCTGTCCACGGATTATTGCCTCTAGTTCTAGCTATGGTGAATCATAGTCTGGTATCAGGGACAGTTCCATCGACTTGGAAGTATACATTAGTATGTCCAGTTTTGAAGGGGAAGCAGCTGGACTTATTATACCTGGAACATTATCAACCCATATCAAATCTGGGTTTTCTGGCTAATTTGACTGAAAGGGTAATCATGGATCAGTTGGTGAAGTTTGAGCGATAGGTTGACATTACACCCTCAACAGACTGCTTTTCGAGTGAGATAGAGTTCTAAGACCACTTTGGCTGGTGTTCTATTATAGGTTTCTGGAGACAGTATCCGCGTTTGTTGGAGAGATTACGAGTGATTGGCTTGGGAGGTATGGTTCTGGCTAGGTTTCAGAGGGTTTTTTTTTTTTTTTTTAGATAACTGGACATTTTCAGTAGTAGATGGCTTGGATAGATCACTTCCAAGACCACTTCCTTGTGGGGTACCGCAAAAATCAGCATTTTCTCCAATCCTATTTAATATTTTCTTTGAGTCCATTGGTATGTTTGGTTCAGGATTGTCAAATTACTCTGTATGTTTATGCAGGTGATTTTTTATTGGTGGCCAAGGTTCAGGCGCCTCACTATGATTTGTCTGTTTTACAGAGTTATTTGAATGTGGTTGGTAAATAACTGTTGGACATCATATGATTTTGAATATAGAAAAAACAGTTGTCTGTTGGGTGATGGGTGGTAGAGAAAATCTACGTTTTTTCTGATTAATTTATTAGGGTGGGAATTACCTGTGGTTCCAACATTTAAGTATTTGGAGGGTATTGATTGATGCCCAGTTATTTTTTATAGATCAGGTGAATGCTTTGGTTCACCGAGGTTATGTGACTTGCCCAGAGTCACAAGGAGCTGCAGTGGGAATTGAACCCAGTTCTCCAGGATCAAAGTCTGCTGCACTAACCATTAGGCTATTCTTCCACTCCTGTTCAAGAAGGTGGTGCAGGCCTTGAGTCAGCCAGCACCATTTTGTTGTGTGGCATTAGTAAACCAGGAAAGACTGGGCATCACTCCTGCTGTGTGAAGAACATGGATAGGGTAAGATGTTTTGTAGTGGGGATGGAGACCAAAGGGGCTGTAAGAAGGTGACAGCAAGCCAGGGCAGGCTTCTTTAGTAATACCCTTCCAATTCAGACACTTCTGCATAGACCCCCCCACCTCCCAGAAATCCACCCCTCAGGATAGTCAGCAGGGAGCAACAAGCCAGGCGCTAGTAATGGTCCTTTTCCTTCCCCTATGTGTAAACACACACACACCCCTACACCAAGCCTCTCTACACAATCCAACACGTTCCAACACACTCCAAATATACTATTTAACCCATAATACATACATCGTCCCCTGCCTCTGGATCAAGTAAACCTGTCATGAGTATTTAGTAGAGGAGTCTGCAATTTTAGAACTGCAAACATTTTAGCCCACTACCTTCAAACGTTTTGGGTTTTTTAAAAATATATTTCTGACCACTATATATGGTTATATAGTTATAACTTCATTTTGAAACTTCTAGTAAAATCAATTTGCCAAATCCTAGGCCCCAGATAAAAGCAAACTATCATGGATTGGTTATAACCTTTCTAAAGTCCTTGCTCCCTATCCGTTTCCGTATTCTATTCAAACTTCTCCTATTGACCTATAAGTGCATTCACTCTGCCGCTCCCCAGTACCTCTCCACTCTTGTCTCCTACGTTCCCCCTCGAGTACTCCGTTCTGTTGATAAATCTCTCTTATCCATCCCTTCCTCCTCTACTGCTAATTCAAGACTCCGTTCCTTTTATCTCGCTGCACCTCACGCCTGGAATAGACTTCCCGAGCCTGTACGTCTAGCCCAGTCTTTAGCCGTTTTCAAGTCCAAACTCAAAACCCACCTCTTTACCACTGCTTTTGACTCCTAACTCACTTACTCTGTCCTTTATCCTCATCTCTCTTTATTCCCTTTACCCTTAATTGTTCTGTCTGTTTACCTGTCTTATCTAGATTGTAAGCTCTTTGAGCAGGGACTGTCTTCTGTGTATGGTGTACAGTGCTGCGTATGCCTTGTAGCGCTATAGAAATGTTAAGTAGATAGAATAATTTTATTAGTACTGTGTTCTCTGGTAAATGTACAGTAGAATATTGATCAGTGTTTTATTTTAGGTTCTCTTAGTGATTTTGCCTAGTCATGTGGAACAAAATGTTCATTATCAGGCTAGAAGTTGATTCTGTTAAAAATTTAAATAAAAGCTGGGGCTTTTTACAATTGATACATGATATAGAAACTAGTTTGGATTTTTCTATATCAAATTTGTAGTTTTAAAACAAATCACCTTAGCACTGCAAGACATATGAATCAGAGTAAATCTGTAGTTTCCAGGCCATGCGGCTTTTGTGAGCCTTCTTTCCCAGGAGTGTAAGTATAGAAACGCCCAAAGTATTATCTGAGGTTCTTGCATCAGAAGACAACAATTGCACCATTGATTCTGAAAAGGAATGGTATCCAGTAGCAGAACTGCTTCATTGATCTACCCCTGCAGAATTGCAGTTTCTTTGGTGCACTTGTTAAAGATGACCAGTTTTGCTAATGTTGAATTTCAAAGACTGGCAGTGTTAAATGGAAGAATAAGTGAAAATGGCAACAATAGCACAGTGACTGTGGTCTTTCCTTGCTTTTCCTAGAGCACACATCAAAGGGCATGCCTCTTAAAGGAGTGGGTTAGGGTGGAGTGCAGCTGAATTGTCGTGTTCTGCCTTACCATTTAAATTACAAACACAACCCTGGACTGACTCCCCTTAGATTTAACCTTTTAGAAAGCATCTGGAGATGTTTCAAGTCCCCACTTAAAAGCATTTCCAGTTTTAATATAAATAGATTGGGTTTTTTTTTAATTGCCTCTGTGATGAGAAGACTGCTTCCTTTTCAAAAGATTATCCTGACTTTCTGACCTTTGTGAGAGCACAAGATTGCTTGTTTTGCTAAGCCTCCAAAAATTATGTCCGGAGTTGTTTTTTTTTTTTTAATTCAGGGTACCAAGCAAAACTGTGAAGCTTTGTTTTCTTGCTTGCTTACATTTTTTCTGTAATGGGTTGTATGACAGTGAATGTGTATATTCTGTTGTCTAATGCAGGATATGAATCCCCCTCTTCTTCCTCCTCCGCCTATGACTGCTGCAGTGATGGCCTCCACATCTTCTGGAGGCCCTTCTTCAGGAGCAGGACAGAGGCCTGCAACTGGATCTGGTGACCAAATATCGCACTTACGGCCACAATCTCGACCAAGCGTGTAAGTTTTTGAGAAATCTTAGTACAGTAAAAATGGTTTTCAAAATAAGGGATTTTAAATATTGAGTATACTTCTAAATTTCTCCATACTTCTTACCACAATAATACTATGTGAAACAGAGATACTCTACAGCGGAAGCAAAATAGGGTTTCTTATATTTTTATTGTTTTTCACCACATCTAAAAAGCACTTGTGGTGGTTTTGATTCATTCATCAACAGTGTAGTTTTGTTCAGAATGTGATGATCAGCCATGGTGCTGAAATTTTTTGTTCCTTAGCGTCCCTCCGGACCGGACCAGGATTGGACTGATGGGTTGTGCTCGCCTACCAGCAGGTGGATTGTTCCAAATTGGGATGTACATAGTATGTGTTATGGGATGTGTAACAACTGAATCAAGTTCATTAAAAACAGTTCTAAGAGTTTTAAACAAAACATTAGAAGAAACATTAGTTTTTTGAGCCCAAGGGAAGAATTGTGTGGGTGTGTCTGGTTGCTTTAGCATTTCAATTTGGAACCATGATGAGGTGTTGAGTTGTTCCTTATCATACATCATGGAAAAAAGCTGGTATATGGACTCTCAATGATGTTATAAAAGATAATTCTTGGCTACCTTTTGCCCAAATAAGTATAAAATATGGTCTTAAAAGTTCTCAATACTATAAATGGGTTCAACTCAAACACTGTGTAACTAAGTCTGTAGATATAAAAAAATTAACTACTGATTACCCTTCTTGTTGGCAACTTTGCAGGTCTTTTATGACTTCCAAAAAAGTCGCATCTAAATGGTACAAAATACTACAGTTAGCTAAAAAAAAAGAGAGATTTTGGCGCGAATCGGGTACGCGTGTGCACGCGCATTACCGTCATGTCCGAGAAGCTGAGTCGCTGTGCTGTATGCCTGCGTCGGGGGATCTCCTCTTCTGGCTCCTGTAAATACTGTGCGCCGCTGGGGGGTGCGTCGGGACCTTCTCTCACCGTCTTCGGGGCTTCAGTCATCAGCCCAGGGTCCCTCGCCGTCGTGGTCTGCTTCAGCAGTTGTGGACGGGTCAGGTGCGCCTCCGGATGCCGCTCCCACGAATTCGGCGCGTGCAGCGCCCATTTTGTTTTCCGCGCGAAGTGTTTTTTTGGGCGGAGAGAGCTTCATTATGCAGGAGAGGCTGCAGCATGTTTTTGTCAGCGCCGGAGTCCATTAGTTTTCGGCTCCAAGTTTTCTATATTGCAGCCTGCTCCTTCAGAACGCAGTGCTCGGTGGTATGTGTGGCGCTCCATAATTTAAATCTACAACAAATTATAGAAATGAGAACAGACGAATATCATTCTTTCATCTTTCAGGGGAACTAGGGGGTTGAAAGCATGATTTTCCAATCACATTGGTTATCCAGAAGAGAGAAGTAAAACAAAACAAAACACTATATTATGCAATCTAGGTGGTACGTGGAAGGCTTGTGTACTTGCGCATTTATGCACACCATTTGCACAAATGGTTTGAGACTGTTTGCTCTGTAATCCAGGATTATTTTTCACTGTGGTTTCCCAGTGTTGCGGTTCTACCATATTTCTTATTCTTTTTCTGCCTTGAGATTATGTAAATTCTGCAAGGTTGTAATTTCAGTTTTGACAAGGTTATGATTTTAATTTATGTATACACAGAGTTTGTTCCTTTTAAGAATTTCTCTCAATGGCTGTGGTATTATACAGTGTTTTTTAAGAATTTAAGAAATTTTCTCTATAGGCATAGAGTAGCTTGTTTTAGATGCCATATGAATATATAAGCTCTCTCATATTCTCTGAGGGACTGCCCTGTCTAGCAAGCTCCCAATCACTTAACTGCAGGCATGCTTGGTTCATGTCTTCCCTTCTTTTTCAACTGTCTTGAAGCCTCTCATATTTCATTTTGGCTTTCTTCTGGTAGTTACAGGACAGATGACCACTTAGAGAATGAGGTCACCTTTTCGTTTTGCATATTTCCCCCTTAAAGAGAGTGGAAGGTTCTCAAACCATCTAATTGTGTTTTTTATCTATGCTATCAGTTCAGCATTGGCAGATGGTAAACTTTCTGGTTTGGTCCAGTATGCCTATACATACCATCTACTATCCCTTCCTCTTTCTTAGAGATGTTATGTTCTTGTCTCAAGCTTTCTTGAATTCATATACAGTCTTGTCTCCTCCGCCTTCTCTGAGTGGCGGTGGCACAAATTCTTCTTTTCCGGTAAAAGTATTTTACAAGTCTGTCCTTTTTTCATTTTTATTCTATGCGCCCTCTCTCCAGAGCCTCCTTTCACTTGGAAGGGAACTCACTCACTTCCTGTGCTTTTATGCTTTAGGTAAATAAGTATTGTTCTACTGTGAAAGACCAAAAGGCCTTCAAGCCCAGCATTCAGGTCTAATGGGCATAGGTACATAGGTATTGTCATACCGGCAAGGACCAAAAGTCCATCAAACCCAGCATTCATATCTAATGGGTGTGGGTTTGTTACATCTCAGTGAGGGAGGAGGTATGACCATGGTACGAGAATTGGGGAGATCCAGGAAATTACGGGCCGGTGAATCAGGTGTCCATTCTGAGCAAATGGTTGAACCTGCTAAAAAAAAAAAAAAAAAGCTTGCTTCCATGGCTGGTGGACACCTATATTTAATGTTTACCCAGCTGTGAGACGCCACAGTGATAGGGCTGAGGTATGGAGCCCTATTTAGGTAGTGTCCTTGGTCACCCTTCCTCTCCTCCCCAGAACCCAGAAAACATTGGCTAGTTTTTGCTTAAGCATTAACCGGTCATTTTCAGCAGTACTCTTCCTTTTGTTCTATTTTAGCTCTAAAAGAATGTTCATCGCGATCTCAGGGTCACAACTTTTTGTATGGAGACTCCTCGGTCGGTCATAGTGACAGTTCGGTGAGGAGAGTATTTAACGGCCTTGGATATGTCAGAGGCTTATTTACATATTCCTATTTAGCAGGTTCATTGCAGATTCTGGCGCTTTACGATTCTAGGTTGACAACTAAGGATACTTGTTTTCATCCTTACCTAGATGACTGACTAATTGGGGGAAGTCTTATCGGCAGAGTTCTCAGGTCACGCACCAGGTGGTGCATCTTTTACAGTCTCTAGGTTGGGTGGTGCATGTAGCCAGGCCTCTTGTTTGATCTCCCATTTGATCTCTCATCAGATATCTCAAATTTTCTCTCTTTGTTTAGTCAGGTTGGCGCAGAGTCTTTCGTCTCCTCTGCAAGCATCCCAGTTTATATTTTTCTTGGTGACCTTGGGCCTTCGGCCATTTCCTTGCTGTATTCTGCAGAGTACAATTTTACTTTCTAGTTTCCGAGAAGGAATTTTCCTTCATCCTTTTTGGAATCTCAGGGTCATCAATTGCGCTCTTTAAGTATCATCTAGTTATCACAAGAACCTTAGTTCCGTCATAGGGATGCTTTGGGGAGTACACTTTTTTGGCAGAAGCTTGTTTGTATATGTTTTGTTTCTGGGGGACCATAGCAATTCGTTTACCTTGGGGTAAATTTTGTTCCCCTACTGACCAGCAAGGCGGGGAGAGCTGTGTTGGTTTTTGCCATGGCAATGGGTTATGTCATCCGCCAAGGAGGAACTAAGAGTATACTCTTGAGTTTGTAGTCAGTGAGGCTCTTGTCATGGGTGGACATTCACTTAATTGTTTTTTCAGCCGTCCATGTGGCGGCAGTCGAAACATTGCAAGTCATTTTTTCTTAGTTGTCTCACCCTGCATTGAAGTGAATGGATTCTCATCTTTTCAGCGTTACTACCTTGCTGCGGCACTTCAGGGCTATCTCTTTTTTGCCTTTAGGCTCTCAAACATTTCTTGCTTCTTCCGTCCAGCAACAGTCTTGACGGTGACAGGGATAGACGCCATCGTTTAGCAGGGGTCTTTCAACCTTCTATAGGCGTTTCTTCCGTCAACTCACTAGGCGTTGTCTTCTCTTTCAAAAAAAAAAAATTCCATCTTTCATCCATACCAGACCAGACTTTATTTGGTCATATGGTTTGGCTCTTTGGTGGGTAGTTCTTTGCGGCGGTTGCGTTGTTGAGCACCGTATCTTTTATTTGTTCTTGGTTCATTTTTTGTTGGTTTTCATAAAAGATTACTCTCCTTTCTCTTCTCCCGCAGATTGCACTTTTTACGGCCTCGTCCTTTTGGAAGTTCTCGTTTACTTTAAGGATCTTAGTCTCCTTCGCCCGATAGGCCGAATTCCTCTTCAAATCACAATCTTAATCTTTCAGCTCTCGTAGGTCCTCTTTTTGGGCTGTTTTCTCCTGGTGTCCTTTAAGTTTTCCTCTTAAACCTCTGTTTTATAGTACCCATAGCTTTTTCTATAAAGGTTTCCTCTTCATGCAGGGTTCCTAGTAGCCACTGCAGCAAGTAGGGCTATGTGTGGAGTACTTCTACAGTTGGTTACTTCTTTTCGGCCTAGTCTAGTTTTCATGTTTTCACCTTTTCTGATCGGTTTTTTGTTCTTGGTTTTGTCTTTCTAGCCAGTAGGCGTAAGGGTTTGGTTGTTTATACCCGCTATATCTCGACGGATTAAGGAAATGAGAACTTCTATTTCTCTTCTCACTGAGAAATCTCACTGAGACGGCAGTTTCACAGAGTATAACAACATATTCCACAACTTCAGAAGCGGGCTCTATTCTTACTACAGCACTTTTTGATGCTCTCGATGCTCATTGGTAAGGTGGCAGCCTGGTCTTGCTTTCATTCTTTTGCTCATTGAGACACGCCACATGTTAGTTCTCGACAGGAGGCGGCCTATGCAGCATGAATATTTCTATGCAGTTTTCATAGGGTCCCTCCCTTCAGATTACTGCTTTGGTACTTCCCATCAGTCCAATCCTGGTCCAGTCCGGAGGGACGCTAAGGAAGGAGAAATTAGATCTTACCTGCTAATTTGCTTTCCTTTAGTCCCTCCGGACCGGACCAGGCCCCTCCCATGTTCTCTCAACTCTTTAGATTCTTTTATTAGGTTTGGAAGTGCATTAGTTCCTTTACCACATGTGGAATGCTTTAAAAAAAAAAAGCCTTTGCGTGGTCCATACTACTTCTCTGGTGGTTGCTGGTGAGCTCAGTTACTGGAATATATATGAAACCTTAAATATACCATACCACTTCTCTGGTGAGAGTTGCTGGGGAGCTCGGTTGCTGGAATATATATATATAACCTTAAGTGAGTCATATCACTTCTCTGACAGTTGCTGGTGAGCTCAGTTACTGGAATATATATAAAACCTTAAATATGCCGTACCACTTCTCTGGTGAGAGTTGCTGGGGATCTCAGTTGCTGGAATATATATATAACCTTAATTGAGTCATACCACTTCTCTGGTGAGAGTTGCTGGTGAGCTCTAATATGAATGGGCCATGCCACTTCTCTGGTGAGAGTTGTTGGCGAGCTCTGATACAAATGGGCCATACCACTTCTCTGGTGACAGTTGCTGGTGAGCTCTAGTACTCGGCTTAGCCGACTAATTTGTGGCTGCTAGGATTCCATACGGCACAGAAGGTCTTTCTTTCTTTCCTGCTTTGTTATTCAAATACTGAGGCTAAGGTCACATGGCCAGGGCTCCTATTGGCTCTCTAGAGTCAGAGTTTTTTTCTCAGTCTCCACCTGCTGGTAGGCGAGCACAACCCATCAGTCCAATCCTGGTCCGGTCCGGAAGTACTAAAGGAAAGCAAATTAGCAGGTAAGATCTAATTTCTCCTTCACTGAGGGCCCTGTTTACTAAGGTGCATTAGCGTTTTTAACGTGCCTACAATTAGCTTGCGCTAACCATGTAGGCACCTATAGGGATATTGTAGGCATGTACACAGTTAACGTGCCTAGTAAACAGAGCACTGAATATCAACAGGATTAAATTTCAGAAATCCTGTTGAGATTCAGTGGAAGCTGAAAAGCTTGTTCCACTTTAAAATTTGATAAACCAAAACATCCAAGTAATACATTTAGTTGAAAAAACATTGATAGGAGAAACACCACACATTTTGGTAAGGAGAAATGAAAAACACACATTGAATGCTGTCACGATTTGAGAGAAATTTATATCAAAATACCAAGTGGTGACTAGCATAAATAGAAAAAAAGAGAAATATTGCAACTTCATATATCAGGTTAAAACCACATATATATGTATTTGCTACAGAATAGTTTTGATTATCTTGTTTATATAGTGCTTCCTAAATGTTTGTGAACCTCCTAGGATGGTCTGCATTTTTGTTTGCAATTTATACTCAAAACATGATAAACTCTGACAAGAGAGAATCCCACCTGAATAAATAACTTGGACGAAGAGGTCATCTTTGTGCCTCTGGGTTCTAAGATTATTACTTCCAGGGAAATTCTGCGCAAAAGTTTTGAAAAATCTATCCAGTTTTTAAGAATTGTGATATATGTGCACATTTTATAAAGTACATGCATTGAATATATGCCTTTCTGTGTTTTTTTTGCAACTACATTCAAAGCGGTTTACATAGTATATTCAGGTACTTATTTGTACCAGGGGCAATGGAAGGTTAGGTGACTTGCCCAGAGTCACAAGGAGCTGCAGTGGGAATCAAACTCAGGGCTAGATGCATCAACCAAACGTTAAAAAATCTAAATCGTAAAAGTGCTTAACGAATTCGAAACAACAAAGAATGCACAAAAAAAACATCTCAGAAATGTTCGGTGCGGCATTGAAAAGTACAATGTATCATCCCCGTCGTTAATTTGCCCCTTAAGCATGGGCAGATCTGAGCATGCCACAAACCTATTAAACCTACGTAGGTTGCTTACATCAGACTGGGGCGTGCAAGGGGGGGGATCGGATCTAGCTCTTCTGCTAGATCAGAGAGCATAAAGGCTTTGCAGGTCCTGGACCTAGCAGGAGAGTGCAGTTGAAGATGACTCTGAAAAGAACAACCCTTGTAAACCCCCTTTTGTAACAAAAGACCTCTTTCACTGTGATGGAACAAGAAGGGAGGGGGAAGGGGCAGCTTGTTTACAGTACTGGGAAATTGGCTTCAGGGGATAGCAGAGAGTGTTAATTTTCAAAGCTGTGGGAGAAGGAGAGAGAGACAGGATTTTTAAGCTGCAGGGAGAAGTGGGGAGCAGTGTCTGTATGATCTGGGGGGGGGGGGCGGGGAAAGCCGTCCATACAGGATGCCTCTGACAAGCGCCTTTGCCCCCTCCCGATCCTTTTTTGAGGTATGTTTAGTTTTGTAGTGATGCAGGGGGGAGCGGAGAGCCAGGTGTTTGTATCTCACTTTTCTTTTTAAACATGTGGGCTTGGATTTTTATGGTGCAGGGGGCAGCGGGGAGATGACAGCTCAGGCCTTAAAGACAGGTCTGAGCTCACTTAAAGTTTCTTACAGTAAATGATTCGTTGCAATCGTCGGTATGGTTAGTGCATTCCGAATTGTCCACATTTCAGTGGTAGTTCCTCGTTTGCATTCCGTTTTCGTTAGCTGCTTGCTTCCTAGGAAAAAGGCCTTTAATGCATGCAATGGTTAGGAATTTCCTTCGTTAAAGGGTTGTTAGAGGGTCGTTAAGGTTTAGTGCATCTAGCCCTCAGTTCCCCAGGATCAAAGTCCACTGCACTAACCACTAGGCCACTCCTCCATAGCATAGCATAACATGTGATCTCTTATCCCCAATCTCTGTAGTCACGAGAGTATTAATCTGTGATTAATCTGTGTCAAAGGCCACAGAATATCTAATTGTATAATTAAAGCATCAAAGCTTTGATCTGTATTCACTCTGAAACTGTCCATCATGGAATGCATCACCATCTCTGAAGTGTAATGAGGGAGATAGCTGGACTGCAAAGGATGAAAAAGATTGTTCTTCTGCTAAATATTTAGATAACTGTCTAAAAACACTTTTTCCAGTACTTTAATCTTGACTGAGAAATTAGAAATAGGTCGAGTTACTCATGAAAGATGCTCCGTTTCTTCCATTCTTTGCTATAGGGATAATAGCAGCTTGCTTTAATTCTGCCAGTAATTGGCCCTCAACCAAAGATATATTGGGGTGGGGAAGGGAAAATGTTACAAAAGGTGTTAACTCGGCAGTGGCCCTACACAAAAGATAATTCTACAAGTTCTCAATTCTAGTAGACAGTCTAATATTATCTTTAAGCAAGTTCTGATCCAAAGTTGAAGATTCCAAACTTTCCTTTTTTGCAGTGTGATCCAGAAAAATATAGTTATAAATTTGACATTTCCCCTGAATTTCTTTAACAGGTGCAGTTTAAATCATCAAAACTCCATTTCACAATACCTTGTAAGCCTTCTATGGCTGCCCACAGAGATTCTAGTGTGACAGCTGAAGATTTTAACACTCCAGGATAGGTTGTCTCAAGGCAGCCTTTTCAGTGGAATTAAAGATTCTCCTAGCATTTCTCCCTGGGTTCATCTCTCCTAAAACAACTCTGGGTTTATCTGATGATAATGGTGTCACTCCGCCCCCCCCCCCCCCACCCGACATTACTTCGGCGGTTTTCTCTTTGGTGGTGTCGCACCCAATTCTAGTTCCACGAGCCACAGGGGGGGGAAAGTATTGGTCAGATTTCTGAGTTATTTCAGACTCCATACTGCCTTCTCCTGGCCTGTGAAGTTAGCCTTGATTCTTCTCCTCTGATTACAAAACTGCTCCTTGTGATCTTGGGCAAAACATTTAACCCTCCATTGCCTCGGGTACAAAATTAGATTGTGAGCCCTCCAGGGCCAGGGAAATACCCAGTGTATCTAATATGTGAGCAAAATGGGTCCAGTCAGGGGGATAAGAGAAGACTCTATTGGGTAAGTCTTGATCTTCAACCTTCTTTTCTTTCTTGTTTGTAGTAAGTGCTCACACAGAGCAATAAGGTGCAGTTCCTCTGTCATTGGTGTTCATCTTGACTCTCTAGTAAATTCTCAAAATCTGGAATAATTTCTAGAATTTGGTCTCTTAGGACAGTTAATGCTGCAGATTAACATCTTTTAACCTCTGTATGAATAACTATACTTTTAGTATCCTGAGCTGTATTCATTTGACTAGGTAATGATTTGATTAGGGAAATGGCAATATGCTTATTTGTTCAAGTTTTTAACAAAGCAAATCAAGATACATCTCTTGGTTAGGAAATACAAAGACTCTTTCAACAAAATAAGTAATGGGAAATCATTTATGGTAATATACGCCCTAAATGAAAATAGTGTACTAGAAAGACCACTATCTGGGTGTTCCATGACAATAAGGTAAGACCTTCAACTAACAAAAATAAAAAAAAAATTCCAACAAAGGAAATAAAAGCTGAAACAATCAGGTGGTAAACGTTTTAAATTTGTTTATCCTACACTTGCAGCCAGCACACTGGGAATAGAACAAAGAGGAAATTTATTGTCCAGAAAATATTTTAACTAAACTGGGTCATAGAAAATATATTTTAACATTTGCCTAGTTAACCACACATATTTGTGTCTCTCTTCGGAAACACATCAGTGCTGGGTAAAATAGTAGAAATTATTATAAAGAATAAAATTACAGAACACATAGATAAAGTGGTTTAATGGGAAAGAGCATGGTTCCTTTCAGTCAAGGGAAGTCTTGCCTCACCAATTTGCTTCATTTCTTTGAAGGCGTGAATAAACATGTCAGTTAAAGGTGAGCCAGTTGATGTAGTTTATCTAGAATTTTAGAAAGCTTTTGACAAAGTTCCGCATGAGACTCCAGAGAACATTAAGAAGTCGTGAGATAGGAGGCAATGTTCGCTGTAGATTAAAAATTGGTTATTGGACAGACAACAGAGGGCAGGGTTAAATGACCATTTCTCTCAATGGAGGAGGGTGAATAGTGGAGTGCCACAGAGATCTGTATGGAACCTGTGCTATTTAGCATATTTGTAAATGATCTAGAAATTGGAATGACAAGTGAGGTGATTAAATTTGCAGATGACACAAATCTATTCAAGGTTGTTAAAACACATGTGGACTGTGAAAATTTGCAGAAAGACCTTAGGAAATTGGAAAACTGGGCATCCAAATGGCAGATGAAATATAATGTGGACAAATTCAAAGTGATGCACATTGGGAAGAACAATCTAAATCATAGTTAACTGATGCTAGGGTCCACCTTGGGGGTCAATACCCAAGAAAAGGATCTAGGTGGTGTTGTAGATATGTTGAAATCTCCTGCATGGAATATTGTTATTTGGGTTTCTGCCAGGTGCTTGTGACCTGGATTGGCCACTGTTAGAAAGAGGATTGGTCTGACTCAGTATGGCTATTCTTATGTTCTTATCTGGAAAATCAAAAATTCAGGACACCAAGAAACACTCGTTCTGAAATAAAATAAAAAAAACAGTTTAAATGTCCAGACATTGTCTTGCTCCAATTTATTTATTTCAATTTCTGTTTATTGTAAGTCGTGCAAGTAATAACAACAAAGTAATCATGGTACAGCAAAAATAAGGTACAGGATTAAGAGTACATATCAGATAATATAACATGACCTGTAACTTCCTGTAACTTTCATATCCCTGCAGACTCACCCAAATATATATATATATACATACAATTCCCTTTCCCCCCCCCCCCCCAAACTCCCCCCTCCTTATCCCCCCCTCCTCCCCCAGAAAAGGAAGATACACGATTACCACTAAATACACTAAGTCCAACACGGGATTTCACATGTTCATGAGATGTCCTTTCCCCGCCGGGGTAAGGGTTTGCCAAAATGGAGTCCAAACCCGGAAAAAAGCAGATTCTGGGAATTTCGGATCAGACCTAGTCATTCTCCATTCAAACTTCATAAATTCAATCATTTTGCTGCGCCATTGTTGGACTGTAGGCTTTTTAGGTGAAATCCATTCTTTCAAAATGACTGATTTAGCTATTATTGTGGATCGGTGCACAAATCCCTTAAACCCTGCTGGTAGAGGGCCTTTCAAAGATGGATGTCCAAACAATAGGAGGGGGATACGCCTCCATGTAGAGTGCCACAGATCAGATATGTAAAGTAAAAGAGCATTCCAAAAGGCTATTATCTTTGGACAGGACCAAAACATATGACCCAAGGAGACACCCGGGGCCAAACATTTGGGACATGCGCCATCCGGGGACACTCCCACATAGAATGCCCGCCGAGGCGGCATGTGCATCCGCATTGCAAACTTATAGTCCATCTCTTGATACGACACCAGCCTAGAGGAGCTTTTGATGTGCAGAACAAAGTCTTGAAGAGCGATTCGACTACCTCTGACTTAGCCGCCAATCCCTTCCGGATCAATATTGCCACCCCTCCCTTACGATCACCAGAGGCAGATGAATGGACCTCACCCACCCACTGCCGTTGTAACTTAGCATGCTCCGCCGCTGTGAGTTTAGTTTCCTGTAAACAACCAAAATCTGTTTTATGTATGTCTATTCAGAGCCGCTAGAATTTTCGCCCTTTTAATTGGAGTTGAAATGCCCCCTACATTCCACGTGGTAAAGCGAAGGGACTTAATTTTGGGGTGAATATAGGATGACTAATGCAGATGGTAAAAATTTAATTCCATTCCTCGGGCGCCCAGCCTCGCCCAAGGGATCCTGTGGCCTAGATCGCCACCCCGAATTGTGCCAATCCCATGTGGACCCAATCATACCCGCCAAATGTGCATAAATCGTGTATCTCAACCCACCCCCCTTCCCAACCCTCCCGTCCACCCCCCCTATTTGCCCCAATTCCTTATTCAACCAGTTCCTATCCATAAACCAAACTTGAACTAATGGAGATCAGTGATGGTGGACCCCCCACTCTCTCGCCACCCGGTACAACAGATACTTAGAACAACTAGCATTCTGGCCAGTTCCAGTATTATACTCACAGCCTCAACATTTTAAGTCACTTTGTCAACCCAGAGCTCTCTGAGTATGAAATGTGAAATCCTCACGGTGGAGGAGGATGAAGTAAATCTGCTGGGACCTCCTGCGGCGCTCTGTAAACCTGCCATTTCTCCTGATGAAACACTTTTAGAATCGCAGGGTATATCAAAGCAAATCTTTGTTTTGTGAGGGCTAGGGATTTGCATACAGGCCCAAATGCTCGACGCCGCTCCTGCAGTGCAGCTGAAAAGTCCTGAAATATTTTAACAGGTGTCCCTTCAAAGGTTAGAGATTCTCGCTTCTGCCGCATCCCACGTAAGATTTCCACTTTGTGAATGTAATTGTGCACTTTTATCATTATTACCCTCGATCGCTGATTTGGGCTCAAGGCATAATGGCTCCACACTATCAGACAGGGCAAATCCCAATTTTAGCCATTTCTCCAGCACTTCCGATAGTAGATGGTCCAGCGTAGATTCCGGGAACCCAATGATCCGCAGATTGTCCAGCCTCGATCTATTTTCCAATTCGTCTGCCAGCTGAGTATTTTTCTGCACCAGTTTTGTAAGTTCTGTCAACTTCGTCGCCATTCCGGCTTCCTCATCCTCCACCGCCGACATCTCTCGCCACCCGGTACAACAGATACTTAGAACAACTAGCATTCTGGCCAGTTCCAGTATTATACTCACAGCCTCAACATTTTAAGTCACCCAATGATCCGCAGATTGTCCCTCCTCGATCTATTTTCCAATTCGTCTGCCAGCTGAGTATTTTTCTGCACCAATTTTGTAAGTTCTGTCAACCTCGTCGCCATTCCGGCTTCCTCGTCCTCCACCGCCGACATCCTCTGTTCTAGCTCCCCAGTTCGTTTCGTGGTTTCAGCTAGTAACGATTCAAGGGAGGTGAGTTGACCCGAGAGTTGTTGCAGCTGTTGAAGTTGAGGTTCCATTGCATTTTTAACTACGGAGGACAATTGCCGTAATTGCGTGTCAGTAAACTCCGTAGAAACTTTCTCTGGTGCCGGGCTCGCAGCCATCTTGTTATCTAGCGGTCGAGCCTTCTCATCTTTTTTCCCGCTTTTTGGAGGCATTTTTGGCTCTGGACGTGTGACAAATTGGTCCATAAAGTCCTTCGCGCACTCCTCCACTTGTGGTGGTGATTGGGAACCGTGGCCCTGTATCCCAGGTGCGGGAGAGCGGGCGAGTCCTCAGAGGAGAGCTATGTCACGTCTGCTCCCCTCAGCTCATCACGTGATCTCTCCGTCTTGCTCCAATTTAAAAAATCACAAGAAGAGTTCCCTAGCTGCAGACTTCTACATTAGAATCTTCTAAAAAAGCATTTAAACTCTGTCCCAATCCTCTAAACCTCTGTTCACCCCTTCCCCACCCCAATGTTGTCCTCCAGATAGAATCTTAAAAAACTGTTGTAATATTGGAGAACTGATTCATTAGGAATCTTTAAAACTTCTAGACAGTACTTTTTCAACATATCCAAATGCGACAGCAACTAGGATTTAGGGAAGTTGACAAACCGCAGATTGTCTCCTAGCATAGTTCTCAAAGTTCTCTAAATGTCTAGCAGAATTGCTAAATATCTTTCATAAGAGCTACATTATGTTTTCTCCATCTCATCTATCCTTGTAGTAATGATCTCCAACTCAGTTTTCAACACTCGCATCTTGTTGCTTGTCCTTTGAAATCTGTGGTGTTAGCATTAGAACAGGAGCTAAGAACACTGTCCATTCTTTGCACCAGGGATTCCTCCAGCCCCTTCAAGGCATCCCAAAGGGAATCCAGTGTAACCATCTCAGGCATGGGGGGCAAAACAGTTATTTGAGCCATCATTTAAAACGCCGCAGCCAAATTGCCCTTAGCATGCCCATCTGACTGCTAATCACAATGTCATTTAAGGTGCATTTGCTTTCTACCCTCAAAGAATTTTGCAATGGTCTAATGCTAAATTCCCCCCTCCCCCCCCCCCCCAAGCTGTGCTGTCAACCATCTCTGGGATATACAGAGCAGCCTGTGACTCCAGCAGCATTAATCAAGGGAATTGTTTTGAGAGAGCTCAACAGACAGCCCTCTTGACACTATTAAATGAGGTTTGAATGGAGCCATAAAAGGGTGGCTTCTCCAGTTTTCAGTCTGCTGCTCTAACTGTTAGGCTGTTCCTTCACTCCTGTGTATGTTGGCAATAATTTGTTTTGGAAAATAGATGTTGTATTGTAAGAAGATTTTATACTGAAAAGATGGAATGATAGGGAAATGGCAAGTGTCCCATTTAGGTATAGCATGACCATGATAGAAATGTTGTGTTACTTCACAAATGTATCTATTGTTGTGGTTCCTAAATGATGGTAAGGCTGCTTTACAGTGCTTAGTATTACAGACACCTGCACTGTACACAAAGTAACTCTCACTGAGTCCATTAAGCTCATTCATATTTACGCTTGGCAGCCTGCTAGTAGCTGTATTGATCCTGGATAAAACTAGGTACTTTGCAGGTTGTTATAACCTTTTACTGAATCAATATAGTTATTATTCAGAGATGCTGAGGTACATGCATTTTTCAGGTGACATAATCCATTTTTGCAAGGGACCTATGTGATAGGTCACTACTGAAGAAGGACTTATGCAATGATAGAGTTAAGAGGGGTTATGGGAGAGAGGACGACAATACCCATCAAATGCAATGGTTTTTTTTTTTGTTACATTTGTACCCCGCGCTTTCCCACTCATGGCAGGCTCAATGCGGCTTACATGGGGCAATGGAGGGTTAAGTGACTTGCCCAGAGTCACAAGGAGCTGCCTGTGCCTGAAGTGGGAATTGAACTCAGTTCCTCAGTTCCCCAGGACCAAAGTTCACCACCCTAACCACTAGGCCACTCCTCCACTCTGTGACTAGGGGGCACAAATGGAGCACCTTTCTTGGCATCATGCTCATATTGTAGCAGCAGTATTAGCAAAGGACAGGAATTTAGCATGGAGCCTTTGAGTTGCTAGACCCTACTAGGGTCCCATCCCCTTTCATGGGTTTTGTAAGTAGCAAGAAACCTGTGTGCTTTGCTGCTGCAGCCGGAAGACTGAGGCATTGCTGTCCTAGAGTCTTGATTAGCCAAGTGAGTAGGGGAGAGAAAAGAAAGTTTGAGGTATGCTGGGCACAGGATGGAAGGAGATGGAGAGGGACTGCAGAGTAGGGAGAAGGAGATGTGGAGCTTGCAGGGCAGATAAGAGGTTGAAGAGAGATCAAGGAAGAATGAGATTATGCAAGAGATAGAGCGAGACATTAGGGGGGGGCATGGGGAGAATGATAGCATAGGCATTGCTATGTGCCATCACAACCACAACCAGACTGCACGTCTAAGCTGGTATGACTGGGGTTGCAGCTGTGGCGCTGGCTGTGGTAATGTCGGTGGGTTACATGGCCCCTCCTTCCTCCTTACAACTGCAGCAGCACGTCTCGAAGTAGATCCTTTCTCCTCCTTACAGGGGCTTGGGCTTGCGATTCAAATCTGCTCTTTTTGGACCATGGGGCTCTGCATCAGTGGAGCCTTGTGCTGTTGAAACAAATGAGGTTTGAACCATTCAGGTCTTCGTAGATACAATTCATACAGAGCAGATTTGAATCACAAGGCCTGGTCCCTGTAAGGAGGAGAAAGAAACTACCTTGAGATCTGCTGCCACAGTTGTAAGGAGGAGGAAGGAGGGGCCATGTAACTCATTGACATTACCAGAACTGTACCCCCAAACCAGCCCGGCTGAGCGAAGGAAAGGATTTGGCAGTGGTGGGGGGAAGGTGGACAGACCCAAAGATGGACCGGACTTTGGGATTGAGGAAAACAGAGCAGAAGATGAATGAGACTCAGAAGGGGGAGGGGAACAGAGCAGAAGGTGAACGGGACAGGAGGGGGAAGCAGGAAACAGAAGATTGATGGGGCTTGGGAGGTGGAGCAGTGCGGATGATGGATGGGACATGAAGGGGGAGAGAAGAGGACCAGAGCAGAAGATGGATGGGTGGGGGGAAAGAGGAACAGAGCAGATGATGGATGGGACTCAGGGACTGGGTGAGACAAGGGACTTTGTGATTGAATGGGAGAGTGAGTGTTAGGGGGCAAAACAGAGAATTGTGGATAGAAGAGATGAGTGGAAATTTGAAGGAGATAGTAAGAACCTGGCAATTTGTAGATATGAATGGGTGTGTGTTAGTTGGGTTGTGAGTATGACTGATGGAAGAAGCTGAAACATGGTGTGAACAACATGGAGGACTGGAGAGAGGATGAAAGGCATAAAAAAGGATGGGGTGATGTGGAGGGATATGAGAGAAGAAGGGGTGAAAATGGGGTTGAAAGGTGCAAAGTGAGAGGCAATAGGAGATGGGGTTGAAGATAAAAGAGAGAAGATTGGCATGAAGACCAGGGAAGGAAGGGGAGACAGGAATGGACTTGGGCTGATGAAGTGATGAGAGGTAGTTGGAGGGTAGGTGAGGGCTGAGAGGGGGAGTACAGAGGATGGTAATGAGAACTAGGGAGTGGGTGAAAGGGGGGGATAGGAAACCCCGGAGGAGAGATACAGAGAGGGAAATGGAAGTGTTGTAGATGGGATGAGAGGGAGTTGAAAAAAGCTGATAGGTGATGAGACCAAGGACTAGAGGGTGAGAGAAAAGAAGACAAGGGGTAAAATCACATATGGGTGGATATAGAGGCAGAAAAGAGAAGAATGAAAAAAATAAACATAAAAAAGGAAAAATAAAGTACTAGATACAGTGGTGGAAATAAGTATTTGATCCCTTGCTGATTTTGTAAGTTTGCCCACTGACAAAGACATGAGCAGCCCATAATTGAAGGGTAGGTTATTGGTAACAGTGAGAGATAGCACATCACAAATTAAATCCGGAAAATCACATTGTGGAAAGTATATGAATTTATTTGCATTCTGCAGAGGGAAATAAGTATTTGATCCCCCACCAACCAGTAAGAGATCTGGCCCCTACAGACCAGGTAGATGCTCCAAATCAACTCATTACCTGCATGACAGACAGCTGTCGGCAATGGTCACCTGTATGAAAGACACCTGTCCACAGACTCAGTGAATCAGTCAGACTCTAACCTCTACAAAATGGCCAAGAGCAAGGAGCTGTCTAAGGATGTCAGGGACAAGATCATACACCTGCACAAGGCTGGAATGGGCTACAAAACCATCAGTAAGACGCTGGGCGAGAAGGAGACAACTGTTGGTGCCATAGTAAGAAAATGGAAGAAGTACAAAATGACTGTCAAATCGACAAAGATCTGGGGCTCCACGCAAAATCTCACCTCGTGGGGTATCCTTGATCATGAGGAAGGTTAGAAATCAGCCTACAACTACAAGGGGGGAACTTGTCAATGATCTCAAGGCAGCTGGGACCACTGTCACCACGAAAACCATTGGTAACACATTACGACATAACGGATTGCAATCCTGCAGTGCCCGCAAGGTCCCCCTGCTCCGGAAGGCACATGTGACGGCCCGTCTGAAGTTTGCCAGTGAACACCTGGATGATGCCGAGAGTGATTAGGAGAAGGTGCTGTGGTCAGATGAGACAAAAATTGAGCTCTTTGGCATGAACTCAACTCGCCGTGTTTGGAGGAAGAGAAATGCTGCCTATGACCCAAAGAACACCGTCCCCACTGTCAAGCATGGAGGTGGAAATGTTATGTTTTGGGGGTGTTTCTCTGCTAAGGGCACAGGACTACTTCACCGCATCAATGGGAGAATGGATGGGGCCATGTACCGTACAATTCTGAGTGACAACCTCCTTCCCTCCGCCAGGGCCTTAAAAATGGGTCGTGGCTGGGTCTTCCAGCACGACAATGACCCAAAACATACAGCCAAGGCAACAAAGGAGTGGCTCAGGAAGAAGCACATTAGGGTCATGGAGTGGCCTAGCCAGTCACCAGACCTTAATCCCATTGAAAACTTATGGAGGGAGCTGAAGCTGCGAGTTGCCAAGCGACAGCCCAGAACTCTTAATGATTTAGAGATGATCTGCAAAGAGGAGTGGACCAAAATTCCTCCTGACATGTGTGCAAACCTCATCATCAACTACAGAAGACGTCTGACCGCTGTGCTTGCCAACAAGGGTTTTGCCACCAAGTATTAGGTCTTGTTTGCCAGAGGGATTAAATACTTATTTCCCTCTGCAGAATGCAAATAAATTCATATACTTTCCACAATGTGATTTTCCGGATTTAATTTGTGATGTGCTATCTCTCACTGTTACCAATAACCTACCCTTCAATTATGGGCTGCTCATGTCTTTGTCAGTGGGCAAACTTACAAAATCAGCAAGGGATCAAATACTTATTTCCACCACTGTAGATGTAGAGAAGGAAGGGAAGAAGACAAGAGGAGAGGGAAGAAATGGAAATGCAAACCTAGAAAAGAGTTAAGAAGAGTAGAACAGACTGGAACTAAGCCAATTAGAAAAGTAAAGTGCCTGACAAATAAGGTAGAAAAGAAAAATATTTGTCTTCAATTTTTAAGGATTGGAATGTGTCAGCTTTGGGAAATGTGCATCTCTTCTCCTCTTGTATTTTGCAAAGCACAAAGGAAACACATTTAATTTTCTCATTTTGTAATACTCTACTGCCCATAGATGGCAATTCTAGAAAGAGGCACTTAGTTTAGGTGCCTAGAGAGCACCTATGTGGCATCTGTTCTATAAAGGAAAGTAGGCATCTACTTTCCTTTATAAAATACTAGTGTTACTGGGTATATATGCAGGTATATTAGGTGCAAGCATTTATGGCTAGCATAAATGTTTGCCCTTAGATTGTTAAACAAAATAAAAAGGTGTGTAAATTATAGTAGTCTATAATTTGTGTAACAGTATACCATGCCACAACCAAATTCTGCCTATGTGTATGCCCATCTTCAATGTACGCGCCATCACATTATGCACCAGGTTATTAAATAGCATGAAGCCTGAATATTGGCATGTAAACACCTATGTGCACACATATGCATGTATATGCTGGTATTCTGGTCATTTATGTGCATTCCTGGCACCTAAATGTTGATAACCTCTTTATGGAATTACACCCAAAGTGTCAAGCTTTTTGTTTCTATTTCAGTTTTTTGTTGTGTGTTTATTTCTAATTTGTGGTTACTTATTATATATTATGTGAGGGTCCTCCCATGTTCTGAGTGTGTGATTGAGGTGAAAAATTCTGCTAGTATGTAGTTCCTGTGCAGGGATCTGTAGCACTCTCATTTATTCTGTTTTCCCAATGGGGGAACATGGGTGTAGTATTTGCAGTGTTGCTTTTTTATAGGTAAAAAGTGAGGTGAAGGAAGCTATTAGAGCTAAAAGAATATCCTTCAGAAAATGGAAGAAGGGTCTGACTGAAGGTAATAGGAAACAGCATAATGAATGGCAAGTCAAATGCAACACTCTAATAAGGAAGACAAAGAAAGACCATGAATAGAGGCATAAACACCCAATTAAAACTTTTTTTAGGCATTAAGAATCAGTTGAACCGTTAGATGTGAGCATGTTGAGACTGAGCAACTGAGAGATAAATGACTACAGAGTGAGGAGTGGATTTTATACGTCTCTGAATCCTCGTTAGCTACTTCTGGGGTGTCTACAGCCAAGAGTACGGGAACAATTATTAATAATCTGAATGAAAGGTTTTCTGTCTTGAGTCCATCATTTAATGTCGGCTATTATACCAGTTTTTAACATCTTATATGACCATGTGGAGAATCGTCAAAGTTCTAAACGAGAACTTTTGACACAAGATCCTTGGAATTCTCATTTAGTTGCTGTTTGGGAGTGAATAACATTGTGCATATATTTTTCCTGGTTTATACAGTGTAAAAGGATTTGACATTATAGTGCTGGTAGTACTACCCCACTATTAGTGATTTTTCAATACATGGTTAGTTGTATTAATAAAGTTTGTGTTATTAGTGATTTAATACTGTCAATATGATTTCTGCTTTTTGAGCAATGAATATACATGAGACAGATTTGCATTCCTGTAATCTCTATTATATGCAATTTCTCTTTTACATATTAACATAGTAAATGACGGCAGATAAAGACCTGTACGGTCCATCCAGTATGCCCAAAAAAATAAACTCATTTTACCCGAGTTTGATTTGTCCTTGCCATTCTCAGGGCACAGACCATAGAAGTCTGCCCAGCACTTTTTTTGTACTAAAAGTTTTGAAGCTAACGTCGAAGCCCCTTAAAATTTACACTCGAGCTCATCCATATCTATTCAGTCACTGTCAGGGAGTAGACCGTAGAAGTCTGCCCAGCACCGGTTTTGCTTCCCAATTACCGGCATTGCCACCCAATCTCCACTAAGATTCCGTGGATCCATTCCTTCTAAACAGGATTCCTTTGTGTTTATCCCATGCGTGTTTGAATTCCATTACTGTTTTCACCTCCACCACCTTTTGCATATTCATAAGGAATATCCTGAAAACTTGACTGGTTTCTGGTCCCCCAGGACAGGTTTGAGAAACACTGCTTTATGTGATCCTGCAAGTTCATGTAGATTATCTTTGAATAATTCTTACACTGAACCAGTAGAATGTGTCATTTTTATACAGAAATAATTCAGTTACATATAATACAGCTAAATGTTTAATTCTGTGGTTTTTAGCTCAGTCCCGAGGACACACCAAGTCGGTCGGGTTTTCAGGCTATCCACAACAAACATGCATGAAATCCATTGGCTTGTACAGCCTCCATTGTATGGTAGTCCATCTCATTCATATTCATTGTGTATATCTTGTAAACCAGACTGCAGGGCGTGTTTCAGGATTGGGTTGAAAAGCTTGATTTCATGTATTCATACTCTAAAAAGAGCAGTAATTGCAGAATTTCTCTGTCAATAATTAGGGTAAATCAGTCACACAAGTGGGTAGCACACACAGTGCAGATACAGAACAGATGTCTAAGTTCAGAAAAGCCTCCAGGGTTTTTCTGAACACGTGTGGGATTTCCCTTGCAGCTGCCTGTTCTGAGTCTCCTTAGTCTGTTGTCCCATTTCACCTGAATATGTTTTTGGCTCTCATTTCTTTAAAGTATCTCTTTGCTGCTTAGCTTTTGTATGTTTATTTCTTATTTTTATTCTTTTTAAAATTAGATTTCATAAAAACACAGTGCATAATTACTCTGTGAATGTTTGCTGGAGGATGTTGGAGTATCTGGTCAGGGAACTAACATAGCAGGGCTCAAGAAGTTTGGACAAGTTCCTGGAGAAAGTCCATAAAAATTATTAGCCAAGTAGAGATATGAGAAATAGCTCTCTCTTTTTTTTTTTTGGTGATCTAGTGGCACTTTTGGAATGGCAACTATCAGAGGCAGGATGATTCACTAGGTGGTCCTTTGCTCTAACTCAGCTTGGCTTTTCTTATGTTCTTATACCATACTGGGTCAGACCAAAGGTCCTTCAAGCCCAATATCCTGCTTCTAACAATGACCAAACCAGGTCACAAGCACCTGGCAGAATCTCAAAAAGTAGTAAAATTCCATACAGCTTATCCCCATGAATAAGTAGTGGCTTTCCCTGGGTCTGCCTTAATAAAGGTTTATGGACTTTGCCTCTAGGAATTTGTCTAAACCTTTTAAAACCCAGCTATGCTAACTGCTTTTACCACATTCTCTGGCAACGAGTGCCAATTTTCTCTTATTTGTTTTAAGAGTATCACTCGATAGACTGCTTTTCTACAGTTTTTGCAACCACATCCAAAGCGACCTACCTGGGGCAATGGAGGGTTAAGTGACTTTTACCCATTGTCACAAGGAGCTGCAGCGGGAATCGATCCCAGTTCCCCAGGACCAAAGTCCGCTGCATTAACCGCTAGGCTACTCCTCCACTCACTGTCACTATGTAATACATGGCGTGTCCCCTAGTCTTTGTACTTTTTGAAAGAGTAAACAATCTATATGCTTGTGGCATAGCCACGGGTGGATCTGGATGAGCTGGGTCCCACCTAATTTGGATTCAGGCCCACCCAAAATTGTGGCACTCTTGCTATGGCTGGTGGGGATAAAACCCGCCAGCTGAAGACCTCCTCCTCCTTGGGCAGCCAGCACTCTTCCAAGCGGCAGCTGGCACTGACACTGGCCCTTCTGTGCATTCTCATTTTCTGCACATGCATAAGCACTGAGCATGTGTGGTCTGCCGGCAGCAGCTCAAGACATATGCTGCTGGCTACCATTTGGATGAGTGCTGGCTGCTTGATGAGGAGGAAGTCTTCAGCTGGCGGGGTTTGGGGATCCCTGCCAGCTCAAGTATTTAATATTTTGGGTTTACAGGCAGGGAAGGGGTGGAGAGCAGAGAGTACAATGCGTCCAGAGGGAGGAAGCAACAAATTCCATGACCACCCACCCAAAATTGGCCATCTGGCCCCTGCTAGTTGCATTTACCCATTCCACTCGTCTCAGGATTTTGTAGAGCTCCATCATATCCCCCCTCAGCCCTCTTTTCTGCAAGCTGAAGAATCTTAATCTCTTTAGCCTTTTCTCATATAAGGTTTGTTCCATTCCCTTGGTCAGTTTGGTTGCCCTTCCTTGTACCTTTTCTAATTGCACTGTATCTTTTTTTAAAACTGCAGCAACCAGAATTGCACATAATACTCAAGGTGCAATCACACCATAAAGTGATACAGAGACATGATAATAACCTTTGCTCTATTTTCTGTACCTTTCCTAATAATTCCTAACATTCTGTTTGCTTCTTTGGCTGCTGTCACCAGACAATGAGCAGAAAATTTAACATCTTGTCCACAATGACTCCTAGATCTTTTTGAGCTATTCTTCCCAATGTGTATCACTTTAGCACTTGTCCTCATTAAATTTCATCTGCCATTTGGATGCCCAGTCTTGAGGTCCTGCAGCTTTTCACAGTCTGTGTGCAATTTAATAACTTTAAACACATATATGTTATCTGCAGATATGATCACCTCACTCATCATTCCTGTTAACAGATCATTTACAAAAATGTTGAAAAGCTCTAGCCCCAGTCCCAGTGCTGATCCCTGTGGCACTCTACTATTCACTGTCCTCCATTGAGAGAATTGTCCATATAACCCTGCTCTATTTTCTTTCTTCACCATCTAGCTATCCCATGGCTTTTTAATTTCCCTAGTAAAGTGATGTGGTAGCCGCATTAGTCCACTTTTAAAGGTAATAAATAGAAATGAAACAAAACATAGAAAAGAAAATAAGATGATACCTTTTTTATTGGACTAAATGCATTTTTGATTAGTATTCGAAGGTAACCCTTCTTCAGATCAG
Organism: Microcaecilia unicolor; assembly: GCF_901765095.1. Lineage (NCBI taxonomy): Eukaryota > Metazoa > Chordata > Amphibia > Gymnophiona > Siphonopidae > Microcaecilia > Microcaecilia unicolor. The sequence continues at coordinate 592,998,768 of NC_044032.1, forward strand.
AAATAAGCAAATGTTGACAAATATCAGAATATATAAGTGAAACACAAAAGCATTCCAATGACAGCCTCACAGAAAGAGGATTGGGTGGGTGGGGTGAGAGACGGGGAGAGATGGATGGCTGAGAAGAGGGCGACAAGCAGTAGAATTTTATGGTTTATACTAGGATATAAAACCCAGATCTTTGTTAAGGCCCAGATGCACAAAACCTAATGAGCCAGCAACGTGGTATTTAAACTGGTTCTAGCTGGTCTAGTGAGCAAGGAGAACAGCGAGACTGCATAAAAGGGTTCTCTGAGCTCTTTTCCTATCACAGTAGCAGCTAACGAAAGTGGAATGCAAAGCTATTATAATGAGCTAATTACTATACAAATGCGCATGCAAAGTGATGCACAGCCGTTTTCCGACCCAGTGCACAGAAGCAGCTCTATCTGTACCGTGGAAAATTTAACAGTGGTCAGGAGCTGCCAGTACTGCCTAGAATGACGGTCCTGACAGTTCTTCATGGTTGCAAGGGTTCTCTGCAACTCCTGCAGGAGGAGAAGAACCCGCATGCCTGTGCAGGAAGATTGCTGACCGGGGGGGGGGGGGGGGGCAGGGAGGACGCGAGTGTACCATAAACAGCACTAAAGAAAAGGAAATGGCACCAGTGAGCTTCACACAACAATCGGGTCCCAATGTGCGAGAGAGCCGGCAGCAAGAATCGGTGCCTCTCACTTGAACTTTGAGGAGGGGGAAGAAATAGACACCCCAGGTAATCGCTGACAGCTCGGCTAGCAAAGCTGTTGTCTTGGAGCTAGAAGGATGTAAATTCAACTGTAGTGTCCCCAGATAGAAAACAGGCAGGTCTTACACCACTGTATGAACCATCGCAGGCCCCCAGAACACTTGTGAGGAGAAACGGTTTTCATACATGCCGTCTTCTGGCGTGTTTAATGTTGGCATGCATGAAAGCCTTAGCAGTGCGAGAGAGCCAGCAGCAACGATCAGTGCCTCCTACTTGAACTTTGAGGAGGGGGAAGAAATAGGCACCCCAGCTGAGTGACGGCTCAGCTAGCAAAGCTGTTAAGTAGCTTGGTTGAGTCCTTGTTGAAGCTAGAAGGATTCAAATTCAACTGTAGAGTCCCCAGATAGAAAATAGGCAAGTAACCGCTGAAACCATCGCAGGAGGAGAAAGTGCATGAAGCCGTAGCAGTGAAGGCTGTTCAGCTGTTCTGGGCATGTGCGTAGTAGCCGCTCTTAGTGATTGGCTGCAATGTGCATGCTGAGATGCCCAACTGGCTTTCCCTTCTTTCGCATGCATTGGAGCTGATCGCAAAAGCAGTGACCAGCTCATTTGCATGTGATTCACTTTGGGAATCTCTCTGTATTTCCAAATCGGTGATTGTTACCAAGGTGGAGATACGGAGTGTTTCTTTACCGGGACCTTTGTGCATCTGGGCCTAAGTCCTGTCTGCACAGTGTCAAAATATTTCATCATTTTGACTTCAAAGAGCTTACATTCCTAGATTGTCTTAAAGTTTCCTTTTATTATTCTCACCATACAATCATTTGTGCAGTGTTCTGGTTTTGTAACGTGCTATCCCATAGAGGTGCTTAATATAATATCAGGCTTATCAATTTGTAGTGTCCCAGATCAACCCTGGAACCCTTTTTTAAAAACTGGCATTACAGAGGATCATGTGATATGAAGGAAGCAGCTAGTTTGCTTTGCTCCTAGGATTCCCCCATCCCATTTAACTCCATCATCTCTCCCCCAGGGTGTCAAATTTGAGAGAAACCTTCCCATTACGCATGAAGTGCATGAACATATTAGTTGCTAAACCAACTACTACAAAAACAGTAAAGAAAGAGTGGGACAAGTTGCGGGCAGGTGAACCAAAGATGGTGGAAATACTTCAGGAAAACAGCAGTGTAACTGACATGCTGGTTTCCCAACTGACCTTAATGTTGGATCCTTCAAATGTTAAACTCTACAATATTTTAGAGCAGATTTTACTCACTGCCCCTAAAAAAATATTCACTGGCTAGCAGACTATCTCCCACTTTTACAGCCTACCAGATTTGCAACTAACCAATACGGTAAAGGCACATCAAGTCAGAGCCTTGGCCACATCTGTGGCTTAACTTCACTCAGTATCTATCAAACTAATATACATGTCTATTCTCACCTTTACATCCCACTGCTTTCTAGACCAGTGATTTTCAGCTGCTTTGGCATCTCTCTTGCCTGCGCTGGAGTGCGGCATCTGTCTTCCCCCCCCCCCCCCCCCCCCCAAGCGACTCACCTGACCGCGGGCTCCTCCAGAACCTGCAGTGGGTCACCGCAGAGACATGGCAGAGGAATGGTCCCGCTGGTCAGAGAGGCAGCTTTCAGCACTGCAGCCTTCAGAGAACCCAGAGGGCAGATAAGGAGCTGGGTGGGAGAGATGCCTGACCCAGACCTGGCTTTCATCTCTTCATCATTGCCATTTTTCTAAGGAGACACTGTGTACCATTCTGTTCTGTGCATCATCAAACAAACTATAAGTCAGGATGGCCCGTGACCCATGGCCCGTGTGAAAACGCACAAAATATATATTTTTAAGATATGTGAATTATTTAACAGTGAACATGTTTGATTGTTTAAGATATAGGAGAAGTGAATGCTCACTACAGGCTATAAAAGCACGCTGCAGACAAAGAAACTCTGAAAACTAGCCATGCTGGTAAGAGAGTTTCATACCCTTCCCATGGCCTATTTTTTTCCTGAAGGGGGTACTCTCCCCCACCCCCCTAGTAAAAACTAATTCTCTGTAGCTAAGAATCTTTCTTTCTCTTCTTTCTTTCTTTCTTTCTCTCTGTTCTATGACCTTTGCATGACAGTGAGGAATAAACTTTCCTTCCTATTGTTAGATTCTGTTCTGTAAAACTACTAATGCCAAGAGCCAATAATATTTCTTGTGCTGTTGCTAGTGAGAAATAAAGATTCCGTTTCTTCTCCTAACTTAGGATAACAGTAGGATAAATAAGACATAAACCCATTTACCTTCATTAGAAGTTGATTCCTAAGATCTGGCATAGACTGAAAGAACTCAGATAGTAGGCAGCTGTGAATGAAATATGCTTACATGCAGTTCTGAATTGTTACCTTTGTACGATACGACTCTCTTGCATATCTGATGTATCCTGCTATCTATGGAGCCACCCACATTAATCACTTTACTTAATTTCTCACTTAATTGTATCCTGGAGGAAGTGTTTCCCCAATGTGTGTTGCACAGACACACACATTAATGGATTATTAACAGAGGTTCTCAACCAGCATACCATGGTGGAACCTCAGGTGTGCCATGCAAATTTGACTACTTGTAAGTTGGGGTGGTTTACAGTTGCCATTACAGGTCAATATTCACAGCCAGTTATCTTAGTTGGGCCTATCTACAGATATTCAGTGGCACTGTCTGGTAGTGCTTCTGAACATCACTAGAGACCACCATGACACTATTTACATAGGTCACACAATATATGTTGTTATATAATTTGAAAATCCAATTAGTCTGAATGTAACTTGCTTTAAACTTCCACAAAGAAATTCAAAATTTTAATAAAGACATGCTTTTTTCACAAAGTGTATACACAGTTTCGCCCACTAATATCCTTCTTTTTCTGGCCCTTAATAGAATTAGGCCATTGCTCTCTTTCTCCTTAAAAACCCCTGTTGTATACAGTCAACTAAAGTGTATAAAATAAATCTTTCCTGTGCTGCACTATCCCTTTCTTCTGTTTTTGTTTCAACTACTGTTTTGAAAAATAGTCGATGGTGTTATGTCTACTGATTATGACCTGATTCTGTACACTGTCCCAATACATCTTCGAGTGGTGGTATATCAAATGACAGTAAATAAATAAGTGAGCCAAATTTTATGAGAATAAAAGGAGTGAAATACCAAGGGTGGTGTGGGAGAAAAGGGTGGGAAAGGTGATGATGCCAGGAGAGTGTGGGAGGGAAAGAGAAGGTGATGCTGTGAACTCGGTACCTGGTGTGTGATGACAAAAAGAGGTTGGAAACCACTGGACTATTAGATAGACTACTGATGTAAACCTCATACCAAATGTACACCCAATTGACTCATTGGAAATTGGCTTCTGTGGCGTTCTGGTAGACCTGTTTATTCTGGAGTGAACTGGATTCTTTGCATAGGTCAAGAAGAGATATATAAGGTCTTCATCATATCTTTTTAATGCCTATAGATCCAATAAAAGAATTCAGAAGCTGTAAAGAATCCATTATTCTTTACAACTAGTAAAAAAAAAACTCAGGGTACACCATGAAGTTACTATGTAGCACTTTTAAAACAAGAGAAAATTTTTTTTTCACTCAATGTATAGTTGAGCTCAAGAATTCGTTGCTGGAGGATATAGTAAAAGCAGTTAGTGTAGCTGACTTTAATAAAGGCTTTGACAAATTCCTGGAGTTAAAGTCCACAAGCCATTATTAAGAAAGACCCGGGGAAAGCCACTGCTTATCCTTGGGGGTTAGCAACATGGAATCTTTTTACTATGTGGGATCCTTGCCAACTACTTGTGACCTGTATTGGCCTCTGTTGGAAATAGGATTCTGAACTTGAAGGACTTTGTCTGACCCAGTATAGGAATTGTTATGTTCTCAAGTGATTGAACTCTAATGCTTGGATAACCAGGTCTGCTTCAGATGTTGTTCTAATATTAATATAACTTTATAAACCTTTCCATTTAACCAGTATCTCCGTGTAATTTACAGAACTATCACTTGAGAAACATGTATGCAACCAATTGAGGTGGTAAACTATTTTTTTTTCGGTAATTAGATATAGTGGGGTTAATTCTATAAGGTGGCACCTAGTATTAGGCACCAACAATGCATGTAAATGTGTGTATTGTAGTCTTTCCGGAATTTAATGCTTTCACATTAGAACTTTGTTGATTAGAATATTATCCTTAAATAGTCTTGATGAATTAGCACTTTTGAAGGCAAGATGTTGTCCCAGGAATATCAGTGTACCTCGGTTTACTGAAAATCTTAGTGTTGAAACGTAATTTTCATCAACTTGAGCAGTGTGGCGTAAATCCAAAGATAAGATAAGGAGAGATGGTAAACATGTGGAGGGGCATTTTTGATATGACTTCTAAAGCCAACTTTGAATGTTTTAATAAAAATGTACAAAAATCAAGTAGTGAACATGGTCATTTTCGCACCGTTTATTTTTTGTTTCAAAAATCACCAATTTCCTAGACATTTTTAGACATTTTGTGCTCCATGCGTTTCTCTTTTGTGACCATTTTCGGGAAAAAAAAAAAAAAAAAAAAGGTCCAAAGGGAAAACACATGAAAACAAGCCATTGGGAAGTATGGGGGGCCAGCATTCTTAATAGACTGGCCACACAGACATCCCAGCAGAGCAGTGGGGCACCCTAAGGGGCATTGCAGTGGACTTCACATAAAAGGTTCCGGGTACACATCTCACCATTAACCCTTTATATTGTATGGGGAGCCCTCTAAACCCCACCAAAAACCTACTATCCCAAACCGTACTACAATAGCTCTTATGATTTCAGGTGTCACCTATATGTGGGTACAGTAGGTTTTTGGTGGGTTTTGGAAGGCTCACACTTTCCACAAGTGTAACAGTGTGAGTGGGATATGGGCCTGGGCCCCCTTTTCTACAGTGCACGTCACTGACCATTATGCTACTCCAGGAACCTGCAAGCTGCTCTAATAGGACTGGCCATAACATCTGACACTGTCATAGAGGTTTGTTTTCACAAGGATGGGAGGGGGTCAGTGACCACTGGGGGAGTAAAGGGGGGGGGGTCATGCCTTAATCCCTCCAGTGGTCAACTGGTCATTTAGAGCACATTTATATGGCTTTTAGTCATGATTGAAACAGGTCCAGACTTGAAACGTCCAACTTGTAGCCCTGGATGTTTTTGCTTTGTTTCACTATGGCAGACAAATGTCCAAGTTGACAAATGCCACTTTGTGCCACTTTTTGGACATTTTTTTTTTGTTTTGAAAATGAGCCCCTATGTAACTTTGTAAGTCTACGTGCTTTGAAAATATGCCTCTGAGTCTGCTTTTCACTTATAGATGACTGAAAATTACAGTTCAAAGTAAAATTGCAACAGTAGTTATCTGACCAAGGAACTGGTATCCGTGAACAAAAAAATATTAACCCAGAGAAATTACCAGCTACCATATCAAAAATATAGCCCTTTTTATGAGTAGAAACAAAAGCTGATAAATAAAAATGTGGGTTATCCAACAGTGACAAAAATTCAGAAACATCAGTATCATCACATTTCTCTAGATGCAAATTAAAATCACCAAGTATTGCAAATCCCACCTTAACACCCTTATTTTGTATTGTCAGCCCTCCAGGAACACCCAAACACCACTTTACTATACATCACTACAAAAGCCCTCAGGTCTGTAGGTGTCTCCTATCATAGGTACAGTTGGCATTTTTGTGGGTTTTGGAAGGCTCACAATTTCCATCACAAGTGTACTAGTTAGAGAGGAATATGGAACTGGATTCCTTTCTCTACAGTCCACCTCACTGACCACAAGTCTACTCCTGGGACCAGCTTGCTGTTGTAATAGGAATGGCCATAATATCTGAAGCTATGGCATGTACTGTCACTTTCACATTTTGTTTGGGGGGTGGGAGGGGGGTCAATGACCATTGGGGAATTAGAGGGGTTATACCTTAGTCCCTTCAGTGGTCAGCTGGTCAGTTAAGGTGCCTTTTTGTGTCTTAAGGCCCTGTTTACTAAGCCGTGCTATAGGCACGCTAGCGTTTTAAGCGTGCGCTAAAAATTAATGCATGCTAACACTAGAGACACCCATAGGAATATATGGGTGTCTTTAGAGTTTAGCGTGTGCTAAAAACACTAGCGCACCTTAGTAAACAGGGCTCTTAGTTGTGATTGAAACGGGTTCAGATGAAAAGTCCCAATTTTTGCCCTAGATGTTTTTATTTTGTTCCATTATCCCAAGAAAACATCTACATTCTGGGTCTGCCCAAATCCTGCCCAAAACACACCCCAGCATGCCCCCTTGCGATTTAGATAAACTGCGAAGAAATCTGTCTCAAAATCTGAACTTGGACTTTTTCCTGTGAAAAACATCCATCTAATGCTTTGTACTGCTTTTGAGACATTTTTCTTTTTGGAAAATGAACACCTAAGTGTATTAGAGTAATTTTAGGGGGCAAGGACCGTACCTTATATGATTGCTGCACTAAATGATATACATTCTTCCAGGTATGTTGCTATCTATCCTTATTCTCCACGAAAGGAAGATGAACTGGAACTGCGAAAAGGGGAGATGTTCTTGGTATTTGAACGCTGTCAGGACGGCTGGTTTAAAGGAACTTCCATGCACACAAACAAAATTGGTGTGTTTCCTGGCAATTATGTATCACCAGTCACACGGTAAGAGTTGAGCAAGTACCTTAGTAACACTATTTGATTTCTGTTGTTCTTTACATTGCCTTATTTCTGTCTGTGTAATGTGTGAATTAATTCTGCAAACAAGTGTTATGTCTTTAATGTTTTTACATAAGAACATAAGCGCTGCCAAACTGGGACAGACAGAAGGTCCTTCAAGCCCAGTATCCTGTTTCCAACAGTGGCCAATCTAGGTCACAAATATTTGGCAGGATCCCAGAACAGTAAAACAGATTTTATATTGCTTATCCTAGAAATAAGCAGTGGATTTTTCCAAGTCCATATTTATAATGGCTTATGGACATTTCTTTCAGGAAATTATCTAAACCTTTTTTTAAACCCTGCTAAGCTAACTTTTTTTTTTTTTTTTTTTTTACCACATTGTCTGGCAACGAATTCCAGAGTTTAATTACACATTGATTGGAGTGATGTGGTAGCCATGTTAGTCCACGATTAAAAGTTATAGAAATAAAACAAAACAGAGAAAAGAAAATAAGATATCTTTTTTATTGGACTAACAATACATTTTTTGATTAGCTTTCAAAGGTAACTGTTTATTATGTTATCATGGATTTTATCTCTTGCCAATTCTCTTCATTTAGATTCAAGGTGAGTTACAAGCAGTATAAATAAGAGGCTGACAACAGAACATCAATAATTACACAAAAGCAAAGAAAAAACAATCATTACATGCAGTAAGAAAATTAAGCCCCCCCCCCCCCCCGGTCTAGGAAGTAGATATGTTTTTAAAGCCCCCAAGTCCTAGTATTTTTGGAAAGAATAAACGAGCGTTCCCTATCATCAAGCCGATCAATCCATAGACTGGTGGGTTGTGTCCATCTACCAGCAGGTGGAGATAGAGAGCAATCTTTTGCCTCCCTATATGTGGTCATGTACTGCCCGAAATTCCTCAGTATGTTCTCTATCTCAGCAGGTGTGTGGTCACACAGCAGCAGCTCTGGCTAGGTCTCCAAGCCTAATTGTTTAGGTTTTGTTGAGTACCTGGGGTTGAGGGCTCTTCGTGAGCAAGTGCAAACCTGGTGGTGCCAGGTCCCTCCTTTTCTCCCCCCTCCCGCTGGCTCCGTTAAAAAAAAAAAATTAAAAACGTTCAAAAAGGACGTCCATTCGCAGCTGCTCACTGGAACAAGTCGTCGCTGCTCGGAGCAAGAAGCAGGTAATTTTTACCTTTTACTAGCGGGCAGGGGGTTCCCCGAACGGTTGGCTATGGCCTCGGATGGCAAGGGCGCGAAAAGACACTCCCCGGAACGCGTTTGCGTGCCTAGCGGGGAAGCGGGGAGATCGAAGGTAGAGTCGCCCTTTTTGGGCGCCCTTTCGGAACCGGGAGAGTTCTCCGGTTTTTCCTCCGGCGCGGCAGCCTTTCCCGCCTTAGGCGCCCATCCCCCGCTGGCTGCCCTCCCGGTCGTGACCAGCCACGCGGCTCGGTCGGCTTCTTGGGCCGCCCTCGAGATGGGAGACGTTAACAACTTGGTCGCCCTTGAATCGGGCGACAATAAGAAGTAGGCGAAATTAAAACGCCCTTCCTCCCGCGCGGCTCCTTCTCGGAGTTTCGCACCAGACGCCATTTTGGACGTGCATCACGCCTCTTCCCCGCTACTGAGAGCGCAGATGGAGGGCGCCTCTAGGGCTGCGGCACAGGCTGCAGAAATGCACAGACTGGGGGGTTTCTCCCCTGAGTTCATTTTGCTGCTGCATCAGGCCTTTCTTATGCAGAACACTGCCCCTGCCCACCTCTCTGATCGGGGTGATGAGGCCTCTCTGCTTAAGCGCCCTCAGGTGAATCTTCCACCCTCGGGGGACTCGGTCTCCTCTGATGTAGATGACGGCAGCATGTCTGAGTTCTCCCAGAGATCCTTAGCAGAATCGATGGAAGAGACTGATCCCCGCTCGGATGGAGCGGACGACCCCTCTGCAGCGCGGCTTTTCGCTCAGAGGATTTGCCCAACCTGCTTGTGCAGGCCATGAGCATTTTGAAGATTGCCTCTCCGGAGGAAGGCTCTCTCTCAGCCTCTACTGGCTCCGCCATTATGCTGGGAACGAAGCGCCCGCCTAGAACCTTCCACGTTCATGAAGCCATGCAGACCTTAATTTCAGCGCAATGGGATGCCCCTGAGGCGAGCCTGAAAGTAGCCAGGGCTGTGTCCCGCCTGTACCCCTTTCCTGAGGGGGAACGGGAAGCCTTTGTCTGGCCCACGGTAGATTCCTTAATCACTTCCGTGACTAAGAAAACGGCGCTGCCGGTGGAAGGTGGCACTGCCCTGAAGGACGCCCAAGACGGGAGAATGGAGGCGGCCTTAAAATCGTCCTTTGAGGCGGCCGCTCTGAGTTTGCAAGCCTTGGATTGCAGCTCCTAAGTGGCTAGGGCGTGCCTGACTGTTTTGCAGCGGGCTTCCCCCTTGGACCCTTCCTGGAGGGCGGAATGGCCGACCCTGGAGTCGGGTCTGGCCTACTTGGCAGACTTGCTGTATGATGTTTTGAGAGCCTCGGCCAAGGACATGGCTCAGACAGTCTCTGCGCGGCGGTGGCTCTGGCTGAAGCACTGGTCTGCTGACCATGCCTCTAAATCTCGCCTAGCCTAGTTGCCTTTTAAAGGCAAGCTGCTCTTTGGGGACGAGCTGGACAAGATCGTGACGGAGCTCGGCACGTCCAAGGGCAAGAGGTTGCCAGAGGTCAGGACTCAGGCCGGCAGTGCCCGTCCTGGTTTCTCTAAGGGCCGATTCCAGGAAGCCCGTCGATATCGCCCGGGCAAGCCGGCTTCCTTTGCCTCCGCTTCCTTCAAACGGAACTTCTCCCCCAAGCAGCATTCCTTTCGTAGGGACCGCCGTCCCGGAGGTTCGTCCTCCGGCCCGCCCCCAGGGTCGCATACCCAATGACGGGGACCTGGTCCATGGCCCAGTGCAGATAGGAGGAAGGTTGTCCTCGTTTCTGGGCGAGTGGACCAGGGTAACTTCAGACGCTTGGGTTCTGGAAGTCATCAGAGACGGCTACAAGCTAGAGTTCTGCCAACCCCTAAGAGACGGGTTTGTAAACTCTTCTTGCAAGTCTCAGGTCAAAGCAGCTGCCATGCCGGTAGATCAGCCGGTAGATCAGCTTGGCAAGGGGTGCCACTCCATTTACTTTGTGGTGCCAAAGAAAGAAGGGTCTGCTCGGCCTATTCTCGACCTCAAGGGAGTCAATCAGGCCTTGAAAGTTCGGCACATCCGGATGGAGACCCTCTGCTCCATAATAGCTGCGGTGAAAAAGGGAGAATTCCTGGCCTCCCTGGACATCAAGGAAGTTTACCTACATATTCCCATCTGGCCGCCTCATCAGCGCTTTCTGCGCTTTGCAGTGCTGGGCCGACACTTCTAGTTCAGAGCCCTCCCGTTCGGGTTGACTACGGCTCCGCGGACCTTCTCCAAAGTAATGGTGGTCATCGCGGCCTTCCTCCGCAAGGAGGGGAGTGCAAGTCCATCCCTTTCTGGACGACTGGCTGATCCGAGCCCCTTCCTATGCGGAGTGCGGGAGAGCTACAGACAGGGTCATTGCTCTTCTGAGCTCCCTGGGATGGATCATCAACTGGGAGCGGGGCCTCTTACATCAGGGTCCCGTGGTGATGGAGGATCCCTCCCCCTTTGGTCTTACGGCCTGGCCTGGCTCTTGAGCGGAAGCGGCTGAGGAAGAAGGGCTTCTCAGACAAGGTCATCGACACTATGCTGAGAGCGAGGAAGCGCTCTACTTCCACCACTTACGCCAGGGTTTGGTGTACTTTTGCATCGTGGTGCGAGGCAGGCTCTGTATCGCCCTTCACTGCTCCAATATCTTCAGTGTTGGCGTTCCTACAAGAGGGGCTGGAGAAAGGCCTGTCGCTCAGTTCGCTGAAAGTCCAGGTGGCCGCTTTAGCTTGCTTCAGGGGTCATCTGAAGGGGGCTTCCCTGGCTTCACAGCCGGATGTGGTACGCTTTCTCAAAGGAATGAATCACCTGCGCCCCCCTCTGCACTCGATAGTGCCTACGTGGAATCTCAATCTGGTGCTACGGACCTTATAGAAGCCGCCCTTCGAGCCCTTGCCAAGGGCATCGCTGAAGGACCTGACGTTGAAAGCAGTCTTCCTGGTGGCTATCACATCAGCCAGAAGAGTTTCCGAGCTCCAGGCGCTCTCGTGTAGAGAACCGTTCCTGTGATTCACTGAGGCAGGAGTATTGATTCGCCCAGTGCCTTCCTTCCTGCCCAAGATTATTTCTCGATTCCATGTGAATCAGCAGCTTTACCTACCCTCCTTTCGTAGGGAGGACTACCCAGAGGAGTACCCTGCGCTCAAATACCTGGATGTTAGACGGGTCATCATCAGATACTTGGAAGTGACCAATGATTTCCGGAAGTCGGATCATCTGTTTGTGCTGTTCGCAGGCCGTCGTAAGGGTCTGCAGGCATCTAAGCCTACTGTGGCACGTTGGGTCAAGGAGACGATCGCGTCAGCTTATGTGGCGGCAGGGAAGATTCCGCCTATTCAGCTGAAGGCACACTCTACTAGAGCACAAGCAGCCTCGATGGCGGAGTCCAGATCTGTCTCCTTGGAAGAGATTTGCAGAGCGGCTATGTGGTCGTCGGCTCATACCTTCTCACGGCATTACCGCTTGGATGTGGCTGCTCGGGCCGAGGCCCAGTTTGGGGCTTCAGTTTTGCGTTCAGGGATTTCCATGTCCCGCCCTGGGTGAGTACTGCTTCGGTACATCCCACCAGTCTATGGATTGATCGGCTTGATGATAGGGAAGGTAAAATTATGTATCATACCTGATAATTTTCTTTCCCTTAATCATAGCCGATCAATCCATAGCCCCTCCCAGATATCTGTATTGTTTGTGTTCTGGTTATATTTCAGGTTCAAGTTCAGTCTTCATTTCCTGTTCACGAGGACTTCGTGTTCAAGTTCTTCCAATGGAAAGTCTCTTCGAGTTGAGACGATTTTATGTTACAGTGAGCTGCTGCTTCCTCTCCCCCCGTTTTGGCGGTGGCTGGATTGATAACTAAATTATGCTGGCGCTCCCTCTCGCTTCGTGCGGCTGTAGGATAGCTTTGTATCCCTCCCGCTTCGGCGGTGTTAGGGTAAGCCAGCTCCTCCCGCGGTTGCGGTAGCAGGATAAGCCAGTTCCCCCCGCGTCGGCGGGTGTGGTTTCCCGCCCACCGCCCCGGCGGTGGTGCGCTGGAATATTTCCCCGTTCCCGCTTCGGCGGTGGTGAGCTGGGCAGAGTGTCCCTTTTTGGGTGTAATTCTCTAAGTGCTGAGTCCTGCGGATGGAGCTTTGATATCGACATACTGAGGAATTTTCGGCAGCACATGACCACATATAGGGAGGCAAAAGATTGCTTTCTATCTCAACCTGCTGGTAGATGGACACAACCCACCAGTCTATGGATTGATCGGCTATGATTAAGGGAAAGAAAATTATCAGGTATGATACATAATTTTACCTTCATGTCTGCTCGTTCCACTCCACTCAGTATTTTATAGACCTCTATCATATCTCCTCTCGGCTATCTCGTGAAGAGCCCCTAGCCACTTTAGCCTTTTCTCATAGGGAAGTCGTCCCATCCACTTTATTATATTCGTCATCCTTCTCTGTATCTTTTCTAATTATATTTTTTTTGAGATGTGGTGACCAGAATTGCACACAGTATTTCAGCTGCAGTTGCTCCATTGAGTGATACAAAGGCATTATGGAGGAGATTCTATATATGGTTCCTAAAAAGTTGGTGTGGAAATCAGTGCTGACTAATCGTATTCTATAAGCAGTGCCTAGATTTCTACTTGGTACATAGAACTACACGCCTCCATTTACACCAACAAAAACATGGCATAAATCCCAGCGTGTTGATTTAGGCGCACTGGACCATATTCTTTAACTATGCGTGTAAATTTCAGAACATAAGAAATGTCAAGTGAAATGCAAAGTGCTGGTAAGGAAGGCAAAGAGGGACCTAAAAAAAAGATTGTGCTGGAGGCAAAAACACCTAGTAAACATTTTTTTAGGTATATTAAAAGCAGGAAGCCGGCAAAAGAGTTGGTTGGACGCTAGATGACCGAGGGGTAAAAGGGGCGATCAGGGAAGACAAAGCCGTAGCGGGAGAGATTAAATGAATTCTTTGCTTCAGTCTTCACCGAGAGATACCGGTGCCAGAAATGGTATTCAAGGCTGATGAGTTTGAGAAACTGAATGAAATCCCTATAGACCTAGAAGATGTAATGGGGAAATTTGACAAATTGAAGAGTAGCAAATCTCCTGGACTGGATGGTATTCATCCCAGAGTACTGATTGAACTGGAAAATGAACTTGCTGAACTATTGTTAGTAATATGTAATTTATCCTTAAAGTCGAGCATGGTACCGGAAGATTGGAGGGTGACCAATGTAACGCCAATTTTTTAAAAAGGGTTCCAGGGGTGATCTTATAAACTGGTGAGTCTTACGTCGGTGCCGGGCAAAATGGAGGAGACTATTATAAATAACAAAATTACAGAGCATATTCAAAAGCATGGATTAATGAGATAAAGCCAACATGGATTTAGTGAAGGGAAATCTTGCTTCACAAATCTATTACATTTCTTTGAAGGAGTGAACAAACATGTGGATAAAGGTGAACCAGTTGATATTGTGTATCTGGATTTTCAGAAGGCATTTGACAAAGTACCTCATGAAAGACTCCAGAGGAAATTGGAGAGTCATGGGATAGGAGGTAGTGTCCTATGGTGGATTAAAAACTGGTTAAAAGATAGAAAACAGAGAGTAGGGTTAAATGGTCAGTATTCTCAATGGAGAAGGGTAGATAGTGGGATTCCCCAGGGGTCTGTGCTGGTACCACTGCTTTTTAACATATTTATAAATGACCTAGAGATAGGAGTAACAAGTGAGGTAATTAATTTTGCTGATGAGACAAAGTTATTCAAAGTAGTTAAATCGGGAGAGGATTGTGAAAAATTACAAGAGGACCTTACAAGATTGGGAGACTGGGTGTCTAAATGGCAGATGATGTTTAATGTGAGCAAGTGCAAAGTGATGCATGTGGGAAAGAGGAACCCGAATTATAGCTACGTCTTGCAAAGTTCCACATTAGAAGTCACTGACCAAGAAAGGGATCTAGGTGTCGTCATTGATGATGCATTGAAACCTGCTGCTCAGTGTGCTGCTGTGGCTAAGAAAGAAAATAGAATGTTAGGTATTATTAGGAAAGGAATGGAAAACAAAAATGAGGACGCTATAATGCCTTTGTATCGCTCTATGGTGTGACCGCACCTCGAATATTGTGTTCAATTCTGGTCGCTGCATCTTAAAAAAGATATTATGGAATTAGAAAAGGTATAGAGAAGGACGACAAAAATGATAAAGGGGATGGGATGACTTCCCTATGAGGAAAGGCTAAAGCAGCTGGGGCTCTTCAGCTTGGAGAAAAGACGGCTGAGGGGAGATATGATAGAGGTCTATAAAATAATGAGTGGAGTGGAACGGGTAGACGTGAAGCATCTGTTCACGCTTTCCAAAAATACTAGGACTAGGGGGCATGTGATGAAGCTGCAAAGTTGTAAATTTAAAATGAATCGGAGAAAATATTTCTTCACTTAACGTGTAATTCAACTCTGGAATTCGTTGCCAGAGAGTGTGATAAAGGCGGTTAGCTTATCAGAGTTTTAAAAAGTTTTGGACGGCTTCCTAAAGGAAAAGTCCATAGACCATTATTAAATTGAACTTGTTTCTGGGATAAGCAGCATAACATTTTTTGTACTTTTTTGGGATCTTGCCAGGTATTTGTGACTTGGATTGGCCACTGTTGGAAACAGAATGCTGGGCTTGACGGACCTTTGGTCTGTCCCAGTATGGCAATACTTATGTACTTATAACACCCTGAAATGCTCATTTCCCCGCCCATAACCACACCCCTTTTGCCTGAACACGTTAAAAGTTAGGTGCACTGCATTACAGAATGTACTTAGTATGTTGAGTGTTTAGATTCTAATTGCAAATTAATGCTCATTATTGCTTGCTAAGAGCTATTATCACCGCTGATTAGCCTGTTAAACCAATTAAGTTATGTGTGTTGTTATAGAATACACTTGGATTTTGGTACGGATCTCTAGACACACTATATAGAATCCGAGGGTATACATGCATTCTCACTTTTGTTTTCCATTCCTTTCTTAATAATTCCTAACATTTATTTGCTTTCTAAGCCATAGCTGCACACTCAGCAGAGGGTTTCAACCAATGATGGCACCTAGATCCTTTTCTGGATAGTGACTCCTAATGAAGAACCTCACAAGGTTCTGGTGTGGATTAGAAATTGGCTATTGGACAGAAAACAGAGGGTAGGGTTAAATGTGTTGCCACAATATGCATTTCTGCCAGGTGCCTGTGACCTGGCTTGGCCACTGTTTGGAAAACATGATACTGGGCTAGATGGTCTGACCCAGTATGGCAACTCTTATGTTCTTATCATGTGGTTATAGTTTGGGTTCTTCTTTCCCACATACATCACTTTGCACTTGCTCACATAAACATAATCTGTCATTTGGATACCCAGTCTCCTAGTCTCATAAGGTCCTTTTCCAATTTTTAGCAATCCTCTTGTGATTTAACAAATTGAATAACTTATTCAGATTTAATTACCTCACTAGTTATTCCCATCTCTAGGTCATTTATATATATATGTTAAGAAGCATCAGTCCCAACACAGGCCCCTAGGGAATCCCACTATCTACCCGTCTTCATTGAGAAAGCTGACCATTTAACCGTACTCTCTGTTTTCTATTTTTTAACCAGTTTTTAATCCACAATAGGACATTACCTCCTATCCCATGACTTCTAATTTTCTCAGGAGTTTTTCATGAGGTACTTTGTCAAATCCCTTTTGAAAATCCCGATACATGGTATTGATTGGCTCACTTTTATCCACATGCTTATTCACCCATTCAAAGAAATGTAGTAGATTGGTGAGGCAAGATTTCCCTTGACTAAGTCCTTTTTGGCTTTGCCTCAATCCATTCTTATGTATATGCTCTGTAATTGTAATAATCTCTACCATTTAACCTTGCACAAATGTCAGGCTCACCAGTCTATAATTTCCCGGATCTCCCCTGGAACGTTTTTAAAAAATTGGCATTACATTGGTCACCCTCCAATCTTCTGATACCATGCTTGATTTTAAAGATAAATTATATATTATTAACAATAGCTCTGTAAATTTATTTTTCAATTCTGTCAGTACTCTGGGATATATGCCATCTGGTCCAGGCAATTTTCTACTTTGCAATTTGTCAAATTGCCCTGTTACAACATCCATGCTTGCAGAGCTTTGTTTCAGTTTCTCTGACTCATCAGCATTGATTATCATTTCTGACACTAGTATCTCTTCCACGTTTCCTCGGTGAAGATCGAATCAAAGTATTCATTTAATCTCTCCACTATGGCCTTGTCTTCCTTGAGTGCCCCTTTTACCCCTCGGTTATCTAATGGTCCAACTTATTCTTTTACTGCTTCTTACCTCTATATACCTAAAAAAAAGTTTTTGCTATGTGCTTTTGACTCAATCGCATTCTTCTTTTCAAAGTCTCTCTCTTTGCCTTCCTTATCAGTGCTTTGCATTTGACTTTTCATTCCTTATGCGGTTTCCTATTATTTCTAATCAAATCCTCTTCTTCCATATTCTGAAGGATTTTATTTTAGCTCTAATAGCTTCCTTCACTTCACTTTTTAACCATGCTGGTCTGTTGTGTGGCCTGCTTTCCTCCTTTTTCAATACATGGACTATATCTGGTATGGGCTTCCTGGATGGTATTTTTGAATAGCATCCATATCTGATATAAATATTTGACCTTTGCAGCTGCTCATCAAAGTGTGTGTTTCTTTTTTTAAACAATCTTCTCATTTTATCATAGTCTCCTTTTTGAAAGTTAAATGCTAACATGTTGGATTTCCTGTGTATACTTACTCCAAAGATTATATCAAATCTGATCATGTTATAATCACTGTTATCTCATGCACCAAATCATGCACTCTACTAAAGACTAGGTCTAGAATTGTTCCCCCTCTTGTTGGTCCTGAATCATAAAGCAGTCCTTGATTTGATCATTGAATATTACCTCCCTAGCATGCCCTGAAGTTACATTTACCCAGTCAATATCAGGGTAATTGAAATCACCAATTATTATTGTGTTGTGTCTTCAAGAAACAAAAAACCTGAAGGGAAAACCCCAGCTGATATATCCAATATAAATAAGGAGTATACACTAGAATCTAAATGCAGATTTGGGGGTAATATCTACTAAACAAATACTGTACTATTAATAATATTTAAATGTGATTTTTTTTGAGCCCTTGGTGTCCAATCCACCATCTAAAAGGAAGGGAAAATAGTTGTCACAATATTGCAGGATTAACCTAAACCCTTGGGACTAGAGAAATTCAACACTGTCTCCCACAGGGCTGGTATTCCCATGTGTATACCTGCACCATCATCGAGTCTCCAATGTGCAACCAAATTGTGAACTCTGTTAACTGAAAAATAACCTGTGACTTTCAGTATCCTAAAAAATAAATGCCAAACTAGTCTTGTCAGCTGGATTTACTATATTTGTAAAGATTTATCTTTCATTTATCTTTTACAGGGCAGTGACAAATGCCACCCAAGCAAAGATCCCTATGACTACTGCTGGCCAGTCTGGGCAAATTGTGACCATGGTCAGCCCTTCTAGTGCTGGAGGAACCTCACAGAAGCTTCAAGGCAATGGCGTAGATTTCAATAAGATGGTAAACTCCAATGGGGTACCCACTGGTGCAATTCCAGCAGCACACATTCAAACAAGTCCGCAATCGAAGATCCTTATGCACATGAGTAGTCAAATGACAGTAAACCAGGCTCGCAATGCTGTCAGAACAGGTAAACTTTGCAGATATCAGGATCCTTAATGAAAATCATGAGCATGAAAATCAGTGTGCTGAACTGATACAGACTTTTGTGTGTAGTTAGCCAGCAAAATCTTGATTTCTTCAGCAAATTGTAGCCTCATTCGCTGGTTACATTCCTAAAACAGCAGTTCAGTACAGAGGAGAATTTTATAATAGATCACCTGAAAAATAACCTAATAACATAGGGAATATGCAAACGCATAAAATCACACCTATTCTGAGGCGGTATAAATGTGAATGTACTTAATGCGTGTATAGGCCTATTTCAGAAAGTACAAGTGTACATTGCAGCTTCTCCCCTGGGAATGCCTATGTGACCTCCATTGCTCTAGTTACTTAGTGTCTGAACCCACTAATGAGGGTGCTGAACAACTCAAGGGGGGCGGGGAAGATATTTTAAATAGCAAGTTAAATATTGTTAGCAATATTTACTTATAGCATATGTTGTCCCAACTTTGCATCATACTTAACTGCCTATAAAGAGGTGGGAAAATGTGGGATACAAATGGAACAAATAATAATAATAATAATATGTGATTGGCATGATGGCAGATTGCCAACCAGTGTTCAAGCATGAATGACTGTAACCTGCACAGAGTGGTGCTTGCAGTGCTGACTGCCTTCTTGGACAGACTGGATGGACTGTGAAGTTCTTTATCTGCTGTCATTTACTGTGTTACTAGGGATAGAGAAGGTACTTGTATATAATAATGTATACTGTTTAGGTTATACCACAGAAAGGTGGTATATCAAGTGCATGACCCCTACCCTTACCTTTACAAAAGAACAACATATCTGACTAAAGAGTTAATGCTACGGAAATGCTTGTACACATATTTACAGCAGTTTATTATGGCACTATCTATCAACCCTGTTGATGTAGTGTTGCTCACCTGTAACTGATGTTTCCTGTAGACAGCAGAATTAATAAGGCGTTCAAGTGAGTGATGATATCCAAGAACGCTGGGTTGGAATTCTTGCCAAGGTTTCAAAAGAATCATAAGCAGTCCTGTTGAGGTGCATGCCACAGTCATGAGCTTCTGCTAGCATGGATATTAGCTGCTCCTGTGTAGAGAGAAAAAGGGAGAAGACTTGCACTTCATGGAAGATAGTGGTCATATACTGCACTGTGTAGAGTTGGTGAGATGCTATTCTTACAGAGAGCATAGCCTCTTGAAAAAACTTTCTTCTTGATATGATCCATTAATGTAGAATATTTGCCAGGAGTATTAGAAAGAAAATCTGCATGTTTTGGCTTTCCATCTTGTTGCTTCCACAACTACTGAAGGAGTGTGACAGCTGAACTTTATTAAATTCTGGAGAAGTTTGGATCTTGACCAGATGAAATCTTAGTGGATTCTGCCACAGAGAATTGTCAGTCCTTGAGCATACCATGCACAGGTACCACTGTTGTCTTCAGGGCCTCTATATACTTAAAAAAGCCAGAGACATCTGACCTGGGCTCTGTTTTATGCCGAAGGGGAAAGGGTACCTCTTTAGCGTTCTTAGCAATAAACTTTAAATATGAAATGTCCTCGTATGAGGGCTTGTTCCTTGAGGTGGAAGAGAAGGGTCAGAAGGAATACCCTAGATCCTTCTTCATGCTCAGTTGGAGGGTAACTGTATTTCAAGCGGATCTAGGAGACCCTGTACATTAGAAGGAACTGAGTGTAGAAGTGTCGGAGGAAGAGAATGAATTGGATCATGCTCAGAGTCTGAAGAGAGCATTAAGGAGACAATAGGATCTGAACAGGAACTCTCCCCATTTGCAAGACCAGAAGAGTGTGATGATCCTTATGCTGTGGCAAAGAGGGGAATGCCAGATGCATTCTTAAGGTATTTCTTTACAATGTCTTTGAATATCCTTTGAAGAAAGGAGGTGGGGGTAGATACTGAGACAGCTGAAAAAATGTTGATGAGGAAGATTCAGTTATTTAATTCCTTATATGCCTGTTAGAACTCTTAGATTTTTACAACAACACTAACTTGTTAACCATTCCTTCATATAGAAAAGTCTGCTTTGGTACTACTTGTTATTCTGGTTTTCAGTTGTTGTGCCTACTTTATGGAATTCACTCCCTTTGTATATTAGATCAGAGCCTTTTTATCTTAAAAGTTATGCCTTTGAAGCAGATTTTGGACAAAGAAAACAAGAATTCTTTTCGGCCCCCATATTGATGGAGGCAGGGAATTGTGATGTATAGTTAATATGAGTATTATCTGTATTCAATTGCATTGTTTGTGTAACAGTGTACTGGGGCTTCTCCCCCCACCCCCAAATAGTTTGCAGTATCCTGTGATTGACTCCTGAGCTTTCTCTATTGGCTGTTAGCTGTGAGCTAGGGCCAGCCTTCCTCCTCTGTCTCTGTGGCTGTGTGAGAGGGCCTTGTCTTGCTAGCATGCTTTTGTGATCAGAAGCTGTTCTAGGGGCTGATCCCTCCTTAATGTACTGTAATTTCATCAAGAGTTTTCAACATCTCCCCAAGTCATTTCCATTTATTTTCTGAGTTTCTCCCTCATATTTTCCTTTGAGTGTTACAGCTTTTTCTCTCAGGTGGTTCTGGCCATCTCCTTGCCTCTGAGATGGCTAGATACAGAATTATGTGCAGAAAGCCACAATTCGTTTACAAGCAACTGAACTATATGCTGGATTTTCTTTGTTTATTCTGAATACTACAATAAAGAAGAATTGCTTAAGAGTTTACTGGTAAAGCTGCTACTTGGGGATGGCTTATGCTGGCTGTTTAAGCTACACTATACTTTGCCTAGAACAGTCCAAATTCTTTTTTTTTTCTTCCTGCTTACAACAGGCTAATGGTTTGGTATGTCATGTTATTTGCTTTGTTCCCCTACTATTGTTTCTCCTTTCTTTTTAATTGTAGCTTTAGTCTTTATTGCATTTTTATTTGCCATATTGTTTCTAATAATATCCCTCCCATTTTAGCATCGAAAAACACTTTAAATTTTGTCTTAAAAGCCAAATTTTGATTCTTCCAATAAGAGCCCACCCCCAGTAACTGGCAGTAACTAGCAGTGCTCTCCTCCACCCTTTCCCCCACCCCTGTGATAACTGGATTTCTCTCCTTACCTTTTCTCATGGTTTTGGCGCTGAGCTGGTGCAGGACCTTGACCATGCACAAGATACTGAAGATTTTGAGCATGCGCAGATGCTCAAGACTCCACCAGTCTAGTGCCATAACTGGGGGGGGGGGGGGGAGGGAGGATGAGAGTGGAGGACAGCAATGCCGGTTACTGCAGGGGGCAGGGTGAAGGTGAGAAATGGTGCCTCCAATAATAGTCCACCCTAGACTTTAGAAAACCCATTGTTTCTAATAATAGCCTGGGTGTTTATTAGAAACAATATGGTATGTACAATTTTATCATTGTTTTTTACCTTCATGTGTCTATCATTTCTGTTTGTTATAATGTTTACTTTCCTTAGCCTCTGGAACAGATCAGCCCAGGACTTGTGGGTTATGCCCATCTACCAGCAGGTGGAGATAGAGGAATCAGAATTGAGTGGTGCCATACTAGGCAATGAGCAGCTCTTACAATTGAGTATTCCTCTATCTCCCAGTAGGTGGAAGACGTATAACTGAGCTCCTGGGTTGATTTGGTGATACGTGCTCCTAGTTAGGTTGCCCTGTTCTCAGTTGAGCTGATGTTGTAGGCCAGTGTTACTGGTGCTGGGTCTTCTCCCCCCCCCCCCCCCCCCCGGTAGCCATCCCATTGCCCTTGTCTCCTTCCTCAGGGAAAAAAAAACAGGGGCAACTAACCAACAGCTCCTGGGAAGAGGACATTTTTCTGACTCAAGGCATCTTGACAGCGCTGTTCTACACATCAGTTGGGAGAATGTCTTGCTTCTAGTTGGTGAGTACAGCGTTCTTCCCTGCTTTGCCCCTGGCTGTGCCAGCTAAACCAGCAAAGCACTGTTTTCGCTGTTCAGTGAGAATAACAGCACTGGGGCAGTGTGCGACTTGCTCTTTCTCTCCCCACCAGAGCGGAGACGCTGCGGATCGTGAAGAAAGTAGTCCAGGCCTGGGTTCAGCCTCAGGGGTGCCATTGTCTCTGGCATTAGTGGTTGCTTGGCCTACATCGGGCAGTGCAGGAATGGCAGCCATTTTTGGATACTTGTGTTTCTGAGCCTATGGTTTCTGTGGGGACTCATACTGCTTCTTCTGCAGAAAGAAGGAGCAGAATGAGAAAGAATAGCTAAAAGAGAATATGAAGAAAAACTTGGTGTTGAGACAAAACTCATAGTAACACCTTTTTCAGGTATATCAGAAGCAGAAAGCCTGTGAGGGAATCCATGGAACCATTAGATCATGACGGAGCAAAAAGGGCACTCAGGGAGGACAAGGACATAGCAGAGAGATTGAATGAATGCTTTGTGTCAGTCTTTATGGAAGAAGATGTAAGAAATCTATGTGTATTGAATATGGTTTTCAAGGGTGACAATGCGGAGGAATGGAAAGAAATCTCAGTGACCATGGAAGATGTAATGAACCAAATTGACAAGTTAAAGAGTGATAAATCACCTTTAAAGACAAGTTAAAGAGTGATAGTCACCCCCAGAATAAACTTGATGGCAGAGCTAAAGGTCATCTAAATACAGAAAACCACCTAAACTCTCTACGCAAGATGGAAAGCAATGAGCACAAATGCTGATGTTTGAAGAAAACTTGGATATTGTTGCTATTACAGAGACGTGGTTCAATGATTCCCATGAATGGGATGTGACTTTACCGGGCTATAATCTTTTTAGAAAGGATAGAGAGGGCCGAAGGGGTGGAGGAGTGGCGCTGTATGTGAGAGACAATATCAGAGTGGCTGAAATGGGCACCTGGGGAAAGGAAGAAGCTTTGTGGATTATCCTGGAAAGAGAAGATGGAGCCTGTATCCACACGGGGGTTATCTACAGACCTCCGGCACAAATAGAGAAGCTAGACAAGGATCTGATAGAGGATATTCAAAAGATTAGTATAAAAGGGGAGGTGCTACTGTTGGGAGATTTCAACTTGTCTGATGTGGATTGGAACGTCCCGTCTGTGGAATTGGAAAGAAGTAGGGAGATTGTGGACGCCTGTCAAAGTGCATTGCTCAGACAAATGGTGACGGAACCCACAAGGGAAGGGTCGATGCTGGATCTAGTGCTCACGAATGGAGGAAGTGTTTCTAATATCCGGGTGGGTGCCCACTTACGTAATAGTGATCATCACATCGTATGGTTTGATATAAGGGCGAAGGCGCAGTGTGGATGCACAAAACTAAAAGTACTGGATTTCAGACGTACTGATTTTGATAAAATGGGGGAATACCTGAAAAAGGAGCTGTTGAAGTGTGAAAGGCGTAGGAGAAGTGTGAAAGGCGTAGGAGAAGTGGAACATCAGTGGTCAAAGCTGAAGGCTGCTATAAATATGGCAACTGGTCTTTACACGAGGAAAGTAAACAAGACCAAGAGAAACAGGAAGCCTATATGGTTTTCCAACAAAGTAGCTGAAAACATAAGAGCAAAAGAGGCTTTGTTCAAGAAATACAAAAGAAGGCAACGAGAGGATCATGGAAAAGATTATTGGATTAAACTCAAAGAAGTGAAGAGGGAAATACGGCTAGCGAAAGTGCAAGTGGAAGAAAAAATAGCTAAAGATGTAAAGAGAGGTGACAAGACCTTTTTCAGATATATTGGAGAAAGGAAAAAAGATAGGAATGGAATTGCGAGACTGAAAGATAATAAGAATGGTTATGTGGAAAGTGAGGAGGATAAAGCGAATGTGCTAAACAATTACTTCTCTTCGGTGTTCATGGAGGAAAATCCTGGTGAAGGACCGCGGTTGGCTGCTGAAGGAATATTTGGGAATGGAGTGGATACTGCGCCTTTTAAAGAAGAAAGTTTATAAACAGCTGGAGAATCTGAAGGTGGACAAAGCTATGGGGCCGGATCGGATACATCCCAGGATACTAAGGGAGGTCCTGACGGGACCTCTTAAAGATTTATTTAATAGATCTTTAGAGACGGGAGAGGTTCCGCGAGATTGGAGACGAGCGGATGTGGTCCCTCTTCACAAAAGTGGAGACAGGGAAGAAGTGGGAAACTACAGACCAGTAAGGCTCACGTTGGTGGTAGGAAAAATAATGGAATCGCTGCTGAAAGGATAGTTAACTTTCTAGAAGACAATGGGTTACAGGACCCGAGGCAACATGGCTTTACCAAAGGAAAATACCGCCAAACAAATCTCATTGACTTCTTTGACTGGGTGACAAAAGAAATGGATGAAGGCCGTGCGCTAGATGTAATCTACTTGGATTTCAGCAAAGCCTTTGATACGGTCCCCCCACAGAAAACTCGTGAATAAGCTGAAAGGGCTGAACTTAGAACCGAAAGTGGTGAACTGGATAGAAAACTGGTTGACCGAGAGGTGGCAGAGGGTGGTGGTAAATGGAATCCGCTTGGAGGAAAGGATGGTGAGCAGTGGGGTTCCTCAGGGTTTGGTGCTGGTACCCATTTTGTTTAATATATTTGTGAGAGATATTGCTGAAGGGTTGGAAGGAAAGGTTTGCCTTTTTGCAGATGACACAAAGATAGCCAATAGAGTGGATACCCTGGAGGGAGTAGAAATGATGACAAGGGATCTCCGAAAGTTAGAAGAATGGTCAAGGGTCTGGCAGTTAAAAATTAATATATATATAAATGGAAGAACTTATATAGACTTCCTAAGTCAAACAATTTCTTGCTACTATAACTTGGATCAATACATTATTCAACAAAAAATGATAACAAATAGTAACCGCTATCTCTCACAACAGAAATATGATATAAATGTGTTATAAATGTGCTCAGTCCGTACCCATT